>NC_079508.1:28905475-29245441 GCF_030052815.1 Hevea brasiliensis | reverse complement strand
AATTGATCAAACAGATCATCAATGCGAGGCAATGGATATCTGTTCTTTATTGTCACCTTATTCAACTGTCGGTAGTCAACACATAAGCGGAGAGTACCATCCTTCTTCTTAACAAACAACACTGGTGCTCCCCAAGGTGACACACTAGGGCGGATGAAGCCCTTTTCAAGTAGTTCTTGCAATTGTATCTTCAACTCCTTCAACTCTGCTGGTGCCATTCTGTATGGCGTTATGGAGATTGGATCCACACCAGGCATAACATTAATTTCAAACTGCACTTCTCTTCCGAGGTAATCCGGCAATTCATCAGAAACACATCCGAAAGTCATGTCGTAGGGATGTCCTTCAACGCTGGACTCCCCACTTGGGTGTCTACCACATGTGCCAAGTATGCTTCACACCCCTTTCTGATCATTTTTCTGGCTAGTGCAGCCGAAATGATGTTTGATGGCAATAATTGTCTTTCCCCATGTATTACCACATCATTGTACTGAGGAAGGCCAAAAGTGACTGTCTTCAGCCTACAGTCAATCATGGCATGATGCCTAGCTAACCAATCCATGCCCAAGATGATATCATCTCTGAAGGGCATTTCAATGAAATCAGACAGGAAAGTGTGTCCTTGGATCACCAAAGGACAATCTCTATACATTCTATTAACCCTGACCTCCTGTCCTAACGGACTTGTTACTAGCACCTCAAAGTTCATTTTTGTACATGGAACAGCAATGCAATCAATGATGCTAGCACTCACATAAGAATGGGTATAACCCGGATCAAATAACACAAACACATTCTGGTTAAAAGTTGAGAAGGTACCAGCCACAACATCAGATGTCTCTGCCTCTTCCCTCTGTCTCATGGCATAGACTCTGACTGGAGCACTATCTTGCTCTGATTGTTTTACTATGCCTTGGCTGCCTGCGGGGTTACCTCTACCCCTACCTCTACCTCTGCTGGGTGGTTGTGAGCTTCTAGTGACAGGGCTCTGAACTGACCCTTCTGCAGTAGTAGGAGGTGGTCCAACTCTGCGACTCATCGGTGCGCCCTTGGCAAAGTGTCCGGTGCCTCCACAGTTATAACAGGCTCCAATAGCCTTGTAGCAGATCCCACCATGATTTCTTCCACATGTTTCACATTGGCGGGAAGGTTAGGAACCTCTGGTACTCTGCTGTCCAGATTGGGGAGGTCTCTGTCCTGAATATCTTCCCCTACCAAATTTCTTGCCACCTCTGCCATGTCCCCCATGGTTCTTCTTCTTTCCAGTATAACCACTGGAACTCTGTTCTGCTGATTTTCCCTCTTTCTCTGTCTTCTCTGATCTCTTTTTCTCTGGAGCAGTCTCAAACTCAACTCTTTCCAACTCTAGGGCTTGAGAAACAAGTTCAGAGAAGTTAGTGTGTTTGAAGCCGAGCACTTGTACTGACATCTGGGCTTCAAGCCGCTCAAATCTCTTGCATCTTTCCTTGCTGGTAGAGAGTAGACTCACTGCATAATGGCTAAGGCGCGAAAATTCTCTTTCATACTCAGCCACTAATCTGCCTCCCTGTTTCAGACTTAGGAACTCTTGCAGCTTCTGGTCTACATAAGCATCAGTGATATATTTCGCCTGAATTCCCGAGGAAGTCATTCCATGTTAGCACTGCAGCTCTACTGCATCGTGGGGAATGGTTTTCCACCAGTTATAAGCATCCCCCTGTAGTAAGGACACTGAGTATTCAAATCTATGCTCTTCTGTACAATGTAGCTTCTTGAACTCCCTATCCATCCTCTCTAACCATTATTCAGCTTCTAGAGGATCTACTGTCCCCTTAAACTCTGTAGCCCCATACTTCATCAATTTATCATACTGCCTCGTAGGAGACTGTGGTTGTACCACTGGTGTCTGTGTTGGGACTTGAGTAGGCACATTGCCAGCTATTTGCTGGAACATTGCAGCCATCTCACGAGCGAATCGAGCAGAAATCGCGCAGATCGCAGGGCCGGTGTCTTGAACCACTAACATTTTGTAGGCACAGGGCATCCCTTGCACTCACCTCAATAGATCGATCGATCAACGATCACCCTCTTCCATATTCAATGCGAGGATCTTAGCTTTCCTGAACAAATAACACAAGAATATTCACTCTCATTAGTGCATATTTATACTGTAATGTACTGTATGTATCAAACAATGATATTGAGCAGTTGTACTATGCAGAAAGAACATTCAAATAACAGGTGAAAACAGAATTTAGAAACTTTGCTCTGATACCACTAAAACATGTCACACCCTACCCCTCTGTAAGGCATAACATGATCCCGTAGTATACCTAATGAATTACCAACTCCGCTTCATCGACAACCCATTAAATACACTACAAGGGATTTTAAAACTTTTCTTACTTCTTTTACAAGTGGTGAGCACTATTTACAGTGTTAAAGACTTTGGTGAATCAAGTGAAATAACTAACTCATTTGATTTATTTGGAATTTCTGTAAAAATTTTGGCAGAGTGCCATCTGCATTTTGGACAAAACAGTTCTTCAGAAAACCTGTAAAAAGCACTTCAATAATTTTCCAAATCTCAACTCCAATACATTTCTCGACACAACCATTTATCAACTCAATTCCATAGAAATTTTTCAAAGTCTAAGATAAGGAAATATAATACAATTTTCACAAGTCAAATAACTCATAATTAATTTACAACTTCAAGTTACAACTTGAATTTACAAATCGCTCAAAACCAAAAACAAAATATACATACAGGTCATACATTCTTGTACAAAATGCAAAATACTTGGTATACTCATAATACCATGTAATCCTCATTGGATGTATATGCAAATAGTCTGCCGCTCTGTCTCTCTACTGCGACAAAGAATAAAGTCACACGAGACAATGTCTCAGTGGTGCACAACATTAACCAAATACAATTTAAATCACAATTCATAAATCATGTAAATAGTGGATACTTAAAACCATAGTCAAATTCAAGACAATAAATGTCAATAAGAATTTAAACTCATTTGTCAATATCACAATAATTTTCATGAGTTAGATCATATTTGAATTCAAAAGACAGTATATGTCAATGAGAGTTTAAATCCATTTCACAATCTCACAATACATATCAATAAATCACACACAGCTTAATCATGATCCATAGTTCAATTCGTCCCAAAAGCCGATGGCTAATGAGGTATTCAATTCGTCCCAAAAGTCGATGACTAATGAGGAATAACACAGCTAGCTAGCAAAAATATGAGTACTCATCCAATTCGTCCTCAACAGGCACACACCTCAACACTTCAGCCAGAGAGGGAATTCAATTCATCCCACTAGACAAGCTATTGAGGAACACAATCAATATACATGATAGCTGTGGTTTCAAACCATTTCCAATGCTTTTAAATCAATAAGTATCCATCAATGTCATTCAAACAATTTCTCACAGTTTCAAATCATTTACAATGCTTTTCAAGCAATAAATATTCATTCAAATACATTTCCACAATTTAAAACAATAATATACAAATATTCAATATTTATTTCAATTGAAAATAATTCAAAAGAAATAGTTGTTGTGCACAAACCTCTGATATTTGTCTCCTGGTCCTGACTCAGTATTTCTTTCCCTTTTGCTGAGTCCTTGTTAACTGAGAAAAACAATTTGAAGTGTTTCAGTGCTAAATTAAACTGTCTCTATCGATGGTGTTTGGTAAATAATGCACTAAACTCCATTATTCACTTAATCACCTAATATACCGACCCTCGTTGCGTTTTAGGTAAATTAGGTTTTAGTGTCGTTAATATGTCACATTCGATAGGGTTTTAGGTTTGGTACGTTTTACCAAAGTCATTTCCTTGCTTAGTGCATTTTAATGCAAATTGCTGGATTCCGGGACACTGGTTTGACCTAACCAGACGGTCTAGTTCCCTCGATTTTCGGGTCTCGGTTGAAACTACAAACTTTTAGATCTATGTCTTATTGCACGCGGGGCAAAATTTCAGGTCAATCTGAGTTAAGTAGACCAAGTTATGGTCATTACACTATTGCTGGTCAAATGGCATCAATTTAGGTCAATTTTTGGTCAATTTGGTCAACTCTGGTTCGGCCAGTTTTTGGACCCGAACTTGTGCAAGCTTTTTGACTTGCTTATGGTCATTTCTGGGCTTTGGTGTCTTCATAAGACTTGTAGGTATGGGTCTTAACTATTCATGGTTAAAATTTCAGGTCAATTGGACCTGTTTTGAGTGAGTTATGGCCTAAACACTCACTGCTGCCCAAATGGTCAGTTTTTAGGTCTCAAGTGTACCTAATCCGAATTGGTCATTTTTCACATCACCTTCCAAGCAGAATTTTGGTATGTTCTCTCAATGAAAGTTGGCACATTTTGTGCCTAGTTTCACCTCAAATTGGTCTCATACCAATTGAGGTTACACATTTCAGGTTATGGGCTAAAATGTACACTGCCCTCAATATGCATTTCACACCCCACTTCAAACACACATATACCTTGCAATTTGGTTCACTTCCCTACCAATCTGTTTTGGTACATTACCAAAAGCATTTTCTACATTACATCAACATTACTTTGGGCAGATTACCATTACCCTCAACACACCAAATATAATTCACATTTACAATATCTCAATACCATCACATACACACTTAAACACCACTAATTCTCACATACACTTTACACAATAATTTCATACACATATCCTTCATTCCTTAATGCCACAATTCTGCCAACACTCCCATGAATATACACATTTATTCAAGTGTCCCCAAGGCTGCCGAAATTTGTCCTTCAACATCAAAGTGCCCTACAATTTACCAATTCCCATCCAAGTGCATAAATCACCATATATATGTGAAATAATTCATTAGGATATTAAACCACCATGATCAACATTATTCCTCATCAATTATATGCATAATAATTCATCAAATGCATGACCCCATGGCTGTCCAAAAATGGCTATTTCAATAACTAGTTAAACTCTAAAATTTCCTTCACAAAACTAACACCCATAACATGCACACAAAACTTAACAAAGGAATTCTCAAAAAAATGCAAACTTACCTTTAATTGTAACTTGCTAAACCTTCACCAAACTTCTCAAAATTGGTATCAATATCTTCCTTGTGATGTGTAGACCATTTTTTGTGAAGGAACTTAAAGGATTGGAGTTGAAATGGAGAGAGGAAATCAAGCTTTACACAACACGTCCATGGAGGTTTCAAGGTTCTTCATTTCGGCAAGTTGAATGCAAATGAGGAAGATGAATTATTCAGCTGCATTTTAAGTGTACACATGTCCCACTATGTATTTAATTAATCCCCTTAGTGGTCCACTAAAAAAATTATATCATATAATAAGCCAAATGTGCATTTATTCCACATTAACCCATGATTTTCCACTATTTATTTTAGGTACCACCAATTTAATTTTTCATTTCATTTTCTAAGTGTAATATTATTTATTTTTAATGGACATTTAGGTCAAAAGACACTTCGGGATGTCAAATGACCATAATGCCCCTGTTCAAGATTACGTTCGATTTTTCTAATACACCGTATTTTGTCTGTTTTTCGATTTCTCACTTTTCTTTGTACTAATTATTTAATTTTTCTTTGATCTTTCTTATGATATTTATTCTTCAATAAGGTTCTATTTAAGTCCTAAAAATGTTTTCCAGGGTTCCTCGCAGTCCAGGGCTAGTCAACGGTCCACGCCGTGGCTTCCCGGTGCGGTCACCCATCGTTAGGTTTCCCAGCTCGTTTAACTTGGTCACATTTCTTTGCTATCATTTTTCCTTTGTTTTTCTTGTACTTTCTTTTCTTTTATTTCATTATTTTATGTCCTTTGTTTTTCTTGTATTTCATTATTTTATGTCTCCTCACTCATATCGAAGTACAGTTCTAGGCATCCTAGCTGTCCGGACAACACTAGTCACCGGAGCAGCAGAACGCACTACCGAACTTTGGGGTGTTACATTCAGAGTCACCTCACATTGCAGTGCATTTGGTAGGACATTAGGCCATCTAGGATATTTTGATATTTTGTATTTTGTAAACTTTTGTTATGTACATTATAAACTCATGTAATCATATTTTTGCTGTAATTATCTATGAACTGTGTTCAGAAATAAATATGAGTATTTCTCATTGAATTTGGTATGATATGAGATGAATGTAAATTTTGAGATATTGAAGTGAATTGAGAATATATTGGCGGTTGACTGAGAATAATATGATGATATTAATGGAAGTGTTTTTAAACAGGTTCAGAAGAACTGTTTTCCAATTTATAGTCGGCACTCTGCCGGATTTTCTATAAAATTTACGGAAAAATTTAGATTTATCAAAAAATTGTAAATAAATGAATAAAAAGGGATTAATTGAAATTGAAACATGAATTGATGTTCCGACACACTGAGTAACATAACTTGCTGGGCTACACTGTAGACGGGTAAGGGGTGTCACATTTGTGTCATGGCCTGAACTGTGTGTTGATGTTGGCAACACTAATGCTTTGTGAATTTTGATTTATGAAGTATGATTTCTTATTTGAAATGTTATTCCAATAAATGGCTCTTATGGACTTAGAATTATTGTGAAGTTGTCATGCTTAAGAAAAATATGATTTATTATGCTTTGACAAATTGTGTTTCTCCTTAAGTTTTAAAGTTATTAGTTGTGCACCACTGAGTGATATGCTCAGCGATAGCTTCTTTATGCTATCGCAGGTAAGGGAAAGGAGAAGGCTGCCGAGTGAGAGACTTAAAAGCAGCATTTTGGTATTATTTGTGGATATTTACGTTAGGTATACCCTTGTGATTCCTTTGGATGTATTTTGTACCTATATGTATGGATGTACGGACATTGAGCAGTTTGTATTTAAAAGCATTGCATTGCTATCACATTTTGAGTTTGTAACTATTTTGTAATTTACTTTGAGACTTATGAAAATGTAACTTTTGCAATATTTAGTCTATCATTATTTCTAATGAATGTTTACATGGAATTTTAACTATTCTCATGCAGTTTTCCGCAAAAGAATTAATAAGATAAAAAGCTATGGTTTGTATTAAAATCCTTTGTAGCATAACTAATGGGTTATCGGTAGGTGGAGTTAGGTGATTCATTAGGTATGCTACGGGAACATGTCGTGCCTTACAAGGGATAAGGTGTGACATGGCCTATTTGGTGTTTAGTTTCACCCCTCATTGGCCTCATACCAATTGGATTCACAATTTTGCACTTATGACTTAATTTAAGTGCTGCTAACATACACAACCTGCATTTGAACATCACACTTCCAATTTTGACAATCCTCCTCCTCCCAATACTTTAACATTTAATCATGGCACTTCTATATATATTGTACATAATCACAACAAGCATTTTGGGCAGAACACTCAAGTGCTCAATGCACACAATACACAATTAATGTTTAACATTTACTTCAACCCAAATTCAATGTACAACAACACATATATCACACATACACTTCCATGGCAATTAGTGGAGCACTAAGTTTGATTAATGTTTTAAATAATCCAAAGTTCCTTAATTTGTAATTATGTCACCAATCTTTCACTATTTATATAGTGTACCACATTTTTATTTTTCATGATATTTTCAAAGTATAATACCACTTATTTTTAGTAGACATTGAGGTCAAAAGTCAACTCTAAGTGTCAATTGACCAAAATGGCCCTCTTATGGTCAAATTCGGACTTTTTCGGTGCTACCGATTTACTCCTTATACCGCCGATTTCTTTAATTTTCGTTTTCTATTTATACTGACTTACTAATTTTTCTTTGATATTTTCAATGTCAATTACACCTCAGTAGACCTTTAATTATGTTCCAAAAATATTTTTCAGGGTTCCCCGTGGTCCAGGGCTAGTCAACGGTCATCGCCGTAACTTCCCGGCGCGGTCACCCATCGCTATGGGTTCGGCTCATTTAACTTAGTCATATTTCATCTCTTTTATTTTTTCCATAATTTTTCTCATCACATATTTCATTATTTTATACTTCTTCACTATCATTACAATGTAGTTCTAGACATTCTGACTTTCCGGGGCAGACATTAGCTGTCGAAACAGTAGGATATACGGACTACGAAAATGAGGGTGTTACACCTAACATTCTATCCCTCAGACATCCTCATGCGGAATAGCTGTCTAGATATCTCATACCTAGTATTCCTACTGTGCTCACCATACAACTCTTGTAGGTGAAGGAGGATCTAACTCGCACTCTGCATGTTCTCATGCTGCTTCTATAACTCATTACTCATAGAAGCAAGTATGTAACACTTGGCTCTCATATCATGCTCCTTCCACTTGTCCAAAGTTTTATGTTCCTCTTGAGTGGCCTCTGGAGGTAAGGGACCAGGAACATTTGAGTCTAGAACATATCCTCTATGTTAAAAGTTCAAGATAAGTTTCAAATTTCTTAGCCAATCAGAGAGATTAGGTCCTGTCAATCTATTGCAATCAAGTATGCTTGCAAAGATATTGGATGGTGGTGGTTATGGTGTGCTCATTATTATCAGAAAATTAACTGTAAAAAATAACTAGATTAATCAGTAAATGTATCATGTATTTAATTGGTCCTCCCACTAACTTAGTGAATCCTACACTTCCATAGTAGAAAATGGAAATCCTAGTTGGATGGATTTCTAGTGGGTGATTGAATTCTTATAATACTATTGATCATCCTCAGGCACATCCATTATTAGAAATGTGAGGTTCAATCCTTTACCTAGCCTTTAATGCTCAAAATCTTAGGCACATCCATTATTGATTTGTCTTGCATAAGTTAAGTTGATCCCATTGAGCCAGTAAATATGTAAATAATTTTAATGTCCTCAGGCACATCCATTATTGTGTTAGTAGTATGCCCTAGAGCATATCATTTAGTATGTATCTTGTACATGTTTTTATTAATAAAATGCATTTTTACTTTTCCATTTACATAATATTTCCATTGATATTTTGTTAGAAATTCTATTCTTAAGTTGTTAAGAATATGAGTGACAGTATTTCTAGCACAAAGTATCATAAATAGGTTCACAATCGAGGATACTTCACAATAAGGACATGACTTATCCAGTAAGATTGCATTCATGCTTGCTCCCAAGTTATTTATATGAGATATAAATAAGATGGAATGGTGAGTCTCATGCCATATAACCGATATGATAGGCACTTATACATGATAAGTAGGCCGAACCAGTGACACTTATGACAAGCACATGGAGTTTACTCTTGTCAATGTATTATCATAAATCATATTAGTGCATATAATCTTTAGACCTGAGATAGCACAGTTATCTTGTATATAGGTGGTTTGAGTTTGATACTGCTTTCATACTTATACTATGTATGGGTATATGGGCATGTGTTGACTCCTACTAGTTATATATGGAGGTAGGTGTTGATCAAGATGGAATCTGTTCCTCTAAGTAAATAGGGATAAAATCCTATGTTTATTAAATTGTTCTTGATGTTTCAAGTTCTTGGCCAGGATAGATAGATTTAATCAGAAAAAATTTTCTGATGAGAAAATTTTTTTAATCAAGAACTAAAATTAAAAGAGAACATAATATTCATAGCAAATGGGGTTTAACATAAACCATGACTCCAGCTCGAATTGGGATTTTGTTACAGAGAGATTCTAGTGCATGGTAACATATGATTATAGGTTCATTTAAGGTAAACCTTATTACTAATTGAGTGGCCATGGCATGCTATGCTGATGTTAACTATGGTCTATGAGGTACATAAAATGATTTAGAGAAATCATTTATGGTAAGAAAGAGTTCTGATGATATTAAGAGTTGATATCATATCTCATTGCCAGTTAGTGATGAGCCTAGTAAGTCACACACATACACAAGTAATCACCAAATTAAATATGATTTAATTAATTAATTAAAGAGTCTAATTGATTAATTAAATAGGTTTGGTTTAGATTGCAAAGTCCCTAGCATGGCTTGAAACCAAATCTAGGTTATTGGATGTATAGTATACGTTAAAGTTATATTTAAAGTGTTTAAATATGAATTTAATTATGAGAAATTAATTAATAGAGATTAATTAATTAATTTATATTTGATATAAATTGATTAGAAGAAGAGAAATAATTATTTTGGATTGAGAACTCAAAATTAAGACAGGGGTATTTTGGTCATTTCACAGGGTGACATGTGGCACCATGAGATAGTGACATATGACACTACACATAAGCTTGCCATATGTCTTTTAATTATGTAAGATGATCAAAGTCAAGATTAAATATAGGTTTGACACAATGTGATTGGGTCAATTAAACCTAGAGCTAATCAAAAGGTGACATGTGGCAAGGGTTTTAAGTGATGACTTAGCTATATAAGTGTTGTTATGAAAGAGTAAAATAACATAAGCTGCTCATTCTCTTTGGTGCCGCCACCCTTGGCTGCCTCTCCCTTCTCTTCTTCTTCATCTTTCATCAATTCAAAGAGATTAGCAAATAATCTCCTGAATTAAAAATACTAGAAATCGTTTCTAGTGTCCTGTTTACATCTGTAATCTCTCAAAAGAAAAAACTTGATTTTCTAATTAATTGGAAAAGCTTTAGAAGCTGTTCAAGGGGCTGCCATTTGTGATCTTAGTGTGGACAGGCTAGAGAGACAACACCTGGTGTCCTAAGGCGAATCCCAACGGTGCGAAACACATTGTAGTGCATCAAAAGGGTTAGTGCACTTGTTCTTGATCTAATCTAGGGTTCTAATGAATTAATATGTTAATTCTAAAATCTTAAATGGAAAATGTAGATCCAAAAACATATTAAAAGAGTTTTAATATGCTGTTTATCATTGAAATCAAATAGATAAAAATAAATCTTGAATGATGGATGAGACCCTAGGCGAAAAATTTTTGAATTTAATGATCTAAACTTGTGTTTTTCATGCTTCCGCTCCTTTAATTGGTATCAAAGCCACTATATTTGCCATTTAGATTGTTAATTATATGATTTAATTGTGTGATTTGATCATGAGATGATTAAATCATTGTTGGTTGCAATGAATAAGGTGGCGGCATGCTTGGATGCACCATGGTGCGCATGGTTTGTGCACCACCATGGTGCGCATGGTAAGTGATGGGTATTGTGTGTGCAAGTGCTGTATGATCTGCCCATTTTATGTCTAATTAAATTGTTTAATTAGAGTTTTAATCACACAATTAAATTTTGATTCAAATATGAAATTTTTAAATTTGTTTGAATGTGATTCAAATATGAATTTTTAAATTTGTTTAAATGTGATTCAAATCTGAATTTTTAAATTTGTTTAAATGTGATTCAAATCTGAATTTTTAAATTTGTTTGAATGAGATTCAAATCTGAATTTTTAAATTTGTTTGAATCATTTTCAAATCTGGATTTTTAAGTTGAATATGAGATATTCAATTTAATTTAAGTATGTATTTTTTATTTAATTGTTAAATAGTGATATGTATGATGGATGATCATGGACTATAAAAGAGTCGTGTGATTGGATTTATTTCTTTTATGTTTCTTTAGGTTGTAAATTAATTAATTTATTTTAATTTATTTTTGGGCATGTATTATTAAGGTTGTAATAATTTTGGCTCGTAATTTCATTTATTTAGTTTTTGTAAGTTCACCTTGGTATGCCAAGGATTACTATGTAATTGGATTGCAAGAAGATCAAGGAGGTCAAGAGCGTTGGTGGGACCAGTGGGAGGAATTCAAGATCAAGTGTTGATTATGTACTCCTTTAGTAACTCTTGTAAAATGAATAAATGAAATGCACCTAGAAATGCCCTGTTCAATTCTTTGTGGCTCAAAATTGAATCCTTTAGAAAAGTCCATGATCATACCATATTTATTTATTATCCATGAATGCATAAGATGTATGGGAATGTATGCAAGTATATGATATAAGCATGCTAATTGGATAATGTGCAAAGTGAGACCATAATAGTAATTAGGATAACCACAAAATCTTCCAAACAAATGATTAAGTTTGAAATGCTATAATTGAAGTAATTATAACATGGGCCCTCCATTGAGGCAATTATTTTAAGAAATTTTCAATACTTGCATAAGATGCAATTAATTTAAGGGATTTTCTTAAGAATAATTATTAAGCATGAGATGTTGTAAATATGTAAATGGTTTTGTAGCCAATATTAGATGTACCTGAGGACATTAAAATTATTTGCATAATTACTGGCTCAATGGGATCAATTTAACTAATGTAAGATAAGTCAATAATGGATGTACCTGAGATTTTGAGCATTAGGGGCTAGGTAAAGGATTGAACCTCACATGAGATGTGGTGGGCATTGTAACATCCTCCCGATAGCAATTCCGCACAGTCTACTGTTCCGGTGACCGGTGTCGGTCCGGATAGCTAGAACGTCCGGAAAAATATTCAAATCAAAGTGAGGGACCATAATTAACTCAAATATTAATGAGAAAAATTTAGTAAAAATTTTAGAAATAAAATACAACCAAGTTAAATGAGCCTATGCCTGCCGATGGGTAACTGTGAGGGAAGTTGCGGTTCTCGCAACGAGGAGCCCTAGACCCGGGGGAAAATTATAAAATAATTTTTGGGACTCCAGAGAAGGGTCATTGAGGTTCCTATGGCATTAGAATGCCAAGAAAATACTTAGAAAAATTTTTCAATCGGTACAGACAATTTTGACCCGTTAAGCCAAACGGAGGGCATTTTGGTCATTTCGCCTTCAGAGGTGATTTTTGGCCGACTTGTCCAGTTGAGTAAATAATTATTATGACATAAAATATGAATTAATGTTGATGAAAAATTAATTTGAAGCTAGTAGAAAAGAAAAGAAAAGAAAATGAAAGAAAATGCTAATTATGACATCATATGATGTCATTTAAATTTCCTCCACCAATCACAATTTGTTAAACTTATTAAAAGAGATAAAAGAGACCAAAAATATGAAAAACCAATCTGCATCTTCAACCTTGGGCAGCCTAAAAAAAACGTTGAGAGAGAGAGAGAGAGAAGAGGTTCCACCATTAAAGCTCCTTTAAGCTTCATTTCTCTTTTGTTTCCACTACTAAACCCTAACCCCTTTCATTAAACCTTGACCATATCACTTGGGGAAGCTTTTGGCAGCCAAGAAGAAGAAAGAAAGTGAAGTTTTAGCTTGAAGAAATCTGCCCTACAAGAGGTTAAAGTGAGGTTAGTGCTATCCTTTCACTCTCACTCCTTTAATCCTTGTTAAAGCATCATTTTAAGTTAAGAAATTGTAAGAGTTTGAAGTAAGTTATATATGTTAGGGCATCTTTAATTTTTGGAAGCCCTAAGGAAGGATGAGGTTGATTGTTTTAATGAATTTAGAATGGATAGAAATGATGTTTAAGGTATGAATATGCATGGATGCTGAATTAGTGTGCTAATTGAGGTTTATGGATAATTTAAATTGGACATTAGGGTTTTGAGAAGTGAAACTTGGATTTAGCTTATGGAATTGTGAAAGAACATTATAAGGGTCAATTAGTGACCATTTTAGGTATGTTGACCATGAATTGGACTGAAAAATAGTATAGCCAAGTGAATGTGTAGGCTGCCTTGTTAGTGCAGCAGAGGGACTGAAAATTCAGTCCACTTGCACTGCCATAACTTTGGCTGTGTAGGTCCAATTGGTGTTTGGCCAATTGGACTTGAAATTAGGCTTATAATGACACATTTTTGCTGAAGAAACCATGCCCAAAAGACCAAAGCAAGTGGACCAAAACTTGGCCCCAATCCGGACACCCTACAACAGCCCCTGCAGAAATGACCAAATGAACAATAAATGTTCATTTGGCCATAACTCACTGTAGATTTGGTCAATTGACCTGAAATTTTTACAGTAACAAGTTATGACATAGAAAAAAAACTTTAATGAAGAAACCTACCCCAAATTATGACCAGAACCTAACCCAAATGGCAGTCACAAGCATCGCTCAAACTCGCAACTCTGCAGATTTTGATTTGAGCAGTAATGTTTGGATGGCTATAACTCTCTCTAGAAAACTCGGATTTAGGCGATTCTTGAACCGATGGAAACCTAAGGCATAGTAGAACATTTCATATGAAGAAAGTTAGACCAAATTATGAACTTAACTTGATCAAATTACTGACCAAAGTTGGTCCAAAATCGCTGCACTCCAAAATCTCAAAGATGAACAAAGCACGTGAACAAGAAACTTATTTTGGACATAACTTGAGCTACAAAACTCCAAATGGAGTGATTCAAAAAAGGAAATTCAACTAGACAAAATAAGGAACAACTTTCATGTTTACCATTTCCTCAAATTCCCACTGTAAAAATAACAAATGGAACAGTAAAGATGAAGCATGAAAACCGAAAATTTTGCTCAATTAGCATTAAGCTTAAAAATGGTATTGGCAACCAATACCAACAAGTTTGAAATACAAAATGTGGTATGTTTGAGGTGTTAAGACCAATACACCTATTTTCTATGCAAAAGTCAACATTTTTGTTGACCAATGAGGTGAATAGTGACACAAAAACCAAAAATTGGCAATTTTGCCAAAATGACCTAAGCTTTGAGAAAGTGACCAAAACCAACAAGTTTTGAATACAAAATGTGGTATGTTGGGAGTATTAAAACCAATGTACCTATTGTTTATGTAAAAGTCAACATTTTAGTTGACTAATGAAATGAATAGTGACACCAAAACTTGAAATTCAAAATTTGAAATTAGAAATGCATTTGGGGGACTTTAAATTGCAATTGGCAATTAATACTAGCAAATGTAAAACTTAAAAATGTGGGATCTTGGTATAATAAGAATTAATATATCCATTAAGTATAAAAAGGTCAACATTTTGGTTGACTAGTAAGGTGAATAGTAATCAAAATCATTAGTAAATTAAGATGAAGACCTAGAACCAATTCTAAGCTTAAATGCTTAGAATTGTATGACAAATATGGACTATGCATCCTAGTCAAAATTGTTAAAAAGAAATTTAGGCCATAAATTTGAAATCCATGAAATATTCATGGATTACTTGAAACATGAAAGATAAGTCACCTAATTGATGTGATCAATATGAATAACATAATGAATGGACAAATAAACCGTATTAATGTATGAATGAGACATTAGTTCTCATTATTGTAAAGAGGAGAAGTATTTTGAGTACAATGGTATAAAAGGATAATTGATGTGAATTGTGATCATATAAATGATCAAATGAATGTATGAATTATGATTGAAATTTATCATGAAATAATGAAGTCATAAAGCACAATATATTAATACTTTAAAATATTAAATGCCCTAGTATACCTAACAAGATTGGTTTGGATAGTTTGGCATGCCAATAGGCTATTGTTTTAGCAGTACTGTGAAAGGAAAGGCTTTATGCCTGTATTCATGGCTTTATGCTCGTATCCATGGCTTTTATACCCGTATTCATGGCTTTTATGCCAATTATGTGATATCATGGCTCTTTAGCCATACTGACTGCATACGTGGTTGACGTTCTGCGTCCCATGGTATGACGGCCCGAGGCACCGCGGTGTCAGTGCCAACGACCCGTTATTCATCGATGCCTAGTATAGGTTACTTGGGCGATCAATTAAAGTATTATTCAATTCAGCACTAAGTTAAGTTAAGTATAATGAAAATCCAGACAATTAAATTAAGTATTGAATGAATAAGCAAAAGAGATTAGCAAAAGAAACATAACAAAAATATAAATTGCGTAATGCATGGACTTGAAATACAATACAGATAGAATAAATTATATACCTGCTAGTATTACTGAAAAGATATAAACTAAGCACTTCCAAAGAGGAACAAACTAGTATATAAGATCGTTGATACTAGAAATACCATACCAAATTAAATTGATTCTTGAGTATCTGAATTATCATTTATTTCTTTCTTTACTTGTATATATTATTTCTGGTTATATTATTGCACCACTAAGCAGAAATGCTTAAGGTAAAACCAGTAGACTGTCGACTGAGATTTTTGGAGTCCAGATCTGTAGAAGTGTCAGAAGAGTTCAAGATTGTCACCTCCTCAGCAATGCATGTAGATAGGGCTCATTTTATACATGTTATGTATATTGTTCATTCCTAGCACATTGTAAATTATTTGTATATTTTGTACAAAATAAACTCATGTAATTAACCTATGAATTATGGAAACTATTCAAAGTAAGTATTTTAGTATGTGAATTGAATTTGAGTTATAATGAGATTATACTTGTGAATATTGAGATATTGAAAATCTAATGAGATTTCTGAGAAATCTGGATACTGTATTGATATACATTATGTTTGAAAATTTTTGAGACTATTAAGTTTGAGAAATTGAGTATATATTAAAATTGTCATTAAGTGTGTTCGGAAGAATCATTAGTCCAAATTACAAATTGACACTTTGTCGGATTATCGCTAAAATTTTTGAAATTTCCAATTTAGTTAGATTTTGATAAAAGTAAAAATAGCCTAAATCTTCAATAAAGTTTTTGAATAAATAAATCAAGGACTGTAATGAAATCAGATAAAATAGAGTGCTCCGGCACACTGAGTGGCATAACTTGCTCGGCTACACTGTAGTCGGGTAAGGGGTGTCACAGGCAAAGAGTTGCTCACTTATAGTTTATTGTAATTCCAATAATGGAAGTACCTGAGGATGATCAATAGAATTATAAGAATTCAATCACCCACTAGAAATCCATCCAACTAGGATTTTCGTTTCCTACTTTGGAAGTGTAGGATTCACTAAGTTAGTGGGAGGACCAATTTGATTAAAATACCATAATCATTTTGGTTAATTACATGATACATTTACTAATTAATCTTGTTATTTTCTGCAGTTAATTTTCTGATAATAATGAGCACAGAACAACCACCACCGTCCAATATCCTTGCAAGTATACTTGATCGCAATAGGTTGACAGGACCTAATTTATCTGATTGGCTAAGAAATTTGAAACTTGTCCTAAACCTTGAACATATTGGATATGTTCTAGACTCATAGGTTCCTGGTCCCTTACCTCCAGAGGCCACACAAGAGGAACATGAAACTTTGGACAATTGGAAGGAGCATGATATGAGAGCCAAGTATTACATGCTTGCTTCTATGAGTAATGAGTTACAGAAGCAGTATGAGAACATGCAGAGTGCGAGTGAGATCCTCCTTCACCTAAAAGAGTTATATGGTGAGCACAGTAGGAATGCTAGGTATGAGATATCCAGGCAACTATTCTGCATGAGGATGGCTGAGGGACAGAATATTGGGGATCATGTCCACAAGATGATTCGGCTGATTGAGCAGCTGGAACATCTTGACTTTAACATGGATTTCCAATTACAGATGGATTTGATCCTTTAGTCCCTTCCTGAGTCTTTTGGGAATTTTGTAACAAATTTCCATATGACTAAACAGGAATGCACCTTGGCTGGTTTACTCAACATGCTAGTTATTGCCCAAAAGAATATGCCGGGCAATAAAGGAAAAGAGGTAGCTTTTATTGCATCTTCTTCTGCTGGAAAGTCCAACAAGAAGAAGGGCAATAAGAAAAGAAACCTCAGATTCCTGGTCCTTCCAAGAAAATAGCTAAACAGAAAGGGAAGATTAAAGCTGATGGAGGCAAAGGAAAGTGTTTCCACTGCCAGAAGAATGGGCGCTGGAAAAGGAACTGCCTAGAGTATCTTGCTTCTCTGAAGGACAAGAAAGATACACCTTCGAAAGGTATGTCCATATCTTGTTATTTAGATTCTGATGATACTCATAGTTTATCTACAGCTTGGGTTTTAGATACTAGTGCTAGTTCTTACATTTCTTATAATATGCAGGAACTAGCAAATAATAGCAGCTTGCGTTCTCGATATGTTAGACTCCGGATTGGCGATGGCTCAACTGTTGAAGCTTTAGCCATAGGATCTAAATGTTTTTACATGTCTGGACATGTTTTGTGTTTGGATAATATTTTATATGTACCTGATGCTTTTAAGAACATCATTTCTATATCTAGTTTGACTACAAATGGCTATGAATTTCAGTTCACAAATGATGTTTGCAATATTTATTTTGGAAATAAATATGTTGGTTCAGGTTATATGAATGATGGTCTTTATTATTTGGATAATAATGACAAACACAAAATGAATGCAAGTGATCTAGATGAATGCAATGCCATGGTGAAAATCAACTTAAGTTCAAAATATATTTGGCACTTAAGGTTAGGTCATGTTGCATAAGATAGAATTACAAAACTGGAGAAAATAGGGATTTTATCTTCATTGGGGTCTGAGCCTACTCTAACTTATGAATCTTGCCTTCAGGGCAAAATGACTAGATCACCCTTTGTGGGACAAAGGCTAAGAGCTGAAAATATTTTGGAGCTAATAGATAGTGATGTATGTGGTCCATTTAAAGAAATGGCTAGAGGTAGTTTTCATTATTTTATTACCTTTACTAATGATAAATCAAGATTTGAGAATTTGTATTTGATGAAATACAAACATGAATCCTTTGAAAAGTTCAAAGAATTTAAATCTGAAGCAGAAAATCAAATAGGAAAAAGTATTAAAGCTCTTCGATTAGCTCGTGGAGGTGAATACTAGGGAATTGAATTTGATGAATACTTGAGAGAGCATGACATTGTTTCCCAGCTGACTCCTCCAGGAACACCACAACTGAATGGTGTATCTGAAAGGAGAAATTGTACCCTATTGGATATGGTACGTAGTATGATGAGCTATAATAATATGCCAATCTCCTTTTGGGGATTTACATTAGAATCAGCTTTGTATATTCTGAATAGGATTCCATCAAAATCAGTTTCTTCCATACCTTATGAGATATGGCCTGGAAGAAAACCAAGTCTTAAGCATGTTAAGATTTGGGGTTATCCAGCTTATATCAAAAAGCTGAACACTGATAAATTAGAAACCAGATCAGAAAAGGGTCGATTTGTTGGATATCCAAAAGATAGTTTTGGATACTATTTTTATTTGCCTACATCACAAAAGGTTGTGATAAGTAGAGATGCCACATTTCTTGAACAACAATTTGTTCAAGAAGGAGGAAAAGGAAGGCAAATAGAGTTAGAATTGGAGAATTTTGACTAACCAACAGATTAGATGGATATAGATCCATCTAGTCAACCTACACCTATTGATGAAACATCTACAGCTATTCCTCGTAGAATAACCAGGGTATCTCACCCACCAGTGAGATATGATTTCCTTCATGAAGAAGAACAAGAGTTGTCTACTCATGAAGCAGTTGATCATGGAGATGATCCACTTACCTATGAAGAAGCTATATCAGATATAGACTCTTCAAAATGGATTGATGCTATGAAATCTGAGATTGATTTCATGTACAAGAATCAAGTTTGGGATCTTATTGACCCACTCGAAGGTATTGTACCTATAGGGAACAAATGGGTTTTCAAGATGAAAATTGGTTCTGATGGAAAGGTAGAGACCTATAAGGCAAGGCTAGTAGCGAAAGGGTGTCGCCAAAGGCAAGGAATTGATTATGAGGAGACTTTCTTGCCTGTTGCCATGCTCATATCAATTAGGATTTTATTAGCAGTAGCTGCATACTATGATTATGAGATTTGGCAGATGGATGTCAAAACAGCTTTTCTTAATGGATAGATTGAAGAAAACATTTTCATGGAACAACCTAGGGGTTTTAAATCTCAAGATGGTTCCAAGGTATGCAAGCTAAAACGATCCATTTATGGGTTGAAACAAGCTTCGAGGAGTTGGAACATCCACTTTGATGAAGCCATTAAGTCAATTGGCTTTATCAAAAATAAGGATGAGCCATGTGTATATAAGAAGGTTAGTGATAGTGCTATCACTTTCCTTGTCTTATATATGGATGACATTCTGTTGATGGGTAATGACACAGGTATGTTGACAACTGTAAAGGTATGGTTGTCAAATACATTCTCCATTAAAGACTTAGGGGAGGCAACCTATATTTTTAGGATTCGCATCTATAGAGATAGAGCGACAAGAATAATTGGTTTATCCCAAAGTCTGTACTTGGAAAAGGTGTTAAAGAGGTTTAACATGCTTGATTCCAAGAGAGGATTGTTACCACTGAGACATGGTATCCACCTTTCTAAAGAGATGTCTCCAAAGACACCTGAAGAAAGAGATAAAATGGCTAGGATTCCATATGCTTCGGCTATTGGAAGTTTGATGTATGCAATATTGTGTACTAGGTCGGATATCACATATGCTGTTAGTTTGACTAGCAAGTATCAATCTAATCCAGGTTTGGAACACTGGATAGCTGTCAAGAGTATCCTTAAGTACTTGAGAAGAACTAAGGATTTATTCTTGATATATGGAGGTGGAGACTTGCAATTGGATGGTTCTACCGATTCTGATTTTCAATCAAATATCGATGATAGAAAGTCTACTTGTAACACCCTGAACCTCCGAGTATGAATAGTACCATTTTTGGTCCGTGACTAATACTATTCAAAGACACTTTGAGGACCAAAAATAAATAGAAAATTAATTGAGATAGACACAATAAAAATTCTAGTGAACAAAAAAAAGCTAAGGACTCATCGGGTATTATAAAAAGAAGGATTATGACCCGATGAGGGGCATTTTGGTCAATTCACCTCAAGAGTTGACTTTTGACCAAAATGTTAATTAAATTAAATGAAATTAATGAATTGAATTATGGGGTAAAATTTGAAGAAAAAGTCAAGTAAAAGTATGTAAGGGAAAATTTAAGAAATGAAAACTTAAACTTTCATTTCCATTATGACAAAATTAAAATGAAAGACTTATGGGCTTTTGATAGTTAAATTTAATTATTTAATTAAAAGGAAAAATTAAGTGTAAATGTAAAAAAAAAAAAAGGAATAAAAATTTAAGTTTAATTATCCTTATGACACAATTAAAATTTATAATTTTAATAAGCTAATTTTGGGGATATATATATATATATATATATATATATATATATATATATATATATATATATATAAATAAGAAGACAAATGTTTTCATTTCTTTTTTTTCATAAGATGCCACCACCCTCTCCTCTCTCTTCCTCTCGCTCTCTTTTTCTCTTCTTCTTCGACTTCTTTTCCTTATTGATTCCCCTCTCTCCCCCCCCCAAAGTTTTAATTCCCTTAAATTCGCTTCATAAATTCCATAGCCCACTAAAAGAAAATATCAAAGAGATCTTTGATTGAGAGATTAAAAGCAAGGAGAATAAGAATTGGAAGAAAAGTGAAGTTGGAAAGAAATCAATAAGAGGTAAGTTTCTTTTCATGTTAGATTAGTTGTATAAGCTTGGAATGAAGTTAATTTATGATGAAATTTCATAAGAAAATGAAAGAAAATATGTATGGAACCTAAACTAGAGTTCTAGCCAAATGGGAGAAAAATTAGGGTTTGATGTATTTTTAGTTAAATTGATGATAAATATAAGTTAAAGTGAAGTAGTATGCATGATTGAAAGTAGTAAGATTTCATAAGATTGCATAAATTGAATTATGGAAGATTAGGGTTCATGGGGAAATTGGGTTTTGGTGCTAGAGAGTGAAGTTGGTGTGTTTAGTGTTAAATTATGATCATTTGAGGTTTATTTAGTTTGAATTGACATTGAGTTGATGAATGGAAGTAATGAAATGGTAGGATTAGGGCAAATTACAAACTTTGGTGTTTGAAAATTGTGGGGTTTGTGCTAGGAAGTGCCATTGATGTGTCAATGCTAAATTATAGTCATTTTGGGTGAATTAAATGTGAATTGAGGTTGGTTGATAGACGTAATTGAAGAAATGAAAAATTGAACTTAGGGTAGAATTTTGCACACTGATATTAGTGTGTTTGGAAGCCCACAACTTAAGCTACGCAACTCCAATTGGCGTGAAACAAATTGGAAACGAAACTTAAGACATAGGGCTAGAATTTTCATGAAGATACCTTGCCTCGAAAATGACCTTAAGCTACCCAAAATAAGCCTTGAAATGGGAGATAAAATTTTGGAACCTGCAGAATTATGCACGTGAACAGTAAAGTTTAAACAGCCATAAATCTCTCTAGAAAATACTAATTTAGGTGATTCTTGAACCGATGGAAACCTAAGACATAGTAGAACATTTCATATGAAGAACTTGAGGCCAAATTATGGACTTAACCCAATCAAATAGCTGAGCAAATTTGAATCACCGAATCTGCAGAATTGCAGATTTACCATATGATTAGTAAATTTTGCATGGCCATAACTCTCTCTAGAAAACTCCGATTTAGGCGATTCTTGAACCGATGGAAACCTAAGACATAGTAGAACATTTCGTATGAAGAACATTAGACCAAATTATGGATTTAACTTGATCAAATTGCTGAATGAAGTTGGATTGATAAATCTACCAGAGCTGATTTTGCAGCATGAACAGTTACGTGAATAGTAACCGTATTTTGGTCATAACTTGAGCTACACAGCTCCAAATTAGGCGATTCAAAAAGGAAAATAAAGTTAAGACCTAAATGAACAATTTTCATGAAAAACACCTCACCAAATTATGATCGAAACTAGGTAAAAATTGTGTTCAAAGATTAGGGCACCAAGCTGTCCCAAAACCAAAATATTCTAAAATTTTCAAAGCTAACTTGGGATGCATTAGACATGCATGTAATGAGTTCTTGGCAGCAATTGAGATTGGTATTGAGGTATTCTAGTTGTGTATTTTTAGTAGAAAAAGATGTTAGTAGTATACCATAGAGCATATCATTTAGTATGTATCTTGTACATATTTTTATTAATAAAAGGCATTTCCACTTTTCCGTTTACATAATATATTTATGTGTAATAGAAAAGGTCCATTGATATTTTGTTAAAAATATTATTCTTAAGTTATTAAGAATATGACTGACGATATTTCTAGCACGAAGCATCATAAATAGGTTCACGATCGAGGATACTTCATAATAAGGACATGACTTATCCAGAAAGATTGTATTCATGTTTGTTCCCAAGTTATTTATATGAGATATAAATAAGATGGAATGGTGAGTCTCATGCCATATAACAAACATGATAGGCACTTATAAATGATAAGTAGACCGAACCAGTGACACTTATGACAAGCACATGGAGTTTACTCTTGTCAATGTTTTGTCATAAATCATATCAATGCATATAATCTTTAGACCTGAGATAGCACGGTTATCTTGTATATAGGTAGTTTGAGTTTGATACTGCTTTCATACTTGTACTGTGTATGGGTATATGGGCATGTGTTGGCTCCTACTAGTTATATATGGAGGTAGGTGTTGATCAAGATGGAATCTGTTCCTCTAAGTAAATAGAGATAAAATCCTATGTTCATTTAATTGTTCTTGATGTTTCAAGTTCCTGGCCAGGACAGATAGATTTATTCAGAAAAGAGTTTCTGATGAGAAAATCTTTTTAATTAAGAACTGGAATTAAAAGAGAACATAATATTCATAGCAAATGGAGTTTGACACAAACCATGACTCCAGCTTGAGTTGGGATTTTGTAAACAGAGAGATTCTAGTGCATGGTAACATATGATTATAGGTTCATTTAAGGTAAACCTTATTACTAATTGGGTGGCCATGGCATGCCATGCTAGGTGTTAACCATGGTCCATGAGGTTCATAAAATGATTTAGAGAAATCATTTATGGTAAGAAAGAGTTCTGATGATATTAAGAGTTGATATCATGTCTCATTGCCAATTAGTGATGAGCCTAGTAAGTCACACACATACACAAGTTATCACCTAATTAAATATGATTTAATTAATTAATTAAAGAGTTTAATTGATTAATTAAATAGGTTTGGTTTACAATTAGTTTGCAAAGTCCCTAACATGACTTGAAACCAAATCTAGATTATTAGATGTATAATATAAGTTAAATTTATATTTAAAGTGTTTAAATATGAATTTAATTAATGAGAAATTAATTAATAGAGATTAATTAATTAATTTATATTTGATATAAATTAATTAGAAGAAGAAAAATAATTATTTTGGGTTGAGAACTCAAAATTAAGACACAGGGGCATTTTGGTCATTTTGCAGTGTGACACGTGGCACCATGAGATGGTGACACATGGCATAACACATAAGCTTGCCAAATGTTTTTTAATCATGTAAGATGATTAAAATCAAGATTAAATATAGGTTTGACACTTGGCACAATGTGATTGTGTCACTTAAACCTAGAGCTAATCAAAGGGTGACATGTGGCAAGGGTTTAATGTGTTAACCTAGCTATTTAAGTGTTGTTATGAGAAAATAAAAGACAACCAGTAGCCACACTCCTTGGTCACGCCATTTTGCAGCCCTCCCTCTATTCTTCTTCATCTCTTATCAATTCAAAGAGATTAGCCATCAATCTTTTGAATTAAGAACACTAGAAATTGTTTCTAGTGTCCTGTTTACATCTCTAATCTCTTAAAAGGCAGAACTTGAATTTCTAATTAATAGAAAAGGCTTTAGAAGCTGTTCAAGGGCTGCCATAGGTGTTCTTGGTGTGCACAAGCTAGAGGGACAATATCTGGTGTCCTGAAGACGAATCTCAAAGGCACGCATACGCAAAGGCATCAAGAGGTTAGTGTAATTGTTCTTGATTTAATCTAGGGTTCTAAAATTAATCTGATTAATTTTAAAATCTTAAATGTCAAATACAGATCCAAAAACATATTAAAAGAGTTTTAATATGTTGTTTATCATTGAAATCAAATAGATAAAAATAAATCTTGCATGATGCATGTGACCCTAGGTGAAAATTTTTGAATTCAATGGTATAAACTTGTGTTTTTCACGCTTCCGTTCCTTCAATTGGTATCAGAGCCACTATATTTGCCATTTAGATTTTTTATTATATGATTTAATTGTGTGATTTGATTAAGAGATGATTGATCCATTGCTGGTTGGATCAAGAGGTGTGGCGGCATGCTTGATGAACTCCAACATGGTGCGCATGGCTTTGGAAGATCATGGTGCGCATGGTTGTTATTAAATTCTGCAATTGTTGCATGGTGAAAGGTTCATCATATGACTAATTAAAATGTTTAATTAGGATTTTTAATCATACAATTAAATTATGATTCAAATCAGAATTTTAAAAATTGTTTGAATGTGATTCAAATCTGAATTTTAAAAGTTGTTTGAATGTGATTCAAATCTGAATTTTTAAAGTTGTTTGAATCATATTTAAATCTGATTTTTTAAAATTGATTGAATAAAATTCAGATATGATTTTTTTAAAAATGTTTGAATGTGATTTAAATCTAATTTTTTTTAAAAAAATGATTGAATGTGATTCAAATCTGAATTTTTGAAGTTGTTTGAATGTGATTCAAATATGAATTTTTAAATTTGTTTGAATGAGATTCAAATCTGAATTTTTAAATTTATTTGAATCATATTCAAATCTGGATTTTTAAGTTGAATATAAGATATTCAATTTAATTTAAGTATGTATGTTTTATTTAATTGTTAAATAGTGATATGCATGATGGATGATCATGGACTATAAAAGACCAATGTGATTGGATTTATTTCTTTTATGTTTCTTTGGGATTGTAAATTAATTAATTTATTTTAATTTATTTTGGGCATGTATTATTAAGTTTGTAATAATTTTTAGGTTGTAATTTTTGGGTTGTAATTTCAATTCTTGTAAATTCGCCTTGGTATGCCAAGGATTACTATGTAATATTGGATTGCAAGAAGTTCAAGGAGGTCAACAGTATTGGTGGGACCAGTGGGAGGAATTCAAGATCAAGTGTTGATTATGTACTCCTTCAGCAACTCTTGTAAAATGAATGAATGAAATGCACCTAGGAATGCCCTGATTCAATTCTTGGTGGCTCAAAATTGAATCCCTTAGAAAGTCCATGATCATACCATATTTACTGCTTATCCATGAATGCATGAGATGTATGGGAATATATGCAATTATATGATATATGCATGCTAAATGGATAATGTGCAAAGTGAGACCATAATAGTAATTAGAATGACCATAAAATCTTGCAAACAAATGATTAAGTTGGAAATGCTATAATTAAAGTAATTATAACATAGGCCCTCCATTGGGGCAATTATTTTAAGAAATTTTAAATAGTTGCATGAGATGCAATTAATTTAAGAGATTTTCTTAAGAATAATTGTTAAGCATGAGATGTTGTAAATATGTAAATGGTTTAGTGGCCAGTATTGGATGTACCTGAGGACATTAAATTATTTACATAATTACTGGCTCAATGGGATTAACTTAACTAATGCAAGATAAGTCAATAATGGATGTACCTGAGATTTTGAGCATTAGGGGCTAGGTAAAGGATTGAACCTCACATGAGATGTGATGGGCAAGGAGTTGCTCACTTATAGTTTATTGTAATTCCAATAATGGATGTACCTGACGATGATCAATAGAATTATAAGAATTCAATCACCCACTAGAAATCCATCCAACTAGGATTTCCATTTTCTACTTTGGAAGTGTAGGATTCGCTAAGTTAGTGGGAGGACCAATTTGATTAAAAGGCCATAATCATTTTGGTTAATTACATGATACATTTACTAATTAATCTGGTTATTTTCTACAGTTAATTTTCTGATAAAAATGAGCACAAAACAACCACCACCATCCAATATCCTTGCAAGCATACTTGATCACAATAGGTTGACAGGACCTAATCTGTCTGATTGGCTAAGAAATTTGAAACTTATCCTGAACCTTGAACATATAGGATATGTTCTAGATTCAAATGTTCCTGGTCTCTTACCTCCAGAGGCCACACAAGAGGAACATGATACTTTGGACAAGTGGAAGGAGCATGATATGAGAGCTAAGTGTTACATGCTTGCTTCCATGAGTAATGAGTTACAGAAGCAACATGAGAACATGCAGAGTGCGAGTGAGATCCTCCTTCACCTATAGGAGTTGTATGGTGAGCACAGCAGGAATGCTAGGTATGAGATATCTAGACAGCTATTCTGTATGAGGATGTCTGAGGGACAGAATGTTGGGGATCATGTCCACAAGATGATTCGGCTGATTGAGCAGTTGGAACATCTTGAATTCAACATGGATTTCCAACTACAGACGGATTTGATCCTTCAGTCTCTTCCTGAGTCTTTTGGGAATTTTGTGACAAATTTCCATATGACTAAATAGGAATGCACCTTAGCTGGTTTACTCAACATGCTGGTTATTGCCCAAAAGAATATGCCAGGCAATAAAGGAAAAGAGGTAGCTTTGGTTGCATCTTCTTCTGCTGGAAAGTCCAACAAGAAGAAGGGCAATAGGAAAAAGAAACCTCGATTCTGGTCCTTCCAAGAAAATAGCTAAATAGAAAAGGAAGACTAAAGTCGATGGAGGCAAGGAAAGTGTTTCACCGCCAAAAGGATGGGCACCGGAAAAGGAACCGCCTGCAGTATCTTGCTTCTCTCAAGGACAAGAAGGATACACCTTCGGAAGGTATGTCCATATCTTGTTATTTAGATCTGATGATACTCATAGTTCATCTACGACTTGGGTTTTAGATATCGTGCAGTTCTCACATTTCTAATGATATGCGGGAACTAGCAAGCGATGGCGACTTGTGTTCTCAAGATATTAGAGTCCGAATTGGCAATGGCTCAACTGTTGAAGCTTTAGCCATAGGATCTAAATCTTTTTACATGTTTGGACATGTTTTGTGTTTGGATAATATTTTATATGTACCTGATGCTTTTAAGAACATCATTTCTATATCTAGTTTGACTAGAAATGGCTATGAATTTCAGTTCACTGATGATGTTTGCAATATTTATTTTGGAAATAAATATGTTGGTTCGGGTTATATGAATGATGGTCTTTATTATTTAGATAATAATGACAAACACAAATTGAATGCAAGTGATCTAAAAGAATGCAATGCCATGGTGAAAACCAACTCAAGTTCAAAATATATTTGGCACTTAAGGTTATGTCATGTTGCAGAAGATAGGATTGCAAAATTGGAGAAAATGGGGATTCTATCCTCATTGGGCTCTGAGCCTACTCCGACTTGTGAATCTTGTCTTCAGGGTAAATTGACTAGATCACCCTTTGTTGGACAAGGGCTAAAGGCTGAAAATATTTTGGAGCTAATACATAGTGATGTATGTGGTCCATTTAAAGAAATGGCTAGAGGGGGTTTTCATTATTTTATTACCTTTACTGATGATAAATCAAGGTTTGGGTATTTGTATTTGATGAAATACAAACATGAATCTTTTGAAAAGTTCAAAGAATTTAAATCTGAAGTAGAAAATCAAACAGGAAAGAATATTAAAGCTCTTCGATCAGATCATGGAGGTGAATATTTGAGTACTGAATTTGATGAATACTTGAGAGAGCATGGCATTGTTTCTCAGCTGACTCCTCCAGGAACGCCACAGCTAAATGGTGTATCTGAAAGGAGAAATCGTACCCTATTGGATATGGTACGTAGTATGATGAGCTATACTGATATGCCAATCTTCTTTTGGGGATTTGCATTAGAATCAGCTTTGTATATTCTGAATAGGATTCCATCAAAATCAGTTTCTTTCACACCTTATGAGATATGGCATGGAAGAAAACTAAGTCTTAAGCATGTTAAGATTTGGGGTTGTCGACTTATATCAAAAAAGGTGAACAACGATAAATTGGAGACCGGATCGTAAAAGGTCGATTTGTTGGATATCCAAAAGATAGTTTTGGATATTATTTTTATTTGCCTACTTCACAAAAGGTTGGGGTAAGTAGAGATGCCACATTTCTTGAACAACAGTTTGTTCAAGAAGGAGGCAAAGGAAGGCAAATAGAGTTAGAATTGTAGAATTCTGACCAACCAACAGATCAGATGGATATAGATCCATCTAGTCAACCAATACTAGTTGATGAAACATCTACAGCTGTTCCTCGTAGAACAACCAGGGTATCTCACCCACCAGTGAGATATGGTTTTCTTCATGAAGAAGAACAATAGTTGTCTACTCATGAAGAAGTAGATCATGGAGATGATCCACTTGCCTATGAAGAAGCTATATCAGATATAGACTCTTCAAAATGGATTGAAGCTATGAAATCCGAGATTGATTCCATGTATAAGAATCAAGTTTGGGATCTTGTTGACCCACCTGAAGGTATTATACCTATAGGGAACAAATGGGTTTTCAAGAAGAAAATTGGTTCTGATAGAAAGGTAGAGACCTATAAGGCAAGGCTAGTAGCGAAAGGGTTTCGCCAAAGGTAAGGAATCGACTATGAGGAGACTTTCTCGCCTGTTGCCATGCTTAAATCAATTAGGATTTTATTAGCAATAGCTGCATACTATGATTATGAGATTTGGTAGATGGATGTCAAAACAGCTTTTCTCAATGGATACATTGAAGAAAACATTTTCATGGAACAACCTAAGGGATTTGAATCCCAAGATGGTTCCAAGGTATGCAAGCTAAAGCGATCCATTTATGGATTGAAACAAGCTTCGAGGAGTTGGAACATCCGTTTTGATGAAGCCATTAAATCCTTTGGTTTTATCAAAAATGAGGATGAGCCATGTGTATATAAGAAGGTTAGTGACAGTGCTATCACTTTCCTGGTCTTATATGTGGATGACATACTGTTGATGGGTGATGACGACTATAAAGGTATGGTTGTCAAATACATTCTCCATGAAAGACTTAGGGGAGGCAACCTATATTCTTGGGATTCGCATCTATAGAGATAGAGCGAAAAGAATAATTGGTTTATCCCAAAGTCTATACTTGGAAAAGGTGTTAAAGAGGTTTAACATGCTTGATTCCAAGAGAGGATTGTTACCAGTGAGACATAGTATCCATCTTTCCAAAGAGATGTCTCCAAAGACACCTGAAGAAAGAGATAAGATGGCCATGATTCCATATGCTTCGGCTATTGGAAGTTTAATGTATGCAATGTTGTGTACTAGGCCGGATATCGCATATGCTGTTAGTTTGACTAGCAGGTATCAATCCAATCCAGGTTTGGAACATCGATAGTCACAAGAATATTCTTAAGTACTTGTGAAGATCTTAGGATTTATTCTTGATTTATAGAGGTGGAGTCTTGCAATTGGATGGTTATTCTGATTCTGATTTCCAATCAGTTATCGATGATAGAAAGTCTACCTCGGATATGTGTTCATTTGTAATAGAGGTGCGATCGGTTGGAAGAGTTCCAAGCGAGCACGACGCAGATTCCACTACGAGGTGAGTATATTCTTTGCATCGAGATCTTTGCAAAGGAAGTCATTTGGATAAAGAAGTTCGTGATAGAACTTACAGTAGTTCCTTCCATTGAGTCAGCAGTTCCACTACACTGTGACAATAATGGAGCAGTCATACAGGCTAAGGAACCAAGGTCTCACCAGAAATCCAAACACATAGAAAGGCGCTACCACATTATCAGAGAAATAGTTGGGTGAGGCGATGTAGCCATGCAGAAAATAGCATCAGCTGAAAATCCAGCTGATCCATTCACTAAGCCTATGTCACAGACTCTGTTAGACCGACATCTTGAGAAGATAGGTCTAAGATATTGTAATGAATGGCTCTAGTGCTAGTGGGAGATTGTTAGTAGTATGCCCTATAGCATATCATTTAGTATGTATCTTGTACATATTTTTATTAATAAAAGGCATTTCCACTTTTCCGTTTACATAATATATTTATGTGTAATAGAAAAGGTCCATTGATATTTTGTTAGAAATATTATTCTTAAGTTGTTAAGAATATGAGAGAAAATATTTCTAGCACGAAGTATCATAAATAGGTTCACAATCGAGGATACTTCATAATAAGGACATGACTTATCCAGAAAGATTGTATTCATGTTTGTTCCCAAGTTATTTATATGAGATATAAATAAGATGGAATGGTGAGTCTCATGCCATATAACAAACATGATAGGAACTTATAAATGATAAGTAGGCTGAACCAGTGACACTTATGACATGCACATGGAGTTTACTATTGTCAATGTTTTGTCATAAATCATATCAGTGCATATAATCTTTAGACTTGAGATAGCACAGTTATCTTGTATATAGGTAGTTTGAGTTTGATACTGCTTTCATACTTGTACTGTGTACGGTATATGGGCATGTGTTGGCTCCTACTAGTTATATATGGAGGTAGGTGTTGATCAAGATGGAATCTGGTCCTCTAAGTAAATAGAGATAAAATCCTATGTTCATTTAATTGTTGTTGATGTTTCAAGTTCCTGGCCAGGACAGATAGATTTATTCAGAAAAGAGTTTCTGATGAGAAAATCTTTTTAATCAAGAATTGGAATTAAAAGAAAACATAATATTCATAGCAAAAGGAGTTTGACATAAACCATGACTCCAGCTTGAGTTGGGATTTTGTAAACAGAGAGATTCAAGTGCATGGTAACATATGATTATAGGTTCATTTAAGGTAAACCTTATTACTAATTGGGTGGCCATGGCATGCCATGCTAGGTGTTAACCATGGTCCATGAGTTTCATAAAATGATTTAGAGAAATCATTTATGGTAAGAAAGAGTTCTCATGATATTAAGAGTTGATATCATGTCTCATTGCCAATTAGTGATGAGCCTAGTAAGTCACACACATACACAAATTATCACCTAATTAAATATGATTTAATTAATTAATTAAAGAGTTTAATTGATTAATTAAATAGGTTTGGTTTGCAATTAGTTTGCAAAGTCCCTAGCATGACTTGAAACCAAATCTAGATTATTGGATGTATAATATAAGTTAAATTTATATTTAAAGTATTTAAATATGAATTTAATTAATGAGAAATTAATTAATAGAGATTAATTAATTAATTTATATTTGATATAAATTAATTAGAAGAAGAAAATTAATTATTTTGGGTTGAGAACTCAAAATTAAGACACAGGGGCATTTTGGTCATTTTGCAGTGTGACACGTGGCACCATGAGATGGTGACACATGGCATAACACATAAGCTTGCCAAATGTTTTTTAATCATGTAAGATGATTAAAATCAAGATTAAATATAGGTTTGACACTTGGCACAATGTGATTGGGTCACTTAAACCTAGAGCTAATCAAAGGGTGACATGTGGCAAGGGTTTAATGTGTTAACCTAGCTATTTAAGTGTTGTTATGAGAAAATAAAAGACAACCAGCAGCCACACTCCTTGGTCATGCCATTTTGCAGCCCTCCCTCTATTCTTCTTCATCTCTCATCAATTCAAAGAGATTAGCCATCAATCTCTTGAATTAAGAACACTAGAAATTGTTTCTAGTGTCCTGTTTACATCTCTAATCTCTTAAAAGGCAGAACTTGAATTTCTAATTAATAGAAAAGGCTTTAGAAGCTGTTCAAGGGCTGCCATAGGTGTTCTTGGTGTGCACAAGCTAGAGGGACAATATCTGGTATCCTGAAGACAAATCTCAAAGGCGCAGACACGCTGCAGTGCATCAAGAGGTTAGTGTAATCATTCTTGATTTAATCTAGGGTTCTAAAATTAATCTGATTAATTTTAAAATCTTAAATGGCAAATACAGATCCAAAAACAAATTAAAAGAGTTTTAATATGTTGTTTATCATTGAAATCAAATAGATAAAAATAAATCTTGCATGATGCATGTGACCCTAGGTGAAAATTTTTGAATTCAATGGTATAAACTTGTATTTTTCATGCTTCCGTTCCTTCAAAAGAAATTGAAACGGACAAGGAGAAGTAGGTAACAAGAAAGGATAGCATTGAAGGTTTGTGCACAACTAAACTTTTCTTCATTTTTAAACTTGTAAATTGCTTGGAATGTGTTTATTTGAATGAGTTTGCTTTAAATAAGTTTACTTTGACTGAAATATGGCTTTTCTCTTGTATTTAAGAAATTTGGGTGTTGCCACCTTTATATGGATATTATGATGAATTTAAATGTGTTTATTGGTTTATAAATGTGATTGTTAAGTGGGAAATTTTTGGAAACTGTTTTGAAACCACAGTTAGCATGACAGTCCCTTTTGGAACTCCCCAGTAGTAACGGCTACTTGGGGTTGATAATTGATATTGATTATGTCTCCCATTAATAATGGTTAGTGGGGTAAGACTACATGAGTACTCATTAGCTAGCTAGCCCTTCCCTCATTAATAACGGTTAGTGAGGTTGAGATTGCTTTGTCATGGTGTACAACACAGCACTGATCGTGAAATTTTGTGTCATGGCCTGAACTATGTATTGATGTTGGCAATACTAATGCTTTGTGAATTGTGATTTATGAAGTATGATTTCTCATTTGAAATGTTATTCCAATAAATGGCTCTTATGAACTTAGAACTATTGTGAATATTTCATGCTTAAGAAAAATGTGATTTAATATGATTTGACAAATTGTGTTTTACCTTAAGTTTTAAAGTTATTAGTTGTGCACCACTGAGTGATATAATCAGCGATAGCTTCTTTATGCTGTCGCAGGTAAGGGAAAGGAGAAGGCTGCCGAGTGAGAGACTTGAAAGTAGCATTTTGGTATTGTTTATGGGTATTTACGTTAGGTATACCCTTGTGATTCCTTTGGATGTATTTTGTACCTATATGTATGGATGTACGGACATTGAGCAGCTTGTATTTAAAAGCATTACATTGCTATCACATTTTGAGTTTGTAACTATTTTGTATTTTACTTTGAGACTTATGAAAATGTAACTTTTGCAATATTTAGTCTATCATTATTTCCAATGAATGTTTACATGGAATTTTAACAATTATCATGCAGTTTTCTGCAAAAGAATTGATAAGATAAATAGTTATAATTTGTTTTAAAATCCTTTTTAGCATAACTAATGGGTTATCTGTAGGTGGAGGTATGCTACGGGAACATGTCATGCCTTACAAGGGATAGGGTGTGACATGTTAAGTGGTATCAAAGCTTTGGTTTTCATACAAGTTTTGAAATTGCATGTTTGAAAATTTTTGATAAGTACAACTGCTCAATTGTCATTATTGATACATATAGTGCATTACATTATAAATATGGACTAATGGAGGGAAATCTCCTTGTGTTCGTTGTTCAGGGAGTAGAATTCCTTGTGATTCAATATGGAAGAGGGGGATCACACGAGAGCAATCGATGCAGTGAGGTATAGGGGAAGCCTCACTCCTCGTAATGCCGATCGATCACCGCACCCATCCCACCCATGCGCTTTCTGCTCGGTTCACAGATGGTCTGCACTATTGCAGCAAATGGCTGGCAATATACCAGTCCAAGCTCCTATGCAAGCACCTCCAGTGCAACCACCATCCCCAGCTAGACAATATGACAAGTTAATGAAGTATGGGGCAACAGAGTTCAAGGGTACCGTGGACCCATTGGAAGCTGAGCAATGGTTAGAACGGATGGAGAGGATCTTCAAGAAATTGCACTACACAGATGAGTTGAAGTTTGAATATTCAATTTTCTTGCTGCATGGAGATGCATATGAGTTGGGGGAAGACCATTCCCCACAGTTTGGCTGAGCCTCCAATGCTGACATGGGATGACTTTCTAAGGGAGTTTAGATAGATCTGGGCCACCTACTACCACTGAGGGATCTGTTCAATGTTCTGTTTCCAGAGGACAACAGACAACTAGTAGAGGCAGAGGCAGGGGTAGAGGTAGCACTTCTGGCAGCCAGGGCACAGTTAGCCAACCGGAGCAGAGTGGTGCACCAATCAGGGTGTACACCATGCGCCAAAGGGATGAAGCTGAGACATCAGATGTTGTGGCTAGTACTTTCTCCATTTTTGATAGAGATGTATATGTGTTGTTTGACCCTGGTTCTACACATTCTTATGCTAGTGCCAGTAGTGCATGCTCTATTGCTATTCCTTGTGTGAAATTGGATTATGATGTGCTAGTGACTAGTCCTTTAGGATAAGAGGTTAGGGTGAACAAATTGTATAAGGATTGTCCTTTGGTGATGCAAGGACATACATTCCTGTCAGACTTAATTGACATGCCCTTCCGAGATTATGATATCATCTTGGGCATGGATTAGTTAGCCAGGCATCACGCCATGATCGACTGTAGACTGAAGACAGTCATTTTTGGTCTTCCCGAGTATACAGACATAGTGATACACGGGGAGAGGCAGTTATTGCCATCCAACATCATTTCAGCTGCACTTGCTAGAAAGATGATTAGAAAGGGATGTGAAGCTTATCTAACTCATGTGATAGACACCCAGATGGGGAGTCCAGATCTTAAAGATATTCCTACAGTATGGGATTTTCCTGATGTCTTTCCGAAAGAATTACCTGGATTGCCTCTGAAAAGAGAGGTGCAGTTTGAAATTGAGACTATGCCTGGTGTGGAGCCAATCTCCATCACTCCTTATAGGATGACACCTGCTGAGTTGAAAGAGTTGAAGGTACAATTGCAGGAATTGTTAGATAAGGGTTTCATCCACCCTAGCGTGTCACCTTGGGGAGCGCCAGTATTATTTGTGAAGAAAAAGGATGGTACTCTCCACTTATGCATAGACTATAGACAGTTGAATAAGGTAACCATAAAGAATAGATATCTTCTGCCACAGATCGATGATTTGTTTGATCAGTTGAAGGATGCAACTGTATTCTCCAAAATTGACTTGAGATCAGGCTACTACCAATTGAGGGTGTAGAAGCAAAGTATTCCTAAAACTACCTTAGGACTCGGTATAGCCACTATGAGTTCTTGGTAATGCCATTTGGGTTGACTAATGCTCCAGCTGCTTTTATGGGCCTAATGAACACTATCTTCAGGCCATATTTGGACCAGTTTATTGTGGTGTTCATTGATGATATTTTGGTGTACTCGAAGAATGTAGAGGAACACGACAAGCACTTGAGGATAGTATTGTAGACTTTGAGGGAGAAGCAGTTGTATGCCAAACTGTCGAAATGTGAGTTTTGGCTAAAGGAGATTTCATTTTTGGGGTATATTGTATCTGCAGAAGGTATCCAGGTGGATCCTAGTAAAGTAAAAGCCATTCTTAATCGGAAGCCACCTAGAAATGTGACAGAAGTTTGGAGTTTCCTTGTTTTAGCTGGGTATTACCGAAGGTTTATGAAGGGATTCTCCATGCTAGCATCTCCACTGACTAAGCTACTTAGGAAGGATGTAAAATTTCAGTGGACTGATCGATGCCAGGAAAGTTTTGATGAGTTAAAGAGGCATTTAACTGAAGCTCCAGTCTTAACCTTGCCCACTTTGGGTAAGGAGTATACCATATACAGTGATGCTTCTCATAACGGATTAGGCTGTGTGTTGATGCAAGATAGAAACATCATTGCCTATGCTTCACGCCAGCTTAAACTTCATGAGAGAAATTATCCTACACATGACTTGGAGCTAGCAGCCATTGTCTTTGCCTTGAAGATCTAGAGACATTACTTGTATGGGGAGAGAGGTTATATATACACAGATCATAAAAGTTTGAAGTACTTGGGCACACAAAAGGAGTTAAATTTGAGGCAGAGGAGATGGTTAGAGCTGATAAAAGATTATGATTGTTTGATAGACTATCAGCCTGGAAAAACTAATGTTGTAGCTGATGCTTTAAGTCACAAGACTATGGTTAGTTTGAGGGTTTCTCCATTGTCCATGGTGCATGAGTTAAGGGCATTGCATGCTAATTTGGATATTAATGAAGATGGGCAGATGGTAGCTACTTGGCAAGTGAAGCCAATGCTAGTAGAACAAATTAAAGTAGCTACACAGAAGGATGATAAGTATGTGAAGTTAATGGAAGAGGCTCGGGATGGCAAGAAACCAGAATTATCAGTGAATGATGAGAGCTTGTTGTTATATAAGGGCAGAATGTGCATTCCTGAGAATGTTGAACTGAGGTAGACCATTTTAAAGGAAGCACATGATTCACCTTTTGCAATGCACCCTGGTGGAACCAAAATGTACAGAAGTGTGAAAGAGCACTATTGGTGGAGAGGAATGAAGAAAGACATTGCAAAATATGTTGCCAAATGCCTAACATGTCAGCAAGTAAAGGCAGAACACCAAGTGCCTGCAGGGTTGCTACAGCTATTGCCAATTCTTGAGTGGAAATGGGAAAGAATCACTATAGATTTCGTGACAGGACTTCCACGTACACAAAAGAATCATGATGCAGTTTGGATTATTGTTGATGGATTGACCAAGTCTGCACACTTTTTGCCAGTGAGAATGGATTACAACTTGGAAAGATTGGCCAAACTATACATTGACAAAGTGGTGAGGTTGCATGGAGTGCCGATGTCTATTGTGTCTGATAGAGATCCTAGGTTCACTTCTAGATTCTGGGGTAGTCTCCAAAAAGTCCTAGGGACTAGATTGAACTTCAGTACAGCATTCCATCCACAGACAGACGGCCAGTCTGAAAGGATCATTCAGATTTTGGAAGATATGCTTCGGGCTTGTGTGATTGAGTTTGAAGGGAGTTGGGACACACACTTGCCTTTAATTGAATTTGCCTACAACAACAGTTATCAGTCAAGCATTGGAATGCCTCTATATGAAGCACTTTATGGCAGGAAGTGTAGAACTCCCTTGTGTTAGGATGAAGTGGGCGAAAGGAAGTTAATTGGTCCAGAATTAGTGCAACAGACAGAAGAAAAGGTTAAGCTCCTTAGAGACAGACTCAAAGTTACAACGGATAGACAAAAGTCCTACATTGACCTAAAGAGAAGAGATATTCGGTATAGTGTGGATGACAAGGTGTTCCTAAAAGTTTCCCCATGGAAGAGGATCATGAGGTTTGGTAGAAAGGGGAAACTAAGTCCTTGCTTCATTGGGCCGTATGAGGTTCTGGAAAGAGTGGGTCCATTGGCATATAGATTTGCATTGCCTCCGGAGTTGGAAAAGATTCACAATGTCTTCCATGTCTCCATGTTAAGGAGGTACAGATCAGACCCCTCTCACATTTTGCCAATAGAGGAGATTGAGGTGAATCCAGACCTGACATATGATGAAGAGCCCATAAAGATCTTGGCACAGGAGGTGAAGCAACTGAGGAACAAACAGATACCTCTGGTCAAAGTGTTGTGAAACCATCATTCAAGCCAGGAGGCTACATAGGAGTGTGAGGAGGATATGAGGAGACAACACCCACAACTATTTAGAGACTGAGACTAGGTAAATTTCGAGGATAAAATTTATTTTTAAGAAGGGGAGAATTATAACACCCCTAACCTCCAAGTTATGAATAGTACCATTTTTGGTCCGTGACTAATACTATTCAAAGACACCTTAAGGACCAAAAATAAATAGAAAATTAATTGAGATAGACACAATAAAAATTCTAGTGAATAAAAAAAGCTAAGGACTCATCGAGTATTATAAAAAGAAGGATTATGACCCGATGAGAGGCATTTTGGTCAATTCATCTCAAGAGTTGACTTTTGACCAAAATGTCAATTAAATTAAATGAAATTAATGAATTAAATTATGGGGTAAAAATTGAAGAAAAATTCAAGTAAAAATATGTAAGGGAAAATTTAAGAAATGAAAACTTAAACTTTCATTTCCATTATGACAGAATTAAAATGAAAGACTTATAGGCTTTTGATAGTTAAATTTAATTAATTAATTAAAAGAAAAAATTAAGTGTAAATGTAAAAAAAAAAAAGGAATAAAAATTTAAGTTTAATTATCCTTATGACACAATTAAAATTTATAATTTTAATAAGCTAATTTTGGGGATATATATATATATATATATATATATATAAGAAGACAAATGTCTTCTTCATTTCTTCTTTTTTTTCATAAGATGCCACCACCCTCTCCTCTCTCTTCCTCTCTCTCTCTTTTTCTCTTCTTCTTGCACTTCTTCCCCTCATTGATTTCCCCTCCCAAGTTTTAATTCCCTTAAATTCCCTTCGTAAATTTTATAGCCCACTAAAAAAAAAAACATCAAAGAGATCTTTGATTGAGAGATTAAAAGCAAGGAGAACAAGAATTGGAAGAAAAGTAAAGTTGGAAAGAAATCAACAAGAGGTAAGTTTCTTTTCATGTTAGATTAGTTGTATAAGCTTGGAATGAAGTTAATTTATGATGAAATTTTATAAGAAAATGAAAGAAAACATGTATGAAACCTAAACTAGGATTCTGGCCAAATGGGAGAAAAATTAGGGTTTGATGTATTTTTAGTTAAATTGACGATAAATCTAAGTTAAAGTGAAGTAGTATGCATGATTGGAAGTAGTAAGATTTCATGGGATTACATAAATTGAATTATGGAAGATTAGGGTTCATGGAGAAATTGGGTTTTGGTGCTAGAGAGCGAAGTTGGTGTGTGTAGTGTTAAATTATGATCATTTGAGGTTTATTTAGTTTGAATTGACATTGGGTTGATGAATGGAAGTAATGAAATGGTAGGATTAGGGAAAATTACAAACTTTGGTGTTTAAAAATTATGGGGTTTGTGCTAGGAAGTGCCACTGATGTGTCAATGCTAAATTATAGTCATTTTGGGTGAATTAAATGTGAATTGAGGTTGGTTAATAGAAGTAATTGAAGAAATGAAAAATTGAACTTAGGGCAGAATTTTGCACACTGATATCAGTGTGTTTGGAAGCCCATAACTTAAGCTACACAACTCCAATTGGTGTGAAATCAATTGAAAACGAAACTTAAGACATAGGGCTAGAATTTTCATGAAGATACCTTGTCCCGAAAATGACCTTAAGCTACCCGAAATGAGCCTTGAAATGGGAGATAAAATTCTGGAACCTGCAGAATTATGCACGTGAACAGTAAAGTTTAAACAGCCATAACTCTCTTTAGAAAACACTAATTTAGGTGATTCTTGAACCGATGGAAACTTAAGACATAGTAGAACATTTCATATGAAGAACTTGAGGCCAAATTATGGACTTAACCCAATCAAATTGCTGAGCAAAATTGAATCACCGAATCTGCAGAATTGCAGATTTACCATATGATCAGTAAATTTTGCATGGCCATAACTCTTTCTATAAAACTCCGATTTAGGCGATTCTTAAACAAATGGAAACCTAAGACATATTAGAATATTTCGTATGAAGAACTTTAGACCAAATTATGGACTTAACTTGATCAACTTACTGAACAAAGTTGGATTGATAAATCTACCAGAGCTGATTCTGCAGCATGAATAGTAACCATATTTTGGTCATAACTTGAGCTACACAGCTCCAAATTAGGTGATTCAAAAAGGAAAATAATGTTAAGACCAAAATGAACAATTTTCATGAGGAACACCTCACCAAATTATGATCGAAACTAGGTAAAAATTGGGTTCAAAAATTGGGGCACCAAGCTTTCCCAAAACCAAAATATTCTAAAATTTTCAAAGCTAACTTGGGATGCATTAGACATGCATGTAATGAGTTCTTGGCAGAAATTGAGATTGGTATTAAGGTATTCTATTTGTGTATTTTCAATAGAAAAAGAAGTTGGAACGGAAAAGGAGAAGTAGGGAACAAGAAAGGAGAGCATTGAAGGTTTGTGCACAACTAACATTTTCTTCATTTTTAAACTTGTAAATTGCTTGGAATGTGTTTATTTGAATGAGTCTGCTTTGAACAAGTTTACTTTGACTGAAATATGGTTTTTCTCTTGTATTTAAGAAATTTGGGTGTTGCCACCTTTATATGGATATTATGATGAATTTAAATGTGTTTATTGGTTTATAAATGTGATTGTTGAGTGGGAAATTTTTGGAAACTGTTTTGAAACCACAGTTAGCATGACAGTCCCTTTTGGAACTCCCTAGTAGTAACGGCTACTTAGGGTTGATAATTGATATTGATTATGTCTCCCATTAATAACGGTTAGTGGGGTAAGACTGCATGAGTACTCATTAGCTAGCTAGCCCTTCCCTTATTAATAACGGTTAGTGAGGTTGAGATTGCTTTGTCATGGTGTACAACACGGCACTGATCGTGAAATTTTGTGTCATGGCCTGAACTGTGTATTGATGTTGGCAATGCTAATGCTTTGTGAATTGTGAATTATGAAGTATGATTTCTCATTTGAAATGTTATTCCAATAAATGGCTCTTATGAACTTAGAACTATTGTGAAGTTTTCATGCTTAAGAAAAATGTGATTTATTATGATTTGGCAAATTGTGTTTTACCTTAAGTTTTAAAGTTATTAGTTGTGCACCACTGAGTGATATAATCAGCGATAGCTTCTTTATGCTCTAGAGCATATCAGTTAGTATGTATCTTGTACATGTTTTTATTAATAAAAGGCATTTTCATTTTTCCGTTTACATAATATATTTATGTGTAATAGAAAAGGTCCATTGATATTTTGTTAGAAATTATATTCTTAAGTTGTTAAGAATATGAGTGATAGTATTTCTAGCATAAAGTATCATAAATAGGTTCACAATCGAGGATACTTCACAATAAGGACGTGACTTATCCAGTAAGATTGTATTCATGTTTGTTCCCAAGTTATTTATATGAGATATAAATAAGATGGAATGGTGAGTCTCATGCCATATAGCAAACATTATAGGCACTTATACATGATAAGTAGGTCGAACCAGTGACACTTATGACAAGCACATGGAGTTTACTCTTGTCAATGTATTGTCATAAATCATATTAGTGCATATAATCTTTAGATCAGAGATAGCACAATTATCTTATATATAGGTGGTTTGAGTTTGATACTGCTTTTATAGTTATACTGTGTATGGGTATATGGGAATGTGTTAGCTCCTACTAATTATATATGAAGGTAGGTGTTGATCAAGATGGAATCTGTTCCTCTAAGTAAATAGGGATACAATCCTATGTTCATTTAATTGTTCTTGATGTTTCAAGTTCTTGGCCAGGACAGATAGATTTAATCAGAAAAGAGTTTCTGATGAGAAAATCTTTTTAACTAAGAACTAGAATTAAAAGAGAACATAATATTCATAGCAAATGGGGTTTGACATAAACCATGACTCCAGCTCAAATTGGGATTTTGTAACAGAGAGATTCTAGTGCATGGTAATATATGATTATAGGTTCATTTAAGGTAAACCTTATTAGTAATTGGGTGGCCATGGCATGCTATGCTAAGTGTTAACCATGGTCTATGAAGTGCATAAAATGATTTAGAGAAATCATTTATGGTAAGAAAGAGTTCTGATGATATTAAGAGTTGATATCATATCTCATTGCCAATTAGTGAAGAGCCTAGTAAGTCACACACATACACAAGTAATCACCAAATTAAATATGATTTAATTAATTAATTAAAGAGTTTAATTGATTAATTAAATAGGTTTGGTTTGCAATTAGATTGCAAAGTCTCTAGCATGGCTTGAAACCAAATTTAGGTTATTGGATGTATAGCATATGTTAAATTTATATTTAAAGTATTTAAATATAAATTTAATTATGAGAAATTAATTAATAGAGATTAATTAATTTATTTAAATTTGATATAAATTGATTAAAAGAAGAGAAATAATTATTTTGAGTTGAGAACTCAAAATTAAGACACAGGGGTACTTTGGTCATTTCACAGGGTGACATGTGGCACCATGAGATGGTAACACATGGCACTACACATAAGCTTGCCATATGTCTTTTAATCATGTAAGATGATCAAAGTCAAGATTAAATATAGGTTTGACACTTGGCACAATGTGATTGGGTCAATTAAAGCTAGAGCTAATCAAAAGGTGACTTGTGGCAAGGGTTTTAAGTGATGACCTAGCTATGTAAGTGTTGTTATGAAAGAGTAAAATAACATAAGCTGCTCATTCTCTTTGGTGCTGCCACCCTTGGCTGCCTCTCCCTTCTCTTCTTCTTCATCTCTCATCAATTCAAAGAGATTAGCAAACAATCTCTTGAATTAAAAATACTAGAAATCATATCTAGTGTCCTGTTTACATCTGTAATCTCTCAAAAGGCAAAACTTGATTTTCTAATTGATTGGAAAAGCTTTAGAAGCTGTTCAAGGGGCTGCCATTTGTGATCTTGGTGTGGGCAGACTAGAGAGACAACACCTGGTGTCCTAAGGTGCATCCCAAAGGTGCCAAACACACTGCAGTGCATCAAAAAGGTTAGTGCACTTATTCTTGATCTAATCTAGGGTTCTAATGAATTAATATGTTAATTCTAAAATCTTAAATGGAAAATGTAGATCCAAAAATATATTAAAAGAGTTTTAATATGCTGTTTATCATTGAAATCAAATAGATAAAAATAAATCTTGCATGATGCATGAGACCCTATGTGAAAAATTTTTGAATTCAATGATCTAAACTTGTGTTTTTCATGCTTCTGCTCCTTCATATTAGCCACCAAACCATTTACATATTTTCAACATCTCATGCTTAATAATTATTCTTAAAAAAATCTCTTAAATTAATTGCATCATATGCAAGTATTTAAAATTTCTTAAAATAATTGCCTCAATGGAGAGCCCATGTGTAACACCCCTCACTCGTCTACAGTGTAGCCGAGTGAGGCGTGCTACACAGCATGCCGGAGCACCTGATCTTATCTGATTTCATTACAGTTCTTGATTTATTTATTCAAAAACTTTATTTAAGGTTTAGGGCTATTTTTACTTTTATCAAAATCGAACTAATTTGGAAAATTCAAAAATTTTAATCATAATCCAGCAGAGTGCCGGCAGTAATTTGGACTAATAGTTCTTCTGAACCTACCAAAAACAATTTCAATATATACTCAAATTCACAACTCAGAATCAGTCTCAAAATTTTTCATACTCAATCTCAATCGGAATCATCATGATCAGATACTTAACTCATATATCAAAATTCTTACATTTTATTATTTTGCATAATTTGCCAACTAATTACATAAATTTGTCAAGTAAAGGATGTACAAATAATTTACATTAGACTTAGAATGAACAAAATGCATAACATGTGTAAATATGAGCCCTATCTACATGCATTGCTGAGGAGGTGACAACCTTGAACTCTTCTAACACTTCTACAGATCTGGACTCCAAAAATCTCAATCGACAGTCTACTGGTTTTACCTTCAGTACCTGCGCGAGGAAGCAATTCCATCGCGCTAAGCATTTCTGCTTAGTGGTGCAATAGTATAACAAGAAATAATATATACAAATAAAGAAAGAAATAAATCATAATTCAGATACTCAGGAATCAATTTAATTTGATATGGTATTTCTAGTATCAACAATCTTATATACTAGTTTGTTCCTCTTTAGAAGTGCTTAGTTTATAAATTTTATGTAATACTACCCAGTATACAAATTATTCTAACTATATTGTATTTCAAGTCTCTACGATTCTGCAATTTATATTTTTGTTATGTTTCTTTTGCTAATCTCTTTTACTCATTCATTCAATACTTAATTTAATTGTACTGAAATTTCATCATGCTTAACTTAACTTAGCTTCCTGAATTGAATAATGTTTTAAATGACTGCCCATATAGCCTATACTCTGACCAGACTGGATAAATGGATACACTAGCACTGGGTACCTAGTACCTCAGGCCGTCACACCATCGGTCATAAAGTATCTCCCGCAGGTAAACAAAGGTGGCTAAAAAGCCATATAATCAATCAGGCATTAAGCCGAGTATAATAACACAATCTGTATAGCCATAGGCTATTAAAATCATAGTATGGCATAATAAGCCATAAACATAGTATGACGTAAAGTCATTTACAGAACAGCTGTCAGAATCCTATTGGCATGCCAACCAATCCAAACTAGTCAACTAGGCAAATTAGGGCATATTACAATGTTACATATTTAATTCTTTATTCATAGGGTTTATACATCTTTATGCCTTTCACTGGTCAATAAAATTATTGACCTTTTTATGCATCATGGATAGGTTGATTCTAGCATCGACATGTCACAATTTACAATTCAATATGTTGTCAATATAATGCAATTTACCCTTTTCATAAGTTGGCATTCATTACCAAATCACTTCAAGCATCATTTTATGTAATTACCAATTTTCAATTTTAGTATGCTAGATTGGTCTAGCTTAAAGTCCTATTTTCCTTGGTTTTAGCTTCTCGTCAAAGAAGCAAAATTGAAGCTTTATGTCTTATTGCACGCGGGGCAAAATTTCAGGTCATTTCGAGTTGTATAGACCAAGTTATGGTCAATTTACTAAAGATGGAAAGATTGCACCTTTACTTCAAAATTTGGTTAATTTCTCAATTTTTGTGTGCTAGATTTGTCTAGCTTGAAGTCCTATTTGTCTTGGTACTATTCCCTTTAATTCCTTTCCTTAGTCAACCTATAATGTTGACCCTTGATGCACTCTACGCGAGTCAATTCTAATGTTACCAATATGTCACATTTTATAGGCCTTTAGTGTTGGTATATGTTACCAATTTCATTTCTAAGTGTATTGCATTTTATTGCAATTTACCGAATTTCGGTATACTATTTTGACCTAGCCGGACGACCTAGTTCCCTCAGTTTTTGGGATTCGGTCCACACTACAAACTTGTAGGTCTATGTCTTATTGCATGTGGGGCAAAATTTTAGGTCATTCTGAGTTGTGTAGACCAAGATATGGTCAATTTACCAATGCTGGACAGAAAGCACTAAAATAGTAGGCTTAGGTCATTTTTAGGTCACTTTTGGTTCGGCTAGTTTTGGTACATGAACTTGTGCAAGCTATTTGACTTGGTTCTGGCCATTTCTGAGTTTTGGTGTCTTCATAAGAATTGTAGCTCTATGTCTTATTGCACTCGGGTAAAATTTCAGGTCATTCGAAGTCGTATAGACCAAGATATGGTCAATTCACTAAAGTTGGACAGATTGCACCTTTAGTGCAAAATTTGGTCAATTTTAGTTCTGGCAGTTTTGGTACCTGAACTTGTGCAAGCTATTTGACTGGGTTCTGGCTATTTCTGGGTTTTGGTGTCTTCATAAGAATTGTAGCTCTATGTCTTATTGCACTCGGGGCAAAATTTCAGGTCATTCCAAGTTGTATAGACCAAGATATGGTCAGTTTACTAAAGCTGGACAGATTGCACCTTTAGTGCAAAATTTGGTCAGTTTTAGTTTTGGTAGTTTTGGTACCTGAACTTGTGCAAGCTATTTGACTTGGTTCTGGCCATTTCTGGGTTTTGGTGTCTTCATAAGAATTGTAGCTCTATGTCTTATTGCACTCGGGGCAAAATTTCAGGTCATTCTAAGTTGTATAGACCAAGATATGGTCAGTTTACTAAAGCTGGACAGATTGCACCTTTAGTGCAAAATTTGGTCAGTTTTAGTTCTGGCAGTTTTGGTACCTGAACTTGTGCAAGCTATTTGACTTGGTTCTGGCCATTTCTGGGTTTTGGTGTCTTCATAAGAATTGTAGCTCTATGTCTTATTGCACTCGGGGTAAAATTTCAGGTCATTCTAAGTTGTATAGACCAAGATATGGTCAGTTTACTAAAGCTGGACAGATTGCACCTTTAGTGCAAAATTTGGTCAGTTTTAGTTCTGGCAGTTTTGGTACCTGAACTTGTGCAAGCTATTTGACTTGGTTCTGGCCATTTCTGGGTTTTGGTGTCTTCATAAGAACTGTAGCTCTATGTCTTATTGCACTCGGGGAAAAATTTCAGGTCATTCCAAGTTGTATAGACCAAGATATGGTCAGTTTACTAAAGCTGGACAGATTGCACCTTTAGTGCAAAATTTGGTCAGTTTTAGTTCTGGCAGTTTTGGTACCTGAGTTTGTGCAAGCTATTTGACTTGGTTCTGGCTATTTCTGGGTTTTGTTGTCTTCATAAGAATTGTAGCTCTATGTCTAAACTAACCATGGTAAAAAGTTCAGGTCAATTGGACCTGGTTTGAGTGAGTTATGGTCATCCCAAGGACTACTGTTCATATGGTCAAAAATCTGGGTTGCAAGGTTGCTAATCCGGATTTGGTCATTTTTAAGGTTAGTTTCTAGGCAGAATTTTGGCAACATTTCTACATGAAAGTTGGCCTATTTGGTGTCTAGTTTCACCCCCCATTGGCTTCATACCAATTGGGTTCATAGTTTGGCACTTATGGCCTAATTTAGGTACTGCCTTCAATACACAACCTGCACAAAGCACTTACACCTCCAATTTGATATTCCTTCTCCTCCTCATTACTTCAATATTCAATCAATAACACTTCCATATATATATTGCACACAATTCCAGCAATAATTTTGGGCAGATTATTCAAGTGCTCAATGCACACAATTCACCATTAAGTTCAACATTCACTTCCACCAAAATTCAACATATCTCAATGTCAATATTACACATACACTTCAACATAATCATACTTCAATATCACTTACACTTGCTGCCCACAATTTAACATTAGCATATTTCATTAATAACTACATGTTCACACACAAATTCATGGTTTAATAGGCTGCCAAACATGGCAGTTTGCCCAAAGCATTAAGGTTCCATTACACACCCTTAATTCAAGCACTACATGCACATACTTAGATTTTAACTTGCTACTTCCTCCATTTAAGTTATTCAACCTTAGTTTCCATCCATTTGAGGTACGAAAAACTCAACTACAATAAACTTTCATGGCTGTCCAAAATTGAATATATCAATAACTCATCAAATCCTTCAAATTTCTTCACCATCCAACTCATCTCAACCTTAATACAAACTTTAATGAAGCAAGGGATGAAAAACTAGCACTAACCTTTTTTTGAGCTTTACCAAAACTTCATCAAATCCTCTTTTTTTTGCTTCCAACATACTGCCCAAGGTGTGTGTGCAAGCTTTGTTGAAGAAACTAAGTAAAAATGGTGGCTTAATCATGCATGTAACACCCCAAAGTTCGGTAGTGCGTTCTACTGCTCCGGTGACCAGTGTTGTCCGGACAGCTAGGATGCCTAGAACTACACTTTGACATGAGGGAGGAGACATAAAATAATGAAATACAAGAAAAGAAAATACAAGAAAAACAAAGGAAAAATAATAGCAAAAAAAGGTAATCAAGTTAAACGAGCCGGGAAACCTAACGATGGGTGACCGCACTGGGAAGTCACGGCGTGGACCGTTGACTAGCCCTGGACTGCGAGAAACGCTGGAAAACATTTTTAGGACTTAAATAGACCCTTATTGAAGAATAAATATCATTAGAAAGATCAAAGAAAAATTAAATAATTAGTACAAAGAAAAGTGAGAAATCGAAAAACAGACAAAACCCGGTGATACCGAAAAATCGGGAATGCCACCCGAACAGGGGCATTATGGTCATTTGACATCCCGAATTGTCTTTTGACCTAAATGTCCATTAAAAATAAATAGTATTACACTTAGAAAATAAAATGAAAAATTAATTTGGTGGTACCTAAAGTAAATAGCTAAAATCATGGGTTAATGTGGAATAAATGAACAATTGGCTTATTATATGATTATTTGGAGTTAGTGGACCATTAAAGGATTAATTAAACACATAGTGGGGCAGGTGTACTTCCATTACACCATCAGAAAATTTCATCTTCCTCATTCCATAAATCTAGCCGAATTGAAGGCGAGAGGAAACCTCCATTGGCGTGTGCATGCAAGCTTGGTCCACTCTCTCATTTCAACTCCAATCCCTTAAGTAGCTTCATGAAAAATTGTCTACACATCACAAGGAAGAGTTTGATACCAAATTTAAGAAGTTTAATCAAGGTTTGGCAAGTTTCAACCATAAGGTAAGTTAGTATTTTTGAAGATAGCTTTGTTAAGTTTTGTGTGCATGTTATGGGTGTTGGATTTATGAAGAAAATTTTTGAGTTTGAAGAGTTATTGTTTTGTTCATTTTGGACAGCCATGGAGTCATGTAATTGATGAAATAATTGTGCATATATTGATGATTTAATAACCTAGTGAATTACTTCACATGTATATGGTGAATTTTGCACTTGGAATGGGATTTAATGAATTGTAGGACACTTTGGTGTTGAAGGACAATTTCGGCAGTCTTGAAGCTCTTGGATAAGTGTATGTGTTCATGAAGATATGGGCAGAATTGTGGCATTAAGGATTGAAGGATATGTGTATGAAATTGTTGTCTAAAGTGTATGTAAAAACTAGTGATGTTTATGTGTATGTGTAATGGTATTTGAACTTTGGGAATTAGAATTATATTTGGTGTATTGAGGATAATTGTAATCTGCCCAAAGTAATGTTAATGTAAAGTGGAATATGTTTTTGGTAATGTACCAAAACAGATTTGGTAGGGAAGTAAACATATTGCAAGGTAAATGTGTGTAATTGATGTGTGTTAAGCAAAGTAACCAAGGGCAGTGTACATTTTAGCCAATAAGTTTAAATGTGTAACCTCAATTGGTATGAGACCAATTGGAGGTGGAACTAGGCACAAAATGTGCTAACTTTCATTGAGAAAACATACCAAAATTCTGCTTGCAAGGTGACCTAAGAAAATGACCAATTCGGATTAGGTGCAATTAGGACCTGAAAAATGACCAATTGGGCAGCAGTGAGTGTTTAGGCCATAACTCACTCAAAACAGGTCTAATTGACCTGAAATTTTAACCATGAATAGTTAAGACCCATACCTACAAGTCTTATGAAGACACCAAAACCCAGAAATGACCAGAAGCAAGTCAAAAATCTTGCACAAGTTCGGGTCCAAAAACTGGCCGAACCAAAGTTGACAAAATTGACATAAAATTGACCTAATTTGATGCCATTTGACCAGCAATAGTGTAATGACCATAACTTGGTCTACTTAACTCGGATTGACCTAAAATTTTTCCCCGCGTGCAATAAAACATAGATCTACAAGTTTGTAGTTTTGACCAAAACCCGAAAACCGAGGGAACTAGGCCGTCCGGCTAGGTCAAACTAGTATCCTGAAATCCAGCAATTTGCAATGAAATGCAAGAAAACGCAATATACATAGAATTGAGTTTGGTAACACGTACCAACCCTAAAACCCTATCGAATGTGACATATAAAGGACACTAAAACCTAATTTACCTAGAAAACATCGAGGGTCGGTATATTAGGTGATTAAGCAAATAAAGGTATTCAGTGAATTGTTTATCGAACATTATCGTTAGAGGCAAATTAATTTAGCACTGAAACACTTCAAATTGTGTTTCTCAGTTAACAAGGACTCAGCAAAAGGGAAAGAAATACTGAGTCAGGACCAGGAGACAAATATCAGAGGTTTGTGCACAAAAACTATTTCTTTTGAATTATTTTCAATTGAAATAAATATTGACTATTTGTATATTATTGTTTTAAATTGTGGAAATGTATTTGAATGAATATTCATTGCTTGAAAAGCATTGTAAATGATTTGAAACTGTGAGAAATTGTTTGAATGACATTGATGGATACTTATTGATTTAAAAGCATTGGAAATGGTTTTAAACCACAGCTATCATGTATATTGATTGTATTCCTCATTAGCTTGTCTAGTGGGACGAATTGAATTCCCTCTCTGGCTGAAGTGTTGAGGTGTGTGCCTGTTGAGGACGAATTGGATGAGTACTCATATTTTTGCTAGCTAGCTATGTTATTCCTCATTAGTCATCGACTTTTGGGACGAATTGAATACCTCATTAGCCATTGGCTTTTGGGACGAATTGAACTATGGATCATGATTAAGCTGTGTGTGATTTATTAATATGTATTGTGAGATTGTGAAATGGATTTAAACTCTCATTGACATATACTGTCTTTTGAATTCAAACATGATCTAACTTATGAAAATTATTGTGATATTGACAAATGGAGTTTAAATTCTTGTTGACAATTACTGTCTTGAATTTAACTATGATTTTAAGTATCCACTATTTACATGACTTATGAATTGTGAATTAAATTGTGTTTGGTTAATGTTGTGCACCACTGAGACATTGTCTCAGCGATAGCTTTTTATTGCTGTCGCAGGTAGAGAGACAGACAGGGCAGCAGACTAGGCTGCATATACCTCCAGCAAGAGATTTTTGGGTATAGTGAGTATACCACATGTGGCATTTTGTACTGTAATGTATGACACTGTATGTACATTTTGTTTTTGGTTTTGAGCAGTTGTAAATTCAAATTGTACCTTGAAGTTGTAAATTAATTATGAGTTATTTGACTTGTGAAAATTGTATTATATTTCCTTATCTCAGACTTTGAAAAATTTCTATGGAATTGAGTTGATAAATTGTTGTATTGAGAAATGTATTGGAGTTGAGATTTGGAAAATTATTGAAGTGTCTTTTACAGGTTTTCTGAAGAACTGTTTTATCCAAAATACAGATGGCACTCTACCAAAATTTTTACAGAAATTCCAAATAAATCAAATGAATTAATTGTTTCACTTCAGTTCACCAAAGTTTTTAATACCTATAAATAGTGCTCACCATTGTAAAATAAGTAAGAAAAGTTTTTAAAATTCCTTGTAGTGTATTTAATGGGTTATCAGTAGACGGAGTTGGTAATTCATTAGGTATACTACGGGATCATGTTATGCCTTACAGAGGGATAGGGTGTGACAATGCACCCATGGAGGTTGCATGTGGGGCATCCATGGTGATTTCCATGGTGAACTTCATTTCTCTTGGCTGGTTATTTCTCAAGGTGGAAGATGATAGTTCTGTTGTCCCAAAGGAATATTTAAGTGTCCCAAATTAAGAGTTAGTGGAGCACTAACTTGGATTTTAATGTTTAATAAGTTAAAGTTTCCTTATTTGCTTATTTGGCTCCATTCTTTTACTATTTACATATTGTATCACAATTTAATATTTCATGACATTTCTAAGGTGAATATCATTTATTTTTAATGGACATTGAGGTTAAAAGGTAACCCTAGGTGTCAAATGACCAAAATACCCTACTTCGGGTTATATTCCCGATTTTTCGGTAACACCGATTTTTGTCTGTTTCTCGATTTTTTGTTTTTCTTTGTACTAATTTATTAATTTTTCTTTGATATTTCTAGTGTCAATTACATTTCAATAAACCTTTATCTATGTCTCAAAATTAAATTCCGAGGGTTCCTCATGTCCCGGGTCAAGAATACCTTTCCTGTATGTCACCCATCGCTGTGGTGCCGGCTCGTTTAACTTAGCTTCATTTTCTCTCTTTCATTTGTCTTTGATTTTTCTTGCATTTTCTTCTTATTTATTTCATCATTATATGTCTGTTCATTATCACCGAAGTGTAGTTCCAGGCATTCCGACTTTCCGGGGCAGACATTAGCCGTCGGGACAGTAGAATGTATGAACTACGAAAATGAGGATGTTACACCATGTTATAATTACTTTAATTATACAATTTCCAACTTAATCACTTGTTTGGAAGATTTGGTGGTCGTCCTAATTACTATTATGGTCTCACTTTACACATTATCCATTTAGCATGCATATATCATTACTTGCATATAATCCCTCATCTCATGCATTCATGGATAAACAATAAATATGGTATGATCATGGACTTTCTAAGGGATTCAATTTTGAGCCACCAAGAATTGAATCAGGGCAATCCTATGTGCATTTTATTCATTCATATTACAAGAGTTGCTGAAGGAGTACATAATCAACACTTGATCTTGAATTCCTGCCACTGGTCCCACCAATGCTCTTGACCTCCTTGATCTTCTTACAATCCAATTTACATAGTAATCCTTGGCATACCAAGGCGAATTAACAAGAACTAAATAAATAAAATTACAACCAAAAAAAAATATTAAAACCTTTATAATACATGCCACTAAAATAAATAAAGATAAATTAATTAATTTGCAACCCAAAGAAACATAAAAGAAATAAATCCAATCACATTGGCTTTTATTGTTCATGATCATCCATCATGCATATCACTATTTAACAATTAAATAAAACATACATACTTAAATTAAATTGAATATCTCATATTCAACTTAAAAATTTAGATTTAAATATGATTCAAACAAATTTAAAAATTCAGATTTGAATCACATTCAAATAAATTTAAAAATTCATATTTGAATCACATTCAAAGAAATTTAAAAATTCATATTTGAATCACATTCAAACAAATTTAAAAATTCATATTTGAATCACATTCAAACAAATTTAAAAATTCATATTTGAATCAAAATTTAATTGTGTGATTCAAACTCCTAATTAAACATTTTAATTAGTCATTAGATGGGCCTTAGATCATACAACAATTGCACATACAAAACCCATTTACCTTGCGCATACCATGGTGCTCAAACTATGCGCATGCTTTGTGGTCACTACACCATGCTGCCACTCTTGATGAAGACAACCAGCAATAGATCAATCATCTTATGATCAAATCATACAATTAAATCAGATATTAAACAACCTAAATGGCAAATATAGTGGCTCTGATACCAATTGAAGGAGCGGAAGCATGAAAAATTATTAGATTAGAACATTGAATTCAAAAATTTTCTTCCAGGGTCTCATGCATCATGCAAGATTTAATTTTTACCTATTGATTTCAATGTTCAACTGCGTATTACAACTCTTTTAATATGTATTTGGATCTATGTTTGCCATTTAAGATTTTTAGAATTAACAGATTAATTTATTAGAACCCTAGATTAAATCAAGAATATGTGCACTAACTTTTGATCCACTGTAGTTGTGTTTGGTACCTTTGGGATACACCTAGGACACCAGATGTTGTCCCTCTAGCTTGTCCACACTAAGATCATCAATGGCAGCCCCTTGAATAGCTTCTCAAGCCTTTCCAATTAATTAGAAATTATGATTTTGCCTTTTAGAGAGATTACAGATGTATATAGGACACTAGAAACCATTGCTAGCAATTTTAATTCAAGAGAATGTTGGCAATTCACTTTGAATTAATGAGAGATAAAGAAGAAGAGAGGAAGAGGAAGACAAAGGTGACAACACCTATTTTGAGAAAATTAGATTATTCTATTTGTTCTTTCATCCTTTCCCTTATATAGCTAGGTCATCACTTAAAACCCTTGCCACATGTCATCTTCTGATTGGCTCTTAGTTTAATTGACCCAATCACATTGTGCCAAGTGTCAAACCTAGATTTAATCTTGACTTTGATCATCTTACATGACTAAAAGACAAATGGAAAGCTTATGTGTTGTGCCATGTGTCACCATCTCATTGTGCCACATGTCACCCTGTGAAATGACCAAATTACCCTTGTGTCTTAATTTTGAGTTCTTAACCCAAAATAATTATTTCTCTTCTTCTAATCAATTTATATCAAATATAAATTAATTAATTAATCTCTATTAATTAATTTCTCATAATTAAATTCATATTTAAACACTTTAAACATAAATTTAACTTATACTATACATCCAATAACCTAGATTTGGTTTCAAACCATGCTAGGGACTTTGCAATCTAATTCCAAACCAAACCTATTTAATTAATCAATTAAACTCTTTAACTAATTAATTAAATCACATTTAACTTGGTGATTACCAGTGCATGTGTGTGACTCACTAGGCTCATCACTAATTGGCAATGAGATATGATATTAACTCTTAATATCATCAGAACTCTTTCTTACCATAAATGATTTCTCTAAATCATTTTAGGCTCCTCATATACTATGGTTAACACCTAGCATAGCATGCCATAGCCACCCAATTAGTAATAAGGTTTACCTTAAATGAACCTATAATCATATGTTACCATGCACTAGAATCTCTCTGTTACAAAATCCCAATTCGAGCTGGAGTCATGGTTTATGTCAAACCCCATTTGCTATGAATATTATGTTCTCTTTTAATTTCAGTTCTTGATTAAAAAGATTTTCTCATCATAAACTCTTTTCAGATTAAATCTATCTGTCCTGGCCAGGAACTTGAAATATCAAGAAAAATTAAATGAACATAGGATTTTATTCCTATTTACTTAGGGTAACAAATTCCATCTTGATTAACACCTACCTCCATATATAACTAGTAAGAGCCAACACATGCCCATATATCCATACACAGTACAAGTATGAAAGTAGTATCATGAAGGAATGGAAGCGTGAAAAACACAAGTTTATACCATTAAATTCAAAAATTTTCTCCTAGGGTCACATGCATCATGCAAGATTTATTTTTATCTATTTGATTTCAATGATAAACAACATATTAAAACTCTTTTAATATGTTTTTGGATCTATATTTTCCATTTAAGATTTCAAAATTAATCAGATTAATTTTAGAATCCTAAATTAGATCAAGAACAAATACACTAACCTTTTGATGCGCTGCAGTGTATCTGTGCCTTTCAGATGCGTCTTCAGGACACCAGATGTTGTCCCTCTAGCTAGTCCACACCAAGAACACCTATGGTAGCCCTTGAACAACTTCTAAAGCTTTTTCAATTATTTAGAAAATCAAGTTCTGCCTTTTCAGAGATTAAAGATGTAAACAGGACACTAGAAATAATTTCTAGTATTTTTAATTCAAGAGATTGATGGCTAATCTCTTTGAATTGATGAGAGAAGAAGAAGAAGAGATGGAGAGCATCAAGGTGGTGGCACAAATGAGAGCATCAGCTGGTTGTCTTATTTTCTTTTCATAACAACACTTAAATAGCTAGGTCAACACACTAAACCCTTGTCACATGTCACCCTCTGATTGGTTCTAGGTTTAACTGATCCAATCACATTGTGCCAAGTGTCAAACCTATATTTAATCTTAATTTTAATCATCTTACATGATTAAAAGACATTTGGCAAGCTTATGTGTAATGCCATGTGTCACCATCTCATGGTGCCACATGTCACCCTGTAAAATGACCAAAATGTCCCTGTGTCTTAATTTTGAGTTCTCAACCCAAAATAATTATTTCTCTTCTTCTAATCAATTTATATCAAATATAAATCAATTAATTAATCTTTATTAATTAATTTTCTCATTAATTAAATTCACATTTAAACACTTATACTATACATCCAATAATCTATATTTGGTTTCAAGTCATGTTAGGGACTTTGCAATGTAATTGCAAACCAAACCTATTTAATTAATCAATTAAACTCTTTAATTAATTAATTAAATCATATTTAATTAGGTGATTACTTGTGTATGTGTGTGACTTTCTAGGCTCATCACTAATTGGCAATGAGACATGATATCAACTCTTAATATCATCAGAACTCTTTATTACCATAAATGATTTCTCTAAATCATTTTTTGCACCTCATAGACTATGGTTAACACCTAGCATAGCATGCCATGGCCACACAATTAGTAATAAGGTTTACCTTAAATGAACCTATAATCATATGTTGCCATACACTAGAATCTCTCTATTACAAAATCTCAACTTAAGCTGGAGTCATGGTTTATGTCAAACTCCATTTGCTATGAATATTATGTTCTCTTTTAATTCCAGTTCTTGATTAAAAAGATTTTCTCATCAGAAACTCTTTTCTGATTAAATCTATTTGTCTTGGCCAGGAACTTAAAACATCAAGAATAATTAAATGAACATAGGATTTTATCCCTACTTACTTAGAGGAACATATTCCATCTTGATCAACACCTACCTCCATATATAACTAGTAGGAGCCAACACATGCCCATATACCCATACACAGTATAAGTATGAAAGCAGTATCTAACTCAAACTACCTATATACAAGATAACTGTGCTATCTCAGGTCTAAAGACTATATGCACTGATATGATTTATGACAAAACATTGACAAGAGTAAACTCTATGTGCTTGTCGTAAGTGTCTCTGGTTCGACCTACTTATCATTTATAAGTGCCTATCATGTTTGTCATATGGCATGAGACTCACCATTCCATCTTATTTATATCTCATATAAATAACTTGGGAACAAACATGAATACAATCTTTTTGGATAAGTCATGTCCTTATTATGAAGTGTCCTAGATTATGAACCTATTTATGATACTTTGTGCTAGAAATACTGTCACTCATATTCTTAACAACTTAAGAATAGAATTTCTAACAAAATATCAATGGACATTTTCTATTACACATAAATATCTTATGTAAACAGAAAAGTGGAAATGCCTTTTATTAATAAAAACATGTACAAGATACATAAGATACTGCTAGGAAATATACTGCTAACAATCTCCCACTAGCACTAGAGCCATTCATTACAATATCTTAGACCCATCTTCTCAAGATGTCTGTCTAGCTGAGTCTATGACATAGGCATAGTGAATGGATCAGCTGGATTTTCAGCTGATGCAATTTTCTGCATGGCTACATCGCCTCAACCAACTATTTCTCTGATAATGTGGTAGCGCCTTTCTATGTGTTTGGATTTCTTGTGAGACCTTGGTTCCTTAGCCTGTATGACTGCTCCGTTGTTGTCATAATGTAGTGGAACTGCTGACTCAATGGAAGGAAGTACTGTAAGTTTTGTAACGAACTTTATTATCCAAACAACTTCCTTTGCAAGATTCACTGCAAAGCAATATACTCAAACCTCGATGAGTGGAATCTGCAGTCGTGCTCTGTTTGGAACTCTTCCAACTGACTGCACCTCCGTTACAAATGAATAGATACCCAAAGATAGACTTTCTATCATCGATATCTGATTGGAAATCAAAATCAGTATAACCATCCAATTGTAAGTCTCCACCTCCATAAATCAAGAATAAATCCTTAGTTCTTCTCAAGTACTTAAGGATATTCTTGACAGCTGTCCAATGTTCCAAACCTAGATTGGATTGATAACTGCTAGTCAAACTAACAACATATGCGATATCCAGCTTAGTACACAACATTGCATACATTAAACTTCCAATAGCCAAAGCTATGGTATCCTAGCCATTTTATCTCTTTCTTCAGGTGTCTTTGGAGACATCTCTTTAAAAAGATGGATACCATGTCTCAATTGTAACAATCCTCTCTTGGAATCAAGCATGTTAAACCTCTTTAACACCTTTTCCAAGTATAAACTTTGGGATAAACTAATTATTCTTTTCGCTCTATCTCTATAGATGCGAATGCCAAGAATATAGGTTGCATCCCCTAAGTCTTTCATGGAGAATGTATTTGACAACCATACCTTTATAGTTGTCAACATACTTGTGTCATTACCCATCAATAGTATGTCATCCACATATAAGATAAGGAAAGTGATAGCACTGTCACTAACCTTCTTATATACACATGGCTCATCCTTATTTTTGCTAAAACCAAAGGATTTAATGGCTTCATCAAAACGGATGTTCCAACTACTCGAAGCTTGCTTCAACCCATAAATGGATCGCTTTAGCTTGCATGCCTTGGAACCATATTGGGATTCAAATCCCTTAGGTTGTTCCATGAAAATGTTTTCTTCAATGTATCCATTGAGAAAAGCTGTTTTGACATCCATCTGCCAAATCTCATAATCATAGGATGCAGCTATTGCTAATAGAATCCTCATTGATTTAAGCATGGTAACAGGCGAAAAAGTCTCCTTATAGTCGATTCCTTGCCTTTGGCGAAACCCTTTCGCTACTAGCCTTGCCTTATAGGTCTCTATCTTTCCATCAGAACTAATTTTCTTCTTGAAAACCCATTTGTTCCCTATAGGTACAATACCCTCAGGTGGGTCAACAAGATCCCAAACTTGATTCTTGTACATAGAATCAATCTCGAATTTCATAGCATCAATCCATTTTGAAGAGTCTATATCTGATATAACTTCTTCATAGGTGAGTGGATCATCTCCATGATCTACTTCTTCATGAGTAGACAACTCTTGTTGTTCTTCATGAAGAAAACTATATCTCACTAGTGGGTGAGATACCCTGGTTGTTCTACGAGGAACAGCTGCAAATGTTTCATCAATGGGTGTAGGTTGACTAGATGGATCTATATCCATCTGATCTGGTGGTTGGTTAGAATTCTCCAATTCTAACTCTATTTGCCTTCCTTTGCCTCCTTCTTGAACAAACCATTGTTCAAGAAATGTGGCATCTCTACTCACCATAACCTTTTGTGATGTAGGCAAATAAAAATAATATCCAAAACTATCTTTTGGATATCCAACAAATTGACCTTTTTCTGATTTGGTTTCCAATTTATTAGTGTTCAGCTTTTTGATATAAGCTTAACAACCCCAAATGTTAACATGCTTAAGACTTGGTTTTCTTCCATGCCATATCTCATAAGGTGTGGAAGAAACTGATTTTGATGGAATCCTATTCAGAATATACAAAGCTGATTCTAATGCAAATCCCCAAAAGGAGATTGGCATATCAGTATAGCTCATCATACTACGTACCATATCCAATAGGGTACGATTTCTCTTTTTAGATACACCATTCAGCTGTGGTGTTCCTGGAGGAGTCAGTTGGGAAACAATGCCATGCTCTCTCAAGTATTCATCAAGTTCAGCACTCAAATATTCACCTCCACGATCTGATCGAAGAGTTTTAATACTCTTTCCTGTTTGATTTTCTACTTCAGATTTAAATTCTTTGAACTTTTCAAAGGATTCATGTTTGTATTTCATCAAATACAAATACCCAAACCTAGATTTATCATCAGTAAAGGTAATAAAGTAATGAAAATCGCCTATAGCCATTTCCTTAAATGGACCACATAAATCACTATGTATTAGCTCCAAAATATTTTCAGCTCTTAGCCCTTGTCCAACAAAGGGTGATCTAGTCATTTTGCACTGAAGGCAAGATTTACAAGTTGGAGTAAGCTCAGAGCCCAACCAGGATAAAATCCCTATTTTCTCCAATTTTGCAATCCTATCTTTTGCAACATGACATAACCTTCAGTGCCAAATATATTTTGAACTTGAGTTCGTTTTCACCATGACATTGCATTCTTTTAGATTGCTATACTCTGGACAGTTCCTTTTATAGTGGCCATCCTTCTGGCACTGGAAACACTTTCCTTTGCCTCTATCAGCTTTAGTCTTCCCTTTCTGTTTAGCTATTTTCTTAGAAGGACCAGGAATATGAGATTTCTTTTTCTTATTGCCCTTCTTCTTGTTGGACTTTCAAGAAGAAGATGCAATCAAAGCTACCTCATTTCCTTTATTGCCCGGCATATTCTTTTGGGCAATAACCAGCATGTTTAGTAAACCAGCTAAGGTGCATTCCTGTTTAGTCATATGGAAATTTGTCACAAAATTCCCAAAAGACTCAAAAAGGGACTGAAGGATTAAATCCGTCTGTAGTTGGAAATCCATGTTGAAGTCAAGATGTTCCAACTGCTCAATCAGTCGACTCATCTTGTGGACATGATCCCCAACATTTTGTCCATCAGACATCCTCATGCGGAACAATTGCCTAGATATCTCATACCTAGCATTCCTACTGTGCTCACCGTATAACTCTTGTAGGTGAAGGAGAATCTCACTCGCACTCTGCATGTTCTCATGCTGCTTCTGTAACTCATTACTCATTGAAGCAAGCATGTAACACTTAGCTCTCATATCATGCTCCTTCCACTTGTCCAAAGTTTCATGTTCCTCTGGAGTGGCCTCTAGAGGTAAGGGACCAAAAACATTTGAATCTAGAACATATCCTATATCTTCAAGGTTCAGGACAAGTTTCAAATTTCTTAGCCAATCAGAGAGATTAGGTCCTGTCAACCTATTGCGATCAAGTATGCTTGCAAAGATATTGAATGGTGGTGGTTGTTCTGTGCTCATTATTATCAGAAAATTAATTGCAGAAAATAACTAGATTAATTAATAAATGTATCAAGTAATTAACGAAAATGATTATGGTCTTTTAATCAAATTGGTCCTCCCACTAACTTAGCAAATCCTACACTTCCAAAGTAGAAAATGCATATCCTAGTTGGATGGATTTCTAGTGGGTGATTGAATTCTTATAATTCCATTGATCATCCTCAAGTATATCCGTTATTGGAATTACAATAAACTATAAGTGAGCAACTCCTTGCCCATCACATCTCATGTGAGGTTCAATCCTTTACCTAGCCCCTAATGCTCAAAATCTCAGGTACATCCATTATTGACTTATCTTGCATTAGTTAAGTTGATCCCATTGAGCCAGTAATTATGCAAATAATTTTAATGTCCTCAGGTACATCCAATATTGGCCACCAAACCATTTACATATTTATAACTTCTCATGCTTAACAATTATTCTTAAGAATATCTCTTAAATTAATTGTATCTTATGCAACTATTTAAAATTTCTTAAAATAATTGCTCCAATGGAGGGCCCATGTTATAATTACTTTCATTATAGCATATCCAACTTAATCATTTGTTTGGAAGATTTTATGGTTATCCTAATTACTATTAAGGTCTCACTTTGCACATTATCCATTTAGCATGCATATATTATATACTGCATACATTCACATACATCTCATGCATTCATGGACAATAAATAAATATGGTATGATCATGGACTTTCTAAGGGATTCAATTTTGAGCCACCAAGAATTGAATCAGGGCATTCCTAGGTGCATTTCATTCATTCATTTTACAAGAGTTGCTAAAGGAGTACATAATCATTACTTGATATTGAATTCCTCCAACTAGTCCCACCAATGCTCTTGACCTCCTTAAACTTTTTGCAATCCAATATGACATGGTAATCCTTGGCATACCAAGGTGAATTTACAAGAACTTAAATAAATGAAATTACAACTCAAAAATTATTACAAACTTAATAATACATGCCCAAAATAAATAAAAATAAATTAATTAATTTACAATCCCAAAGAAACATAAAAGAAATAAATCCAACCACATTGGTCTTTTATAGTCCATGATCATCAATCATGCATATGACTATTTAATAATTAAATAAAATATACATACTTAAATTAAATTGAATATATCATATTCAACATAAAAATCTAGATTTGAATATGATTCAAATACATTTAAAAATTCAGATTTGAACCTCATTCAAACAAATTTAAAAATTCAGATTTGAATCACATTCAAACAACCTTAAAAATTCAGATTTGAATCACATTCAAACAATTTTTAAAAAATCAGATTTGAATCACATTCAAACAATTTTTAAAAATTTAGATATGAATATTATTCAAACAACTTTAAAAAAACATGATTCAAACAACTTTAAAAATTCAGATTTGAATCACATTTAAACAACTTTTAAAATTCAGATTTGAATCACATTCAAACAATTTTTAAAATTCTGATTTGAATCAAAATTTAATTGTGTGATTAAAATTCTAATTAAACAATTTAATTAGACATAGGATTAGCTTTTAGATCATACAACAATTGCAAATTAAAAGCCAAACCTTTGCGCCACCATTGGAAGCACAAACCTTGCACACTATGAAGGTGTTCTCTTGCATGCCGCCACACATCCATTGCAACCAGCAATGGATAAATCATCTCATGATCAAAACACACAATTAAATCATATAATCAACAATCTAAATGGCAAATATAGTGGCTCTGATACCAATTGACGGAATGGAAGCATGAAAAACACAAGTTTATACCACTGAATTCAAAAATTTTCACCTAGGGTCACATGCATCATGCAAGATTTATTTTTATCTAGTTGATTTCAATGATAAACAACATATTAAAACTCTTTTAATATGCTTTTGGATCTATATTTGCCATTTAAGATTTTAAAATTAATCAGATTAATTTTAGAACCCTAGATTAGATCAAGAATAAATACATTAACCTCTTGATGCGCTGCAGTGTATTTGTGCCTTTCAGATGTGTCTCCAGGACACCAGATGTTGTCCCTCTAGCTTGTCCACACCAAGAACACCTGTGGCAGCCCTTGAATAGCTTCTAAAGCTTTTTCTATTATTTAGAAAATCAAGTTCTGCCTTTTAAGAGATTAAAGATGTAAATAGGACACTAGAAACAATTTCTAGTATTTTAAATTCAGGAGATTGATGGCTAATATCTTTGAATTGATGAGAGAAGAAGAAGAAGAGATGGAGAGCCTCAAGGTGGCGGCACAAATGAGAGCATCAATTGGTTGTCTTATCTTCTTTTCATAACAACACATAAATAGCTAGGTCAACACACTAAACCCTTGCCATATGTCACCCTCTGATTGGTTCTAGGTTTAATTGACCCAATCACATTGTGCCAAGTGTCAAACCTATATTTAATCTTAATTTTAATCATCTTACATGATTAAAAGGCATTTGGCAAGCTTATGTGTAATGCCATGTGTCACCATCTAATGGTGTCACATGTCACCCTGTTAAATGACCAAAATGCCCCGGTGCTTAATTTTGAGTTCTCAATCCAAAATAATTATTTCTCTTCTTCTAATCAATTTATATCAAATATAAATCAATTAATTAATCTTTATTAATTAATTTTCTCACTAATTAAATTCGTATTTAAACACTTTAAATATAAATTTAACTTATACTATACATCCAATAATTTAGATTTGGTTTTAAGTCATACTAGGGACTTTGCAATCTAATTGTAAACCAAACCTATTTAATTAATCAATTAAACTCTTTAATTAATTAATTAATTCATATTTAATTAGGTGATTACTTGTGCATGTGTGTGACTTACTAGGCTCATCACTAATTGGCAATGAGACATGATATCAACTCTTAATATCATCAGAACTCTTTCTTATCATAAATGATTTCTCTAAATTATTTTAGGCACCTCATTGACCATGGTTAACACCTAGCATAGCATGCCATGGCCACCCAATTAGTAATAAGGTTTACCTTAAATGAACGTATAATCATATGTTACCATACACTAGAATCTCTCTGTTACAAAATCCCAACTCAAGCTGGAGTCATGGTTTATGTCAAACTCAATTTGCTATGAATATTATGTTCTCTTTTAATTCTAGTTCTTGATTAAAAAGATTTTATCATCAGAAACTCTTTTCTGATTAAATCTATCTTTCCTGGCCAGGAACTTGAAACATCAAGAACAATTAAATAAATATAGAATTTTATCCCTATTTACTTAGAGGAACAGATTCCATCTTGATCAACACCTACCCCCATATATAGCTGGTAGGAGCCAACACATGCCCATATAGCCATACACAGTACAAGTATGAAAGCGGTATCAAACTCAAACTACCTATATACAAGATAACTGTGCTATCTCAGGTCTAAAGACTATATGCACTGGTATGATTTATGATAAAACATTGACAAGAGTAAACTCCATGTGCTTGTCGTAAGTGTCACTGGTTCGACCTACTTATCATTTATAAGTGCCTATCATGTTTGTCATATGGCATGAGACTCACCATTCCATCTTATTTATATCTCATATAAATAACTTGGGAATAAACATGAATACAATCTTTCTGGATAAGTCATGTCCTTATTATGAAGTATGCTCGATTGTGAACCTATTTATGATACTTTGTACTAGAAATACTGTCACTCATATTCTTAACAACTTAAGAATAGAATTTATAACAAAATATCAATGGACCTTTTCTATTACACGCAAATATCTTATGTAAACGGAAAAGTGAAAATTCCTTTTATTAATAAAAATATGTACAAGATACTTACTAAATGATATTCTCTAAGGCATACTGCTAATAATCTCCCACTAGTACTAGAGCCATTCATTATAATATCTTAGACTCATCTTCTCAAGATGTTGGTCTAGCTTAGTCTGTGACATAGGCTTAGTGAATGGATCAGCTGGATTTTGAACTGATGCTATTTTCTGCATGGCTACATCGTCTCGTCCAACTATTTCTCTGACAATTTGGTAGTGCAATTCTATGTGTTTGGATTTCTTGTGAGACCTTGGTTCCTTAGCCTGGATGACTGCTCCATTATTGTCATAGTGTAGTGGAACTGCTGACTCAATGGAAGGAACTACTGTAAGTTCTGTCACAAACTTCTTTATCCAAATAGCTTCCTTTGCAGCATCTGATGTAGCAATATACTCAGCCTCAGTAGTGGAATCTGCAGTTGTGCCCTGTTTGGAACTCTTCCAACTGACTGCACCTCCGTTGCAAATGAAGACATACCTAGAGGTAGACTTTCTGTCATCGATATCTGATTGGAAATCAGAATCAGTAAAACCATCTAATTGCAAGTCTCCACCTCTATAAATCAAGAATAAATCCCTAGTTCTTCTCAAGTACTTAAGGATATTCTTAACAGCTATCCAGTGTTCCAAACCTGGATTGGACTGATAACTGCTAGTCAAACTAACAGCATATGCTATATCCGGCCTAGTACACAACATTGCATACATTAAACTTCTAATAGCCGAAGCATATGGAATCCTGGCCGTTTTATCTCTTTCTTCAGATGTTTTTGGAGACATCTCTTTAGAAAGATGGATATCATGTCTCACTGGTAACAATCCTCTCTTGGAATCAAGCATGTTAAACCTCTTTAACAACTTTTTCAAGTGTAGACTTTAGCATAAACCAATTATTTTTTTTTTGCTCTATCTCTATAGATGCGAATCCCAATAATATAGGTTTTATCCCCTAAGTCTTTTATGGAGAATGTATTTGATAACCATACCTTTACAGTTGTCAACATACTTGTGTCATTACCCATCAATAGTATGTCATCTACATATAAGACAAGGAAAGTGATAGCATTGTCACTAACCTTCTTATATACACTTGGCTCATCCTCATTTTTGATAAAACCAAAGGATTTAATGGCTTCATCAAAACAGATGTTTCAACTCCTCGAAGCTTGCTTTAACCTATAAATGGATCGCTTTAGCTTGCATACCTTGGAACCATCTTGGGATTCAAAATCCTTAGGTTGTTCTATGAAAATATTTTCTTCAATGTATCCATTGAGAAAAGCTGTTTTGACATCCATCTGCCAAATCTCATAATCATAGTATGCAGCTATAGCTAATAGAATCCTAATTGATTTAAGCATGGCAACAGGTGAAAAAGTCTCCTCGTAGTCGATTCTTTGCCTTTGGCGAAACCCTTTCGCTACTAGCCTTGCCTTATAGGTCTCTACCTTTCCATCAGAACCAATTTTCTTCTTGAAAACCCATTTGTTCCCTGTAGGTACAATACCTAAAGGTGGCTCAACAAGATCCCAAACTTGATTCTTATTCATAGAATCAATATCGGATTTCATAGCATCAATCCATCTTAAAGAGTCTATATCTGATATAGCTTCTTCATTGGTGAGTGGATCATCTCCATGATCTACTTCTTCATGAGTAGACTACTTTTGTCCTTCTTCATGAAGAAAACCATATCTCACTGGTGGGTGAGATACCATGGTTGTTCTACGAGGAACAGTTGTAAATGTTTCATCAATGGGTGTAGGTTGACTAGATGGATTTATATCCATCTGATCTATTGGTTGGTTAGAATTCTCCAATTCTAACTCTATTTTCCTTCCTTTGCCTCCTTCTTGAACAAACCATTGTTCAAGAAATGTGGCATCTCTACTCACCACAACCTTTTGTGATGTAGGCAAATAAAAATAATATCCAAAACTATCTTTTGGATATCCAACAAATCGACCTTTTTCTGATCTGGTTTCCAATTTATCAGTGTTCATCTTTTTTATATAAGCTGGACAACCCAAAATCTTAACATGCTTAAGACTTAGTTTTCTTCCATGCCATATCTCATAAGGTGTGGAAGAAACTGATTTTGATGGAATCCTATTTAGAATATACAAAGTTGATTCTAATGCAAATCCCTAAATGGAGATTGGCATATCAGTATAGCTCATCATACTATGTACCATATCAAATAGGATACGATTTCTCCTTTCAAATACACCATTTAGCTGTGGTTTTCCTGGAGGAGTCAGCTGGGAAACAATGCCGTGCTCTCTCAAGTATTCATCAAATTCAGTACTTAAATATTCACCTCCATGATCTGATCGAAGAGTTTTAATACTCTTTCCTATTTGATTTTCTACTTCAGATTTAAATTCTTTGAACTTTTCAAAGGATTCATGTCTGTATTTCATCAAATACAAACACCTAAACCCAGATTTATCATCAGTAAAGGTAATAAAGTAATGAAAACCGCCTCTAGCCATTTCCTTAAATGGACCACATACATCACTATGTATTAGCTCCAAAATATTTTCAGCTCTTAGCCCTTGTCCAATAAAGGGTGATCTAGTCATTTTGCCCTGAAGGCAAGATTCACAAGTTGGAGTAGGCTCAGAGCCCAATGAGGATAAAATCCCCATTTTCTCAAATTTTGCAAACCTATCTTCTACAACATGACATAACCTTCAGTGGCAAATGTATTTTGAACTTGAGTTGGTTTTCACCATGGCATTGCATACTTTTAGATTGTCATACTCTGGACAGTTCCTTTTCTAGTGCCCATCCTTTTGGCAGTGAAAACACTTTCCTTTACCTCCATCAGCTTTAGTCTTCCCTTTCTGTTTAGCTATTTTCTTAGAAGGACCAGGAATATGAGATTTCTTTTTCTTATTGCCCTTCTTCTTGTTGGACTTTCCAGAAGAAGATGCAATCAAAGCTACCTCTTTTCCTTTATTATCCGATACATTCTTTTGGGCAATAACCAGCATGTTGAGTAAACCAGCTAAGGTGCATTCCTATTTAGTCATATAGAATTTTGTCACAAAATTTCCAAAGGACTCAGGAAGGGACTGAAGGATCAAATCCGTCTGTAGTTGGAAATCCATGTTGAAGTCAAGATGTTCCAACTGCTCAATTAGTCGAATCATCTTGTGGACATGATCCCCAATATTCTGTCCCTCAAACATCCTCATGCGGAACAACTGCCTAGATATCTCATACCTAGCATTCTTACTATGCTCACCATACAACTCTTTTAGGTGAAGGACGATCTCACTCGCACTCTGCATGTTCTCATGCTGCTTCTATAACTCATTACTCATGGAAGCAAGCATGTAACACTTAGCTCTCATATCATACTCCTTCCACTTGTCCAAAGTTTCATATTCCTCTGGAGGGGCCTTTGGAGGTAAGGGACCAGGAGCATTTGAATCTAGAACATATCCTACATGTTCACTGTTCAAGACAAGTTTCAAATTTCTTAGCCAATTAGAGAGATTAGGTCCTGTCAACTTATTGCGATCAAGTATGCTTGCAAGGATATATAATGGTGGTGGTTGTTCTGTGCTCATTATTATCAGAAAATTAACTGTAGAAAATAACCAGATTAATTAGTAAATGTATCAAGTAATTAACTAAAATGATTATGGTCTTTTAATCAAATTGGTCCTCTTACTAACTTAGCGAATCCTACACTTCCAAAGTAGAAAACGAAAATCCTAGTTGGATGGATTTCTAGTGGGTGATTGAATTCTTATAATTCTATTGATCATCCTCAGGTACATCCGTTATTGGAATTACAATAAACTATAAGTGAGCAACTCCTTGCCCATCATATCTCATGTGAGGTTCAATCCTTTACCTAGCCCCTAATGCTCAAAATCTCAGGTACATCCATTATTGACTTATCTTGCATTAGTTAAGTTGATCCCATTGAGCCAGTAATTATGCAAATAATTTTAATGTCCTCAGGTACATCCAATATTGGCCACCAAACCATTTACATATTTATAACTTCTCATGCTTAACAATTATTCTTAAGAATATCTCTTAAATTAATTGCATCTTATGCAACTATTTAAAATTTCTTAAAATAATTGCTCCAATGGAGGGCCCATGTTATAATTACTTTAATTATAGCATATATAACTTAATCATTTGTTTGGAAGATTTTATGGTCATCCTAATTAATATTAAGGTCTCACATTGCACATTATCCATTTAGCATGCATATATCATATATTGCATGCATTCACATACATCTCATGCATTCATGGACAATAAGTAAATATGGTATGATCATGGATTTTCTAAGGGATTCAATTCTGAGCCACCAAGAATTGAATCAGGGCATTCCTTGGTGGATTTCATTCATTCATTTTACAAGAGTTGCTAAAGGAGTACATAATCAACACTTGATATTGAATTCCTCCCACTGGTCCCACCAATTCTCTTGACCTCCTTAAACTTCTTGCAATCCAATATTACATGGTAATCCTTGGCATACCAAAGCGAATTTACAAGAACATAAATAAATGAAATTACAATCGAAAAATTATTACAAACTTAATAATACATGCCCAAAATAAATTAAAATAAATTAAAATAAATTAATTAATTTACAATCTCAAAGAAACATAAAAGAAATAAATCCAATCACATTGGTCTTTTATAGTCCATGATCATCCATCATGCATATCACTATTTAACAATTAAATAAAATATACATACTTCAATTAAATTGAATATCTCATATTCAACTTAAAAATCCAGATTTGAATATGATTCAAATAAATTTAAAAATTCAGATTTGAATCTCATTCAAACAAATTTAAAAATTCAAATTTGAATCACATTTAAACAACCTTAAAAATTCAGATTTGAATCACATTCAAATAATTTTTAAAAAATCGGATTTGAATCACATTCAAACAATTTTAAAAAATTAAGATCTGAATATTATTCAAATAACTTTAAAAAAGCATATTTAAATATGATTCAAATAACTTTAAAAATTCATATTTGAATTACATTCAAACAACTTTTAAAATTCAGATTTGAATCACATTTAAACAATTTTTAAAATTCTTATTTGAATCCAAATTTAATTGTGTGATTAAAATTCTAATTAAACAATTTAATTAGAAATAGGATTAGCTTTTAGATCATACAACAATTGCAAATTAAAATCCAAACCTTTGCGCCACCATTGGAAGCACAAACCTTACGCACCATGAAGGTGTTCACTTGCATGCCGCCACACATCCATTGCAACCAGCAATGGATAAATCATCTCATGATCAAAACACACAATTAAATCATATAATCAACAATCTAAATGGCAAATATAGTGGCTCTGATACCAATTGAAGGAACGGAAGCGTGAAAAACACAAGTTTATGCCATTGAATTAAAAAATTTTTACTTAGGGTCACATGCATCATGCAAGATTTATTTTTATCTATTTGATTTCAATGATAAACAAATTATTAAAACTCTTTTAATATGTTTTTGGATCTCTATTTTTTATTGAAGATTTTAATATTAATCAGATTAATTTTAGAACCCTAGATTAGATCAAGAACAAATATACTAACCTCTTGATGTGCTGCAGTGTATTTGTGCCTTTAAGATGCGTCTTTAGGACACCAGATGTTGTCCCTTTAGCTTGTCCACACCAAGAACACCTATGGCAGCCCTTGAACAGCTTCTAAAGCTTTTTTTATTATTTAGAAAATCAAGTTCTGCTTTTTAAGAGATTAAAGATATAAACAAGACACTAGAAACAATTTATAGTATTTTTAATTCAAGAGATTGATGGCTAATCGCTTTGAATTGATGAGAGAAGAAGAAGAAGAGATGGAGAGCCTCAAGGTGGCAGCACAAATGAGAGCATCAGCTGGTTATCTTAGGTCAACACACTAAAACTTTGCCACATATCACCCTCTGATTGGTTCTAGGTTTAATTGACCCAATCACATTTTGCCAAGTGTCAAACCTATATTTAATCTTAATTTTAATCATTTTATATGATTAAAAGACATTCGGCAAGCTTATGTGTAATGCCATGTGTCACCATCTCATGGTGCCACATGTCACCTTGTGAAATGACCAAAATGCCCCTATGTCCTAATTTTGAGTTCTCAACCCAAAATAATAATTTCTCTTCTTCTAATCAATTTATATCAAATATAAATCAATTAATTAATCTTTATTAATTAATTATCTCATTAATTAAATTCATATTTAAACACTTTAAATATAAATTTAACTTATACTATACATCCATTAATCTAGATTTGGTTTCAAGTCATGCTAGGAACTTTTCAATCTAATTGTAAACCAAACCGATTTAATTAATCAATTAAACTCTTTAATTAATTAATTAAATCATATTTAATTAGGTGATTACTTGTGTATGTGTGTGACTTACTAGGCTCATCACTAATTGGCAATGAGACATGATATCAACTCTTAATATCATCAGAACTCTTTCTTACCATAAATGATTTCTCTAAATCATTTTATGCACCTCATAGACCATGGTTAACACCTAGCATAGCATGCCATGGCCACCCAATTAGTAATAAGGTTTTTCTTAAATGAACCTATAGTCATATGTTACCATGCACTAGAATCTCTCTATTACAAAATCCCAACTCTAGCTGGAGTCATAGTTTATGTCAAACTCCATTTGCTATGAATATTATGTTCTCTTTTAATTCCAGTTCTTGATTAAAAAGATTTTCTCATCAGAAACTCTTTTGTGACTAAATCTATCTGTCCTGGCCAGGAACTTGAAACATCAAGAACAATTAAATGAACATAGGATTTTATCCCTATTTACTTAGCGGAACAGATTCCATCATGATCAACACCTACCTCCATATATCACTAGTAGGAGCCAACACACGCCCATATACCCATACACAGTACAAGTATGAAAGTAGTATCGAACTCAAACTACCTATATACAAGATAAATGTGCTATCTCAGGTCTAAAGACTATATGCACTGATATGATTTACAACAAAACATTGACAAGAGTAAACTCCATGTGCTTGTCATAAGTGTCACTGGTTCGGCCTACTTATCATTTATAAGTGCCTATCATGTTTGTCATATGGTATGAGACTCACCGTTCTATCTTATTTATATCTCATATAAATAACTTGAGAACAAACATGAATACAATCTTTCTGGATAAGTCATATTCTTGTTATGAAATATGCTCGATTGTGAACCTATTTATGATACTTTGTACTAGAAATACTGTCACTCATATTCTTAACAACTTAAGAATAGAATTTCTAACAAAATATCAATGGACCTTTTCTATTGCACATAAATATCTTATGTAAATGGAATAGTAGAAATGCCTTTTATTAATAAAAACATGTGCAAGATACATACTAAATGATATGCTCTAGGGCATACTAAATGATATGATCTAGGGCATACTACTAACATATCAAACTCAAACCACCTATATACAAGATAACTGTGCTATCTCAGGTCTAAAGATTATATGCACTAATATGATTTATGACAATACATTGACAAGAGTAAACTCCATGTATAAGTGCCTATCATGTTTATTATATGGCTTGAGACTCACCATTCCATCTTATTTACATCTCATTTAAATAATTTGGGAACAAATATGATTACAATCTTTTTGGATAAGTCATGTCCTTAAAGTGAAGTATCCTCGATTGTGAACCAATTTATGATACTTTGTACTAGAAATATTATCATTCATATTCTTAACAGCTTAATAATAAAATTTTTAACAAAATATCAATAGACCTTTTCTATTACACATAAATATATTATGTAAACAGAAAAGTGAAAATGCCTTTTATTATTAATAAAACATGTACAAGATACATACTAAATGATATGCTCTAGGGCATACTACTAACAATTGGATGTATAGTATAAGTTAAATTTATATTTGAAGTGTTTAAATATGAATTTAATTATGAGAAATTAATTAATGGAGATTAATTAATTAATTTATATTTAATATAAATTGATTAGAAGAGGAGAAATAATGATTTTGAGTTGAGAACTCAAAATTACAATATAAGGGTAATTTGGTCATTTCACAGGGTGACATATGGCACCATAGAATGGTGACACATGGCATCATATAAGCTTGCCATTTGTCTTCCTATCATGTTAGATGATCAAAGTCAAGATTAAGTCTAGCTTTGACACTTGGCTTAATGTGATTAAGTTAATTAAAATTTAAATGCAATGTGGTGATGACATGTGGCAAGGGTTTTAAGTGATGACCTAATTATAAAAGGGAAAAGAAAGAAAAATTCAACCACTCTCTCCATTCTCTCTTATGTGCGGCGGCACCTATTCTTCTTCCTTTCCTCTTCATCTTATCTCATCAATTCAAAGAGAATTGCCCAAATTTCTTTGAATTAAAATTGCTAGAAATTGTTTCTAGTGTTCTATACACATATACAACCTCTCTAAAGGTAAGAACCCAATTTATAATTAGTTAGCAAGGCTTGAGAAGCAATATTGGGGGTTGCCCATTGGTGATCTTGGTTTGGACAAGCTAGAGGGACAACACTTGGGGTCCTAGGTGCTTCCTAAAGGTGCCAATCACATCCATAGTGCATCAAAGAGATTAGTGCTCTAACTCTTCTTTTAAACTAGGGTTTAAATGAATTAATTTATTAATTCACAATCTTAAATGACAAACATAAATCCTAATACATACTAAAAGTGTTTTAATATGTAATTGAGCATTGAAATTAATTAGGCACATAATGAATGTGGCATGATGCATGAAACCCTAGAAGAAATTTTTGAAATTCAATGCTCTAATCTAACAATTTACATGCTTTCGCTCCTTCAATAGGTATCAAAGCCACTATATTTGTCATTTAGATTGTTTAATACGAGATTTAATTGTGTGTTTTGATCAATTGTTGATTGGTTCATAGATGGTTGGACACCAAGAGGTGGTGGCATGTTTTGAATGCACCAAATGGTGCGTATGCTTTGGGACCTCTCATACTATTGATGGTGCGCATGGTTTATGAGAAGTATGGGCTTGGTTTTAAGGCCCATAATTAGGCCCATACCAAATTAAATTGTTTAATTAGGAAGTATAATCACACAATTAAATTTTGAAATTGTTTTCAAGGTATTAAATTTCAAAAGAGTTTTTAAATTTAATTTGTTTGAATGAGATTCAAATATTAATTTTTAAATTTGTTTGAATGAGATTCAAATCTGAATTTTTAAATTTGGTTGAATGAGATTGAAATATGAATTTTTTAGTTGAATATGAGATATTCAATTTAATTTTAGTATGCATGTTTTATTTAATTGTTAAATGGTAATATGCATGATGGATGATCGTGGACAATAAAAGACCAATGTGATTGGATTTATTTCTTTTATTTTTCTTTGGGTTGTAAAATAATTAATTTTATTTTTGGTGGCATGTATTATAAGTGTTGTAATAATTTGGGTTGTAATTTCATTTATTTGAGGACTTTAAAGTCCATATTCTTGTAAATTCGCCTTGGTATGCCAAGGATTATAATGTAATTGGATTGCAAGAAGATTAAGGAGGTCAAGAGCATTGGTGGGACCAGTGGGAGGAATTCAAGATCAAGTGTTGATTATGTACTCGTTTAGGAACTCTTATAAAATGAATGAATGAAATACACTTAGAAATGCCCTGATTCAATTCTTGGTTGCTCAGAATTGAATCTCTTAGAAAGTCCATGATCATACCATATTTATTATTTATCCATGTATGCATGAGATGTATATGAATGTATGCAAGTATATGATATATGCATGCTAATTGGATAATGTGCAAAGTGAGACCATAATAGTAATTAAGCTGACCACAAAATCTTCCAAATGAATGATTAAGTTGAAAATGGTATAATTAAAGTAATTATATCATGGGCCCTCCATTAAGGCAATTATTTTAAGAAATTTTAAATACTTGCATGTGATGCATTTAATTTAAGAGATTTTTCTAAGAATAATTGTTAAGCATAAGATGTTGTAAATATGTAAATAAGTTGATGGCCAATAATGGATGTGCCTGAGGACATTAAATTCATTTGCATGTTTACTGGCTTAATGGGATTAACTTAACTAATGCAAGATAAATCAATAATGGATGTGCCTGAAATTTTGAGCGTTAGGGGCTAGATAAATGATTGAACCTCACATGAGATGTGATGGGCAAGGAGTTGCTCACTTATAGTTTATTGTAATTCCAATAATGGATGTGCCTGAGGATGATCAATAAGACTATAAGAATTCAATCACCCACTAGAAATCTATCCAACTAGGATTTCCGTTTCCTACTTTGGAAGTGTAGGATTTGCCAAGTTAGTGGGAGGACCAATTTGATTAAAAGACCATAATCATTTTGGTTAATTACTTGATACATTTACTGTGACACCCCTTACCCGTCTACAGTATATCCGAGAAAGATATGTCACACGGTGTACCGGAACACTCTATTTTAGCTTAATCATTTTTATTCTTCCTTAATTTATTTTTATCATAGTTTTGAATATAACTTGTGAAATATAATTCATTTAAGTCATTTATTGAAATTCTAATTTATTTGAGGTTCCGAAAATTTTATAGAAAATCCGGCAGAGTACCGGCTAAAAATGGAGAAAACAGTTCTTCGGAACCTGTGAAAAAAACACTTCCAATAATCATTTCCAATCAATCCCAACTCCATTTCATCAACAAAATCTCAATATTTTTTTGAACAACATTTCCATTTCTCAATCATTCATCTCATATGATAATCATGTAAAAGTCGTAAATAAATATTCACTTTTTCATTCACAAACACAATTTCCACTATATACATTAACATCAAAATACATTATATAAGTCTCATTTACACAAGAGAAAATAAAAGATAGTTACAAAATACCAAAATGAAACCTAGTGTCCTACCAATGCACTGAAGATAGTGAGGTGACATGGACACTATGCAGAGCTGCAGGAGGTCTCACCCAGTCTGTGGTCTACTGGGCTCTAAGTCAGTATCTCCAGAACCTACGCGTGGCAAAAGCAACGCGCTAAGCAATAATGCTTAGTGGTGACAATAATAAAATAAAAATAAATAACAGAAAATAAATATGCAGGGAATGTATTGATGTTTCATTTCAAATAAATTTTCGATGAGTATTTGTAATCTTACTTATTTTGTATTTGTTATATTCATTATTTCATTAAATTTGTCCACTTTCATTTTTGGTTGCCCAAGTAACCTATACTGGACGACTGGACTGGATAAACGGGTAAATTGGCACTGGGTATCAAGTACCTCGGGCCGTCACACCATCGGTCACATACGTATCTCCTGTGCAAATGTAATGCCTAATAAGCTGTAATAACATTAGGCACAAGGCCAAGTCTCAACGCAAAGTCAGAATGGCTAAAAGCCATGAAATCACAGAATGGCATAATGCCATATGCAGTACTCCTAACTGAACCCTATTGGCATGCCAAACTATCCAAACCAATCTTGTTAGGTATACTAGGGCATTTGATATTTTTGAATTTTTCAATTTTTGAATTTCAAGTTTTGGTGTCACTATTCCCTTCATTAGTCAACAAAAATGTTGACTTTTGTATAAAAAATAGGTACATTGGTTTTTACACTCCCAACATACCACATTTTGCATTCAAAATTTGTTGGCACTGATTACCAATACCATTTCTAAGCTTAAAATTAATGGAGCAGAATTTGCAGTTTTCATACCTTATTTTTACTATTCCATTAGTTACTGTTGAAGTGGGAATTTGAGAAAATAATAAGCATGAAAGTTGTTCCTTATTTTGTCTAGTTGAATTTCTTTTTTTGAATCACTCCATTTGGAGTTTTTTAGCTCAAGTTATGGTCCAAAAACCACAACTGGCCGGATTTGAATTTTTCTGGACTGACCATATCTACAGTGCAGTGAACAGTGACTGCAACTCCCTTGTTGGATGGGTTCTGTTCATAATTTGGGGTAGCTTTCTTCATGAAAGTTGTTGGTCTATATCTAAGCTTGTTTCTGGTAAAATTTCAGGTCAATTGGACCATTCAATACTGAGTTATGGCTAAATGAACAATCACTGTTCATTTGGTCATTTTGCAGAGACTGGTTGCAGGACACCCGGATTGGGGCAAGTTTTTGGTCCACTTGGTTTGGTCTTATGGGCATGGTTTCTTCACCAAAGTTGTGCCATTATGTGTCTAGTTTCATGTCCAATTGGGCAAACACCAATTGAACCTACACAACCCAAGTTATGGCTGTCCAAACAGGCTGGACTCACATCCAAACCTACTGGTTTCACTAGGCAGCATACCAAATCAATTTTCTAATGCTACAATTCACTCCAAGTTGTGGCCAATTCACCTCAAATGGTCACTAATTGACCATTAGAATGTTCATTCACCATTACATAAGCAAAGTCCAAATTTCTCTCCAAAACCCTAATTCTCCATTCCCATTCTCACAACATACCTTAGTTAAACACACTAATTCATTATCAATATATATATACACTTTAAACACCATCTCTAGTCCACTCTAAACCCATCCAAACAATCAAAATCACCACCCCCTATAGGCTGCCAAAATTGACCATATACCTTAGCATGCATAATTCTCTTCAATTCCCACAAATTCCTAGCCTAACTTAGTGTCTTAACATGGATATCCAAAGAAAGAAAGAGAAAGATGGCACTAACCTTAGTAGGGCAGAATTTTCTCTTGTAAATACTTCACTTTCTTTTGTTTTCTTGCCTGCCAAACACTCTAGCAAGGTTGGGTGACAAATTTTAGTGAAGGACTTTATAGAATTTGGGGTGAGAAATCAAAGGATTGAAGGTATGAGAGAATGAGAGTTATGGAGGAAGAAGGAGCAAACTCACGGCTGGCTGAAGAAGAAGGAGAAAACACCAGAAATTTTTGGTCCATTTTGTCTCTTTTAATTGTTTTAAGAAGGCTTGTTGAATGGTGATTGGTGGAGGCCTTCCTAATGACATCATGTGATGTCATATTTAGGTATTTCTTTCATTTTCTTTTCTTCTTTTCTCTACTCATTTTCAATTCAATTTTTAACAATATTTATTAATATTTTAGATCATAATACTTATTTACTTAACTGGACAAGTCGGCCAAAAATCGCCTCTAAAGGCGAAATGACCAAGTACCGATTGAAAAATTTTTCTAAATATTTTCTTGGCATTCTAATGCCATAGGAACCTCAATGACCCTTCTCTGGAGTCCCAAAAATTATTTTATGAATTTTTCCCCGGGTCTAGGGCTCCTAGTTGCGAGAACCGCAACTTCTCACTAGGTTACCCATCGCTAGGGCACCGGCTCATTTAACTTGGTTGTATTTTATTTCTAAAATTTTTCCTAAATTTTTCTTATTAATATTTGAGTTAGTTATGGTTCATCACTTTAGTTTAAATATTTTTTTAGACGTTCTAGCTGTCCGAACCAACACTGGTCACCGGGACAGTAGAATGTATAGAGTTGCTACAGGGAGGGTGTTACAACTCTTCCCCTCTAATTTAATTTTCGTCATCGAAATGTACCTGATGCAAACAGTTGAGGGAACTGTTGCCTCATCGTCTCTTCACTTTCCCAAGTTGCCTCTTCGATGTTGTGGTGCCTCCAAAGCACTTTCACCAGTGGAATCTGCTTATTCCTCAATTCTTTCACTTCCCGAGCCAGAATTCTTATGGGATCTTCGTCATATGTCAAATCCGGTTGTACTTCAATTTCTTCCATGGAGATGACATGTGAAGGATCTGAGCGGTATCTTCTTAGCATAGATACGTGGAACACATTATGGATCTTGTCTAGCTCTGGTGGTAAAGCTAGCCTGTAGGCTACTGGTCCCACACATTCAATGACTTCATATGGGCCAATGAACCTAGGGCTCAACTTACCTTTTCTTCCAAACCTCAGTACCTTCTTCCACGGTGACACCTTGAGGAACACTTTATCGCCAATCGCATATTCTATTTCTTTTCTCTTTAGGTCGGCATAAGATTTCTGTCTATCTGAGGCAACGTTCAGATTGGCTTTGATTAGTTTTACTTCTCCTCAGTCTGTTTCATCAGGTCGGGCCTTACCAGTTTATCTTCGCCCAATTCAGTCCAGCACACTGGAGTTCTACATTTCCTCCCATACAGTGCTTCATACGGGGCCATTTGGATGCTAGCTTGGTAGCTATTGTTGTATGCAAATTCTGCCAGTGGGAGGTATCTATCCCAACTTCCCTCAAACTCAATGACACAACTCCTCAGCATATCCTCAAGGACCTGGATTACTCTTTCTGATTGCCCATCCGTTTGAGGATGGAAAGTTGTGCTGAAGTGGAGTTATGTACCCAAGGACTCATGCAACTTCTTCCAAAATCTCGATGTAAACCTTGGGTCTCGATCAGATATGATGGAAAGTCGAATTCCATGCAATCTAACTATCTCACTGATATACAATTCTGCTAATTTCTCTAGTGAGTAGTCAGTCATAACTGGCAGAAAGTGTGCTGACTTCGTCAATCTATCTACTATCACCCATACTGCATCATGTTTCTTCTAGGTGAAAGGTAGACCACACACAAAATCCATGGTGACCCGATCCCATTTCCATTCAGGTATGCGTATAGGCTGTAGCAAACCTGATGGAACTTGATGTTCTGCCTTGACTTGCTGACATGTCAAGCATTTAGTCACATAGTCAGCTATGTCCTTCTTCATACTGTGCCACCAATACCGTTTCAGATCATGATACATTTTTGTACTTCCTGGGTGCATAGCATAAACACTGGTATGTGCCTCTTTCAGAATACTGGCCTTCAATTCCCCATCATCTGGTACACACACTCTTCTTTTGTAGTACAGACACCCATCTGCTTTCACCTCATAGTCAGTTGTTTTTCCCTCTGAGATTTTGCTCATAATAGCCATTAACTTTTCATCTGCCTTTTGCCCATCTAAAATCTGCTGTAGCAGGTTTGGCCTCACTTGCAACTCAGCCAAAATAGCTCCATCTCGAACTAAAGATAGACGGGCATTCAATGATCTCAAAGCTGTGATGGACTTTCTGCTCAAAGCATCAGCAACTACATTTGCCTTCCCAGGATGGTAATCTATTACACAATCATAGTCCTTCAGGAACTCAATCCATCATCTCTGTCTAAGGTTGAGCTCCTTCTGGGTTGGCAAGTATTTCAGGCTTTTGTGGTCTGTGTAAATGTAGCACTTTTCACCATACAAGTAATGCCTCCATATCTTCAGTGCGAAGATAATTGCTGCAAGCTCTAGATCATGGGTAGGGTAATTCTATTCATGTGGCCTTAGCTGTCTGGAAGCATAAGCGACCACCTTTCCCTCTTGCATCAATACACACCCTAACCCATTATGAGAGGCATCACTGTAGACCACAAAGTCCTTTCCTAACACTGGCTGTGTTAATACTGGTGCCTCTGTCAACATAGCCTTCAACTTCTCAAAACTAGTTTGACACTTGTCATTCCAATCAAATATGACATTCTTGTGTAACAACTTGGTCATTGGAGCAGCTATTAAGGAAAATCCCTTCACAAATCTCTTATAATACCCAGCTAGCCCCAAGAAGCTTCTAACCTCAGTTGTATTTCTAGGAGGCTTCTATTCCATCACTACTTCTATTTTCTTGGGATCCACTCTAATACCATCAGCTGACACTATGTGTCTAAGGAATGCAATCTCATTCAACCAGAAGTCACACTTGGACAACTTAGCATACAGCTTCTTTTCTCTCACGGTTTGCGGAACAATCCTCAAGTGCTCATCATGTTCTTCCCTGGTCTTAGAATACACCAAAATATCATCAATAAAGACCACTACGAACCGATCTAGGTATGGATGGAAGATATGGTTCATAAGGTCCATGAATGCCGCTGGTGCATTTGTTAGGCCAAAGGGCATCACTAGAAACTCATAATGCCCATATCGGGTCCTGAATGCAGTCTTTGGCACATCTGCATCCTTCACCCTTAACTGATGATACCCTGATCTGAGATCAATTTTAGAAAATACTCCTACTCCCTTCAACTGATCAAACAGATCATCAATTCTAGGCAACGGATATTTGTTCTTCACAGTCACTTTATTCAACTGCCGGTAATCGATGCATAGCCTCAAAGTCCCATCCTTCTTTTTTACAAACAGCACTGGAGCTCCCCATGGTGACACACTAGGGCATATGAACCCCTTATCAAGTAACTCTTGCAATTGAGTTTTCAACTCCCTCAATTCAATGGGTGCCATCCTATAAGGAGCAATGGAAATGGGTGTTGTACCCGGCATTACCTCAATAGCAAACTCGACTTCCCTTTCTGGTGGTAAACCAGGCAACTCTTCAGGAAATACATCTGGGAAGTTTCTTACTGTGGGTATATCACTCAGGTTTGGCTTAACTTGCCTAGTATCAACCACGTGTGCTAGGTAAGCTTCACAACCTTTTCTCATCATTCTTCTTGCAACTGTGGCTGAGATAACATTGGACAGGAAATCTATCCTTTCACCCACAACAGTGATCTCATTACCCTTAGGAGTTTTCAAAGAAATCTTCTTCAGTTTACAATCAACTATTGTTTGATGACGTGACAACCAGTCCATTCCCAAAATCACGTCAAACTCGTGGAAGGGCAACTCAATTAGATCTGCCGAGAATTCATACCCCTGAATCCTTAACGGGCAACCCTTGTACACTTTGTTCACCACTACACTGTGGCCCAACGGATTAGTGACCAGAATGTCTTGGTCACTCTCCCCTACTAGTATCCCCCTTTCTACGGGTAAGTTGATGCAGATGTATGAATGAGTGGATCCTGGATCCACCAATGCATGCACAGATGTATTGTAGAGGGAGAACGTACCCCTGATGACGTCTGGGGCACCTTGCTCCTCCTGAGCTCTCATGGCATAGGCTCTGGCAGGTGGTATGCTCTCAGGCCTCTCTGCTGGCTCATATGCAGGACTCTGTGATGGTCCCACTGCCTCAGATTTGCCAGATTTCCTACCCCTTTGTGGTGCAGGAGCAGGTCTGTCTGCTTGTGTTGGAGCAGCTGTAGTAGTTCTGCGTGGACAGTTCCTTAGCTGATGCTCTGTCGACCCACACCTTAAGCAGGCACCAATCACTCTCCAACACTCCCCCTTATGCTACTTCAGGCAATGTGGACATGCAGAAGTTACTGGGGCTGGTCCCCTGAACCCCATCCCTGGAGAGCTGCCCACTGATGGTGTGGACTGACCTCTCTTAGGGGTAAACTGTGGCCTGGGCCCCTGAGACTGACCCTGACCTTGTGGTTGACCTGAACTCTGTGCAGGTGGACCCTTGAACTTCTTCCTAGATGCAGGAGATAAACTAGACTAACCTGGGCCCCTCTTCTGCTGTCTCTCTCTTCTGGTTTGCTCATTTATTCTTACTTTTTCAACTTTTATTGTAGCTTCCACTAACTTGGTGAAGTTGGTGATTCCCAAGGCAGTGATCATGATCTTTATGTTATCATTTAATCCCTCTTCAAATCTCTTACACCTTTCGGCCTCATTAGGGACTATCTCCCTTCCATAGCGGCTTAATCTGACAAATTCCTTTTTATACTCGGCCACTGTCAGCTGTCTCTGCCTCAGGTTAATGAACTCTCTTCTTCTCTCTTCCAGGTATACACTACCCACATATTTCTTCTTGAATTCAGAGAGGAAGAAGTCCCAAGTTATTACTTCTGGCTGTACTTCACTGGACACCGTATCCCACCATTCATATGCATCATCTTGCAACAGAGATACAGCAGCTTCTAGATTTTACTCTGGAGTACAATGGAGTTGTTTTAAAACTCTGCCTGTTCTATTCAACCAATTTTCGGCTGCAATAGAATCATCTTCTCTCTTGCCAAAGAAGTCCACTGCTCCAAATTTTCTTAGTCTTTCCAGGTTTGATTTCTGTTGTGGAGATGGTGGTGGTGGTGGTGCTGGCATTACCCCAGCCATTTGTTTGAAGAATTCGGCCATTTGCTGAAACATGGCCTGTGGAGGCCGAAAGGTGCTCTGCTTGAGTCAAGTGAGCGAGTTCTCCCCTACCCCCAGTCTCAGCTGCTGCAGGTGGAGCATGACTCTCCACTTTCTCCTCAACTACCCTCTGAGATGTAGGGTCCATATCCTATTCAAAATAACAAAGACAAACAGATCTGCATTAATGTCACCTCAACTCTTACAAATGCAATGCATGGTATGGACTCAATCTAGGCCCAGAAACGCCTAAACCGTGCTCTGATACCACTAAATGTGACACCCCTTACCCGTCTACAGTATATCCGAGTAAGATATGTCACACGGTGTACCGGAACACTCTATTTTATCTTAATAATTTTTATTCTTCCTTAATTTATTTTTATCATAGTTTTGAATATAACTTGTGAAATATAATTCATTTAAGTCATTTATTAAAATTCTAATTTATTTGAGATTCCGAAAATTTTATAGAAAATCCGGCAGAGTACCGGCTAAAAATGAAGAAAACAGTTCTTCGGAACCTGTGAAAAAAACACTTCCAATAATCATTTCCAATCAATCCCAACTCCATTTCATCAACAAAATCTCAATATGTTTTTGAACAACATTTCCATTTCTCAATCATTCATCTCATATGATAATCATGTAAAAGTCGTAAATAAATATTCACTTTTTCATTCACAAACACAATTTCCACTATATACATTAACATCAAAATACATTATATAAGTCTCATTTACACAAGAGAAAATAAAAGATAGTTACAAAATACCAAAATGAAACCTAGTGTCCTACCAATGCACTGAAGATGGTGAGGTGACAAGGACACTATGCAGAGCTGCAGTAGGTCTCACCCAGTCTGTGGTCTACTGGGCTCTGGGTCAGTATCTCCAGAACCTACGCGTGGCAAAAGCAACGCGCTAAGCAATAATGCTTAGTGGTGACAATAATAAAATAAAAATAAATAACATAAAATAAATATGCAGTGAATGTATTGATGTTTCATTTCAAATAAATTTTCGATGAGTATTTGTAATCTTATTTATTTTGTACTTGTTATATTCATTATTTCATTAAATTTGTCCACTTTCATTTTTGGTTGCCCAAGTAACCTATACTGGACGATTGGACTGGATAAATGGGTAAACTGGCACTGGGTATCATGTACCTCAGGCCGTCACACCATCTGTCACATATGTATCTCCCGGTGTGCAACAGAACAGCTAATAAGCTGTAATAACATTAGGCACAAGGCCAAGTCTCAACGCAAAGTCAGAATGGCTAAAAGCCATGAAATCACAGAATGGCATAATGCCATATGCAGTACTACTAACTGAACCCTATTGGCATACCAAACTATCCAAACCAATCTTGTTAGGTATACTAGGGCATTTGACATTTTTGAATTTTTCAATTTTTGAATTTCAAGTTTTGGTGTCACTATTCCCTTCATTAGTCAACAAAAATGTTGAATTTTGTATAGAAAATAGATACATTGGTTTTAACACTCCCAACATACCACATTTTGCATTCAAAATTTGTTGGTATTGATTACCAATACCATTTCTAAGATTAAAATTAATGGAGCAAAATTTTCAGTTTTCATACCCTATTTTTACTATTCCATTGTTACTGTTGAAGTGGGAATTTGAGAAAATGATAAGCATGAAATTTGTTCCTTATTTTGTCTAGTTGAATTTCATTTTTTGAATCACTCCATTTGGAGTTTTGTAGCTCAAGTTATGGTCCAAAAACCACAACTGGCCGGATTGGAATTTTTCTGGACTGACCATATCTACAAGCAAGATGTGATCGCAACTCCCTTGTTGGATGGGTTCTGTTCATAATTTGGGGTAGCTTTCTTCATGAAAGTTGTTGGTCTATATCTAAGCTTGTTGCTGATAAAATTTCAGGTTAATTGGACCATTCTACACTGAGTTATGGCCAAATGAACAATCACTGTTCATTTGGTCATTCTGCAGAGACTGGTTGCAGGACACCTGGATTGGGGCAAGTTTTTGGTCTACTTGGTTTGGTATTATGGGCATGATTTCTTCACCAAAGTTGTGCCATTATGTGTCTAGTTTCATGTCCAATTAGACAAACACCAATTGAACCTACACAGCCCAAGTTATGGCTGTCCAAACAGGCTGGACTCACATCCAAACCTGCTGGTTTCACTAGGCAGCATACCAAATCAGTTTTCTAATGCTACAATTCACTCCAAGTTGTGGCCAATACACCTCAAATGGTCACTAATTGACCATTAGAATGTTCATTCACCATTACATAAGCAAAGTCCAAATTTCTCTCCAAAACCCTAATTCTCCATTCCCATTCTCACAACATACCTTAGTTAAACACACTAATTCATTATCAATATATATATACACTTTAAACACCATCTCTAGTCCACTCTAAACCCATCCAAACAATCAAAATCACCACCCCCTATAGGCTGCCAAAATTGACCATATACCTTAGCATGCATAATTCTCTTCAATTCCCACAAATTCCTAGCCTAACTTAGTGTCTTAACATGGATATCCAAAGAAAGAAAGAGAAAGATGGCACTAACCTTAGTAGGGCAGAATTTTCTCTTGTAAATACTTCACTTTCTTTTGTTTTCTTGGCTGCCAAACACTCTAGCAAGGTTGGGTGACAAATTTTAGTGAAGGACTTTATAGAATTTGGGGTGAGAAATCAAAGGATTGAAGGTATGAGAGAATGAGAGTTATGGAGGAAGAAGGAGAAAACTCACGGCTGGCTGAAGAAGAAGGAGAAAACACCAGAAATTTTTGGTCCATTTTGTCTCTTTTAATTGTTTTAAGAAGGCTTGTTGAATGGTGATTGGTGGAGGCCTTCCTAATGACATCATGTGATGTCATATTTAGGTATTTCTTTCATTTTCTTTTCTTCTTTTCTCTACTCATTTTCAATTTAATTTTTAACAATATTTATTCATATTTTAGATCATAATAATTATTTACTTAACTGGACAAGTCGGCCAAAAATCACCTCTGAAGGCGAAATGACCAAAATGCCCTCCGTTTGGCTTAACGGGTCAAAATTGTCTGTACCGATTGAAAAATTTTTTTAAATATTTTCTTGGCATTCTAATGCTATAGGAACCTCAATGACCCTTCTCTGGAGTCCCAAAAATTATTTTATGAATTTTTCCCTGGGTCTAGGGCTCCTAGTTGCGAGAACCGCAACTTCTCACTAGGTTACCCATTGCTAGGGCACTGGCTCATTTAACTTGGTTGTATTTTATTTCTAAAATTTTTCCTAAATTTTTCTTATTAATATTTGAGTTAGTTATGGTTCCTCACTTTAGTTTAAATATTTTTCCAGACGTTCTAGCTGTCCGGACTGACACTGTTCACCGGGACAGTAAAATGTACGGAGTTGCTACAGGGAGGGTGTTACATTTACTAATTAATCTAGTTATTTTCTTCAGTTATTCTTCTGATAATAATGAGCACACAATAACCACCACCATCCAATATACTTGCGAGCATACTTGACCACAATAGGTTGACAGAACCTAATCTTTCTGATTGGCTAAGAAATTTAAAACTTGTCCTAAACCTATAACGTATTGGATATGTTCTAGACTCAAAGGTTCCTGGTCCCTTATCTTCAGAGGCCACTCAAGAGGAACATGACACTTTGGACAAGTGGAAGGAGCATTATATGAGAGCCCAGTGTTACATGCTTGCTTCTATTAGTAATGAGTTACAGAAGCAGCATGAAAATTTGCAGAGTGCAAGTGAGATCCTCCTTCACCTATAAGATTTATATGGTAAGCATAGCAGAGATGCTAGGTATGAGATATCTAGGCAGCTATTTCATATGAGGATGTCTGAGGGACAGAATATTGGGAATTATGTCCACAAGATGATTCAGCTTATTAAGCAGCTGGAACATCTTGAACTTAACATAGATTTCCAACTGTAGACGAATTTGATCCTTCAGTCCCTACCTGAATCATTTGGCAATTTTGTGACAAATTTCCATATGACTAAGTAGGAATACACCTTAGCTGGTTTACTTAACATGCTAGTTATTGCCTAAAAGAATATGTCAGGCAATGAAGGAAAAGAGGTAGCTTTGATTGCATCTTCCTCTGCTGGAAAGTCCAACAAGAAGAAGGACAATAAGAAAATGAAACCTCAAGTTCCAAGACCTTCCAAGAAGATAACCAAACAAAAAACAAAGACCAAAGCTGACAAAGGCAAGGGAAAGTGTTTTCACTACCAGAAGGATGGGCATTGGAATAGGAACTGCCCAGAGTATAGCAAATAGTAGAAGCTTGCAGTCATGAGATATTAGACTTCGGGTTGGCAATAGCTCAACTGTTGAAGCTTTAGCCATAGGATCTAAATCTTTATACATGTGTGGACATGTTTTGTTTTTGAATAATATTTTGTATGTACCTGATGCTTTTAAGAACATCATTTCTATATCTAGTTTGACTAGAAATGGTTATGAATTTCAGTTTACAGATGATGTTTGCAATATTTATTTTGGAAATAAATATGTTGGCTCGGGTTATATGCATGATGGTCTTTATTATTTGGATAATAATGATAAACACAAAATGAATGCAAGCAATCTAAAAGAATGCAAAGCCATGATGAAAATCAACTCAGGTTCAAAATATATTTGACACTTAAAATTAGGTCATATTGCAGAAGATAGGATTGCAAAACTGGAGAAAATGGGGATTTTATCCTCCTTGGGTTCTAAACCTACTCAAACCTGTGAATCCTGCCTTCAGGGCAAAATGACTAGATCACCCTTTGTTGGACAAGGACTAAGAGCTGAAAATATTTTAGAGCCAACACATAGTGATGTATGTGGTCCATTTAAGGAAATGGCTATAGGTGGTTTTCATTACTTTATTACCTTTACTGATGATAAATCAAGGTTTGGATATTTGTATTTGATGAAATACAAACATGAATCCTTTGAAAAGTTCAAGGAATTTAAATCTGAAGTAGAAAATCAAATAGGAAAAAGTATTAAAACTCTTCGATCAGATTATGGAGGTGAATACTTAGGTACTGAATTTGATGAAATGGCATTGTTTCCCAGCTGACTCCTTCGGGAACACCATAGCTGAATGGTGTATCCAAAAGGAGAAATTGTACCCTATTAGATATGGTACATAGTATGATGAGCTATACTAATATGCCAATCTCCTTTTGGGGATTTGCATTAGATTCAGCTTTGCATATTCTGAGTAGGATTTCATCAAAATCAGTTTCTTCTGCACCTTATGACATATGGCATGGAAGAAAACCAAGTCTTAAGCATGTTAAGATTTGGGGTTGTCCAGCTTACATCAAAAAGCTAAACATTGATAAATTGGAAACCATATCAGAAAAGGGTCGATTGTTGGATATCCAAAAGAGAGTTTTGGATATTATTTTTATTTGCCTACATCACAAAAGGTTGTGGTAAGCAGAGATGTCATATTTCTTGAACAATAGTTTATTCAAGAAAGAGGCAAAGGAAGGCAAATAGAGTTAGAATTGGAGAATTTTGACCAACCAAATAGATAAAATGGATATAGATCCATTTAGTCAACCTACACCTATTGATGAAACATCTATAGTAATTTCTCACAGATCAACCAGAATATCTCACCCACTAGTGAGATACGGTTTCCTTCATGAAGATGAACAAGAGTTGTTTACTCATGAAGAAGTAGATCATGGAGATGATCCACCTACCTATGAAGAAGCTATATCAGATATAGACTCTTCAAAATGGACTGAAGCTATGAAATCCGAAATTGATTCCATGTATAAGAATCAAGTGTGAGATCTTGTTGACCCACCTAAAGGTATTGTACCTATAGGGAATAAATGGGTTTTCAAGAAGAAAATTGGTTCTGATGGAAAGGTAGAGACCTATAAAGCAAGGCTAGTAGTGAAAGGGTTTTGCCAAAGACAAGGAATCGACTTTAAAGAGACTTTCTCGCCTGTTGCCATGCATAAATCAATTAGGATTCTATTAGCAATAGCTGCATACAATGATTATGAGATTTGGCAGATGGATGTCAAAATAGCTTTTCTCAAAGGATACATTGAAGAAAACATTTTCATGGAACAACCTAGGAGTTTTAAATCCCAAGATGGGTCCAAGGTATGAAAGCTAAAGCAATCCATTTATGGGTTGAAATAAGCTTCGAGGAGTTGAAACTTCCATTTTAATGAAGTCATTAAGTCATTTGGTTTTATAAAAAATGTGGATGAACCATTGTATATAAAAAGGTTAGTGATAGTGCTATCACTTTCCTTGTCTTATATGTGGATGATATTCTGTTGATAGGTAATGACATAGGTATGTTGACAACTGTAAAGTTATGGTTGTCAAATACATTCTCCATGAAAGACTTATGTTGTAACACTCCTCACCCATCTACAATGTAACCAAGCAAAGCGTGTCACACGGAGTGTCGGAGCACCTAATCTTATCTGATTTCATTACAGTTCTTGATTTACTTGTTCAAAAACTTTATTTAAGGTTTAGGTTATTTTTACTTTTATCAAAATCCAACTAATTTGGAAATTTCAAAAATTTTAACGATAATCCCACAGAGTACCGGCTATAATTTGGACTAACAGTTCTTCTGAACCTGCCAAAAACAATTTCAATTTATGCTCAAATTCATAACTCAGATTATCTCAAAGCATTCTCATCAGTTTCTCAAATTTAGATTCAGTCTCAAAATTTCTCAAACTCAATCTCATTCAGAATCATTATGATTACATAATCAATTCAAATATCAGAATCCTTATATTTCATTAACTTATATAATTTGCCAATTAAATACATAAATTTATCAAGTACAGGATATACAAATGAAATTACAGTTACTAATTCACATTACAATAATAGCAGTAATTATAATGTATAGATTATAAAACAAGCTTAAAATGAGCCCTATCTACATGCATTGCTGAGGAGGTGACAATCTTGAACTCTTTTGACACTTCTGCAGATCTGGACTCCAAAAATCTCAGTCGACAGTCTACTGGTTTTACCTTCAGTACCTATGCGAGGAAGCAATTCCATCACGCTAAGCATTTCTGCTTAGTGGTGCAATAGTATAACAATAAATAATATATACAAATAAAGAAAGAAATAAATCATAATTCGGATACTCAGGAATCAATTCAATTTGGTATGGTATTTCTAGTATCAACGATCTTATATATAGTTTGTTTTAGTTTATAACTTTTTCAGTAATACTACTCACATACAAATTATTCTAACTGTATTGTATTTCAAGTTTCTACGGTTCTGCAATTTATATTTTTGTTATGTTTCTTTTGCTAATCGCTTTTACTCATTCATTCAATACTTAATTTAATTGTACTAAAATTTCATTATACTTAACTTAACTTAGCTTCCTAAATTGAATAATATTTTAAATGACTGCCCATATAGCCTATACACTGACCATATTGGATAAACGGATATACTGGCACTGGGTACCTAGTACCTCGGGCCATCACACCATCGGTCACAAAGTATCTCCCGGTGTGCAAACAGTGTGGCTAAAAAGCCATATAATCAATCAGGCATTAAGCCGAGTATAATAACACAAACTGTATAGCCATAGGCTATTAAAATCATAGTATGGCATAATAAGCCATAAAACACAATATGATGTAAAGTCATTTACAGAACAGCTGTCAGAATCCTATTGGCAGCCAACCTATCCAAACTAGTCAACTAGGCAAACTAGGGCATATTACAAGATTAAATATTTATTTCTTTATTTTTAGGGTTTACTAGTCATTATACAATTGACTGGTTAATGAAAATGTTGACTTTTTCATACATCATGCATAAGTTGATTCTAGTATCAACATGTCACAATTCACATTTCAATATGCTGCTAATATAGTGCCATTTACAATTCTCACCAGTTGGCATTTATTGCCAAATTACTTCAAGGCTTCATTGTATGTTAATGTCAAATTCTCAATTTTTGTGTGCTAGATTGGTCTAGCTTAAAGTCCTCTTTCTGTTGGTTTTTAACTTTTGGTCAAAGAAACAAAATTGTAGCCATATGTCTTATTGCACTCTGGGCAAAATCTCAGGTCATTTTGAGTTATATAGACCAAGATATGGTCAATTTACTAAATCTGGACAGATTGCACCTTTAGTGCAAAATTTGGTCAATTTTAGGTCACTTTTAGTCCTGGCAGTTTTGGTATCCGAACTTATGCAAGCTATTTGGCTTGGTTCTGCTCATTTCTAGGCTTTGGTGTCTTCATAAGAAATGTAGCTCTATATCGAAGCTATCAATGGTAAAAATTTCAGGTCAATTGGACTTGTTTTGAGTGAGTTATGGTCATCCTAATGATTACTATTCATATGGTAAAAAATCTGGGTTGCAACGTTGCTATTCCGAATTTGGTCATTTTTAAGGTCAGTTTCTAGGTAGAATTTTAGCAATATTTCTACATGAAAGTTGGCCTATTTGGTGTCTAGTTTCACCCCCCATTGGCCTCATACCAATTGGGTTCACAGTTTGACACTTATGACCTAATTTAAGTAGTGCCTTCAATACACAACCTGCACAAAGCACATGCACTTCTCATTTGATATTCCTTCTCCTCCTCATTACTTCAATATTCAATCAATGACACTTCCATATATATATTGTAAACAATTCTAGCAACAATTTTTGGGCAGAACATTCAATTGCTTAATGCACACAATTCACCATTAAGTTCAACATTCACTTCCACCAAAATTCAACATATCTCAATGTCAATATTACACATACACTTCAACATGATCATACTTCAATATCACTTATACATGTGCCCACAATTTAACACTAGCATATTTCATTAATAAACTACATATTCACACACAAATTCATGATTTAATAGGCTGTCAAACATGGCAGTTTGCTCAAAGCATTAAGGTTCCATTTCACACCCTTAATTCAAGCACTACATGCACATACTTAGATTTTAACTTACTACATCCTCCATTTGAGTTAATCAACCATAATTTCCATCCATTAGACGTAAGAAAAACTCAAATACAACACATAATCATGGCTGCCGAAAATGGACCATTTCATTTCTCAAGATTTTCTTCATTTCTCTTCACCAAAATACTCACCTCAACCTAAACACAAGGTTTACTAAGGCAAGGGAGAGGTTTTGGACTCTTACCTATTTTTGTAGCTTGCTCAAACCTCACTAAACTTCTTCTTTTTGCTGCCAATGTCTTCCCCAAGCTGAGTATGCAAGGTTTAATGAAGGAACCAAGTGGAAATAATGGCTAAATCAATGGTGCATGGTGATGGAACTCATTTGGCCATGGTGGACTTCAATGGAGTTCTCTCGGCTGGTTATTTCTCAAGGTTGAGGATAATGGTTTCTGTCCACAAATGACTTGTATAGCTGTCCCAAATTAGGAGTTAGTAGAGCACTAGGTAATAGTTTAATGTTTAATTAGTTAAAGTTCCACTATTTGCACATTTAGTTGAATTCTTTTACTATTTGCATATTGTATCCCATTTTAATTTTTCATGACATTTCCTAAGTGCAATATCATTTATTTTTAATGGACATTGAGGTCAAAAGGCAACTCTAGGTGTCAAATGACCAAAATGCCCCTCTTAGGGTTAAATTCGGACTTTTTCGGTAACACCAATTTACTCCTTGTACCGCCGTTTTCTTTAATTTTCATTTTTCATTTATACTAACTTATTAATTTTTCTTTGACATTTTCAATGTCAATTACACCTCAGTAGACCTTTAATTATGTCCTGAAAATATTTCCTCGAGTTTCTTGCTGTCCAGGGCTAGTCAACGGTCCTCGCCGTAACTTTCCGATGCAGTCACCCATTGCTACGGGTTTGGCTCATTTAACTTAGTCATATTTTATCTCTTTTATTTTTCCTTAATTTTTCTCATCACATATTTCATTATTTTATACTTCCTCACTGTCAACTAAGTGTTATTCCAGACATTCCGACTTTTTGGGGCAGACATTAGTTGTCAAAACAGTAGAACATACAGACTACGAAAATATGGATGTTATATAGGTGAAGGAGCGGAAGCATGAAAAACATAAGTTTATATCATTGAATTCAAAAATTTTTCACCTAGGGTCATATGCATCACATAAGATTTATTTTTATCTATTTAATTTCAATGATAAATAGCATATTAAAACTCTTTTAATATATTTTGGATCTACATTTGCCATTTAAGATTTTAAAATTAATAGATTAATTCATTAGAACCCTAGATTAGATCAAGAATAAGTGCACTAACCTCTTGATGCACTGCAGTGTGTTTGGCACCTTTGGGATGCGTCTTTAGGACACCAGATGTTGTCCCTCTAGCTTGTCCACACCAAGATCACCTATGGCAGCCCTTGAACAGCTTCTAAAGCTTTTTCTATGAATCAGAAAATCAAGTTTTGCCTTTTGAGAGATTACAGATGTAAACAGGACACTAGAAATAATTTTTAGTATTTTTAATTCAAGAGATTATTTGCTAATCTCTTTAAAATGATGAGAGATGAAGAAGAAGAGAAGGGAGAGGAGCCAAGGGTGGCGGCACTTTTTGAGAATGAGCAGATTGTAAGTTTGTTCTTTCATCCTTACACTTATATAGCTAGGTCACCACTTAAAACCCTAGCCACATGTCACCTTCTGATTGGCTCTAGGTTTAATTGACCCAATCACATTGTGCCAAGTGTCAAACCTATATTTAATCTTGACTTTGATCATCTTATATGATTAAAAGACATTTGGCAAGCTTATGTGTAGTGCCATGTGTCACCATCTCATGTGCCACATGTCACCCTATGAAATGACCAAAATACCCCTGTGTCTTAATTTTGACTTCTCAACCCAAAATAATTATTTCTCTTCTTCTAATCAATTTATATCAAATATAAAATAATTAATTAATATCTATTAATTAATTTCTCATTAATTAAATTTATATTTAAACACTTTAAATATAAATTTAACTTATACTATACATCAAATAACCTAAATTTGGCTTCAAGCCATGCTAGGGACTTTGCAATCAAATTACAAACCAAAACTATTTAATTAATCAATTAAACTCTTTAATTAATTAATTAAATCATATTTAATTTGGTGATAACTTGTGTATGTGTGTGAGTTGCTGAAGGAGTGGAAGCATGAAAAACACAAGTTTATACCATTGAATTCAAAAATTTTCACCTAGGGTCACATGCATCATGCAAGATTTATTTTTATCTATTTGATTTCAATGATAAACAACATATTAAAACTCTTTTAATATGTTTTTGGATCTATATTTTCCATTTAAGATTTTAGAATTAACTAGATTAATTTTAGAACCCTAGATTAAATCAAGAATAAATACACTAACCTCTTGATGCACTGCACCATATTTGTACCTTTGGGATGCGTCTTTAGGACACCAGATGTTGTTCCTCTAGCTTGTCCACACCAAGTTCATCTATGGCAGCCCTTGAACAACTTCTAAAGCTTTTTCTATGAATTAGAAAATCAAGTTTTTCCTTTTGAGAGATTAAAGATGTAAACAGAACACTAGAAACAATTTATAGTATTTTTAATTCAAGAGATTGTTTGCTAATCTCTTGGAATAGATGAGAGATGAAGAAGAAGAGAAGGGAGAAGCCTTTCAAGGTGGAGGCACAAAGAAGAGGCAGCAGCTTATCTCATTTTTTCTTTCATAACAACACTTATATAGTTAGGTCATCACTTAAAACCCTTGCCACATGTCACCTTCTGATTGAATCTAGATTTAATTGACCCAATCATATTGTTCCAAGTGTCAAACCTATATTTAATCTTAATTTTAATCTTCTTACATGAGTAAAAGACATTTGGAAAGCTTATGTGTAGTGCCATGTGTCACCATGTCATGGTGCCACATGTCACCCTATAAAATGACCAAAATACCCCTGTGTCTTAATTTTGAATTCTCAACCCAAAATAATTATTTTTCTTCTTCTAATCAATTTATATCAAATATAAATTAATTAATTAATCTCTATTAATTAATTTCTCATTAATTAAATTCATATTTAAACACTTTAAATATAAATTTAACTTATAGTATACATCCAATAATCTAGATTTGGTTTCAAGTCATGCTAGGGACTTTGCAATCTAATTGCAAACCAAACCTATTTAATTAATCAATTAAACTCTTTAATTAATTAATTAAATCATATTTAAATAGGTGATAACTTGTGTATATGTGTGACTTACTAGGCTCATCACTAATTGGCAATGAGACATGATATCAACTCTTAATATCATCAGAACTCTTTCTTACCATAAATGATTTCTCTAAATCATTTTATGCAACTCATAGACCATGGTTAACACCTAGCATAGCATGCCATGGACACCTAATTAGTAATAAGGTTTACCTTAAATGAACCTATAATCATATGTTACCATGCACTAGAATCTCTCTGTTACAAAATCCCAACTCAAGCTGGAGTCATGGTTTATGTCAAATCCCATTTGCTATGAATATTATGTTCTCTTTTAATTCCAGTTCTTGGTTAAAAAGATTTTCTCATCAGAAACTCTTTTCTGAATAAATCTATTTATCCTAGCCAGGAACTTGAAACATCAAGAACAATTAAATGAACATAGGATTTTATCTCTATTTACTTAGAGGAACAGATTCCATCTTGATCAACACCTACCTCCATATATAACTAGTAGGAGCTAACACATGCCCATATACCTATACATTGTATAAGTATGAAAGCAGTATCAAACTCAAACTACCTATATATAAGATAACTGTGCTATCTCAGGTCTAAAGATTATATCCACTGATATGATTTATGACAAAACATTGATAAGAGTAAACTCCATGTGCTTGTCATAAGTGTCACTGGTTCGGCCTACTTATCATTTATAAGTGCCTATCATGTTTGTTATATGGCATGAGACTCACCATTCCATCTTATTTATATCTCATATAAATAACTTGGGAACAAATATGAATATAATCTTTCTGGATAAGTCATGTCCTTATTATGATGTATCCTTGATTGTGAACCTATTTATGATACTTTGTACTAGAAATACTGTCACTCATATTCTTAACAACATAAGAATAGAATTTCTAACAAAATATCAATGGACCTTTTCTATTACACATAAATATATTATGTAAACGGAAAAGTGGAAATCCCTTTTATTAATAAAATATGTACAAGATACATACTAAATGATATACTCTAAGGCATACTACTAACAATCTCCCACTAGCACTAGAGCCATTCATTATAATATCTTAGACCTATCTTCTCAAGATGTCGGTCTAACTGAGTCTGTGACATAGGCTTAGTGAATGGATTAGCTGGATTTTCAGCTAATGTTATATTCTGCATGGCTACATCTCCTCGCCCAACTATTTCTCTGATAATGTGGTAGCGCCTTTCTATGTGTTTGGATTTCTGGTCCTTAGCCTGTATGACTGCTCCATTGTTGTCACAGTGTAGTGGAATTGCTGACCCAATGGAAGGAACTACTGTAAGTTCTGTCACAAACTTCTTTATCCAAACAGCTTCCTTTGCAGCATATGATGCAGCAATATACTCAGCCTCGGTAGTGGAATCTGCAGTCGTGCTCTGTTTGGAACTCTTCCAACTGACTGCACCTCCATTACAAATGAACACATATCCAAAGGTAGAATTTCTATCATTGATATCTGATTGGAAGTCAGAATCAATATAGCCATCCAATTGCAAGTCTCCACCTCCATAAATCAAGAATAAATCCTTAGTTCTTCTCAAGTACTTAAGGATATTCTTGACAGCTATCCAGTGTTCCAAACCTGGATTGGATTGATACCTGCTAGTCAAACTAACAGCATATGCGATATCCAGCCTAGTACACAACATTGCATACATTAAACTTCCAATAGCCGAAGCATATGGAATCCTAGCCATCTTATCTCTTTCTTCAGGTGTCTTTGGAGACATCTCTTTAGAAAGATGGATACCATGTCTCACTGGTAACAATCCTCTATTGGAATCAAGCATGTTAAACCTCTTTAACACCTTTTCCAAGTATAAACTTTGGGATAAACCAATTATTCTTTTTGCTCTATCTCTATATATGTGAATCCCAAGAATATAGGTTGCCTCCCCTAAGTCTTTCATGGAGAATGCATTTGACAACCATACCTTTATAGTTGTCAACATGCCTGTGTCATTACCCATCAACAGTATGTCATCCACATATAAGACAAGGAAAGTGATAGCACTATCACTAACCTTCTTATATACACATGGCTCATCCTCATTTTTTATAAAACCAAAGGATTTAATGGCTTCATCAAAACGGATGTTCCAACTCCTTAAAGCTTGCTTCAACACATAAATGGATCGCTTTAGCTTGCATACCTTGGAACCATCTTGGGATTCAAAACCCCTAGGTTGTTCCATGAAAATTTTTTCTTCAATGTATCCATTGAGAAAAGCCGTTTTGGCATCCATATGCCGAATCTCATAATCATAGTATGCAGCTATTGCTAAAAAAATCCTAATTGATCTAAGCATGGCAACAGGCGAGAAAGTTTCCTCATAGTCGACTCCTTGCCGTTGGCGAAACCCTTTCGCTACTAGCCTTGCCTTATAGGTCTCTAACTTTCCATCAGAATCAATTTTCTTCTTGAAAACCCATTTGTTCCCTATAGGTACAATACCTTCAGGTGGGTCAATAAGATCCCAAACTTGATTCTTATACATGGAATCAATCTCGAATTTCATAGCATCAATCCATTTTGAAGTGTCTATATCTGATATAGCTTCTTCATAGGTAAGTGGATCATCTCCATGATCTACTTCTTCACGAGTTGACAACTCTTGTTCTTCTTCATGAAGAAAACCATATCTCACTGGTGGGTGAGATACCCTGGTTGTTCTAAGGGGAACAGCTGTAGATGTTTCATCAACGGGTATAGGTTGACTAGATGGATCTATAACCATCTGATCTGTTGGTTGGTCAAAATTCTCCAATTCTAACTCTATTTGCCTTCCTTTGCCTCCTTCTTGAATAAACTATTGTTCAAGAAATGTGGCATCTCTACTTATCACAACCTTTTGTGAAGTAGGCAAATAAAAATAATACCCAAAACTATCTTTTGGATATCTAACAAATCGACCCTTTTCTGATATGGTCTCCAATTTATCAGTATTCAGCTTTTTGATATAATCTGGAATACCCCAAATCTTAACATACTTAAGAGTTGGTTTTCTTCCATGCCATATCTCATAAGGTGTGAAAGAAACTGATTTTGATGGAATCCTATTCAGAATATACAAAGCTGATTCTAATGCAAATCCCCAAAAGGAGATTGGCATATCAGTATAGCTCATCATACTACGTACCATATCCAATAGGGTACGATTTCTCCTTTTAGATACACCATTCAGCTGTGGCATTCCTGGAGGAGTCAGCTGGGAAACAATGTCGTGCTTTCTCAAGTATTCATCAAATTCAGTACTCAAATATTCACCTCCACGATCTGATCGAAGAGCTTTAATATTCTTTCCTGTTTGATTTTCTACTTCAGATTTAAATTCTTTAAACTTTTCAAAGGATTCATGTTTGTATTTCATCAAAAACAAATACCCAAACCTGGATTTATCATCAGTAAAGGTAATAAAATAATGAAAGCCCTCTCTAGCCATTTCTTTAAATGGACCACATACATCACTATGTATTAGCTCCAAAATATTTTCAGCTTTTAGCCCTTGTCCAACAAAGGGTGATCTAATCATTTTACCCTGAAGGCAAGATTCACAAGTTGGAGTAGCTCAGAGCCCAATGAGGATAGAATCCCCATTTTCTCCAGTTTTGCAATCCTATCTTCTACAACATGACATAATCTTAAGTGCCAAATATATTTTGAACTTGAGTTGGTTTTCACCATGGCATTGCATTCTTTTAGATCACTTGCATTCAATTTGTGTTTGTCATTATTATCCAAATAATAAAGACTATCATTCACATAACCCAAACCAACATATTTATTTCCAAAATAAATATTACAAATATCATCTGTGAACTGAAATTCATAGCCATTTCTAGTCAAACTAGATATAGAAATGATGCTCTTAAAAGCATCAGGTACATATAAAATATTATCCAAACACAAAATATGTCCAAACATGTAAAAAGATTTAGATCCTATGGCTAAAGCTTCAACAGTTAAGCCATTGCCAATCCAGACTCTAACATCTTGAGAACGCAAGCTGCTACTGTTTGCTAGTTCCTGCATATCATTAGAAATGTGAGAACTGGCACCAGTATCTAAAACCCAAGCTGTAGATGAACTATGAGTATCATCAGAATCTAAATAACAAGATATGGACATACCTTCCGAAGGTGTATCCTTCTTGTCCTTCAGAGAAGCAAGATACTCTGGGCAGTTCCTTTTCCAGTGCCCATCCTTTTGGCAGTGGAAACACTTTCTGTAATACCCCTCACCCATCTACAGTGTAGCCAAGCAAAGTGTGTTAGACGGAGTGCCGGAGCACCTGATCTTATCTGATTTCATTACAGTTCTTGATTTATTTATTCAAAAACATTATTTAAGGTTTAGGCTACTTTTACTTTTATCAAAATCTAACTAATTTGGAAATTTCAAAAATTTTTAACGATAATCTGACAAAGTGTCGGCTGTAATTTGGACTAACAGTTCTTCTAAACCTACCAAAGACAATTCACAACATATTCAAATTCATAGCTCAATTTATCTCAGTAATATCTCATTAGTTTCTCAAAATTTCTTAAACTCAATCACATTCAAAATCATTATGATTAGACAATCAATTTAGACATCAGAATTCTTACATTTCATTAACTTATATAATTTTCTAATTAAGTACATAAATTTGTCAAGCATAGGATATACAAATGAAATTACAATATACTTAGAATGAACAAAATACATAACATGTATAATTATGAGCCCTATCTACATGCATTGCTGAGGAGGTGACAATCTTGAACTCTTCTGATACTTTTGCAGATCTGGACTCCAAAAATCTCGATCGGACGATCTCTTGGTTTTACCTTGATACTGCACGAGGAAGCAATTCCATCGCGCTAAGCATTTCTGCTTAGTGGTGCAATAGTATAACAAGAAATAATATATACAAATAAAGAAAGAAATAAATCATAATTCGAATACTCAGGAATCAATTTAATTTGGTATGGTACTTCTAGTATCAATGATCTTATGTACTAGTTTGTTCCTCTTTGGAAGTGCTTAGTTTATAACTTTTCAGTAATACTACCCAGTATACAAATTATTCTAACTGTATTGTATTTTAGGTCTCTACTGTTCTGCAATTTATATTTTTGTTATGTTTCTTTTGCTAATCTCTTTTACTCATTTATTCAATACTTAATTTAATTGTACTGAAATTTCATTATACTTAACTTAACTTAGCTTCCTGAATTGAATAATGTTTTAAATGACTGCCCATATAGCCTATACACTGACGGTGGATAAACGGATATACTAGCACTGGGTACCTAGTACCTCGGGCCGTCACACCATCGGTCACAAAGTATCTCCCGGAGTGCAAACAGTGTGGCTTAAAAGCCATATAATCAATCAGGCATAAAGCCGAGTATAATAACACAATCTGTATAGCCATAGGCTATTAAAATCATAGTATGGCATAATAAGCCATAAAACACAATATGACGTAAAGTCATTTACAGAACAGCTGTCAGAATCCTATTGGCATGCCAACCTATCCAAACTAGTCAACTAGGCAAATTAGGGCATATTACAATGTTACATATTTAATTCTTTATTCATAGGGTTTATACATCTTTATGCCTTTCACTGGTCAATAAAATTATTGACCTTTTTATGCATCATGGATAGGTTGATTCTAGCATCAACATGTCACAATTTACAATTCAATATGTTGTCAATATAATGCAATTTACCCTTTTCACAAGTTGGCATTCATTGCCAAATCACTTCAAGCATCATTTTATGTAAGTACCAATTTTCAATTTTAGTGTGCTAGATTGGTCTAGCTTAAAGTCCTATTTCCCTTGGTTTTTAGCTTCTGGTCAAAGAAGCAAAATGTCTTATTGCACTCGGGGAAAAATTTCAGGTCATTATGAGTTGTATAGACCAAGATATGGTCAATTTACTAAAGCTGGACAGATTACACCTTTGGTGCAAAATTTGGTCAATTTCTCAATTTTTGTGTGCTAGATTTGTCTAGCTTAAAGTCCTATTTCTCTTGGTACTATTCCCTTCAATTCATTTCATTAGTCAACCTATAATGTTGACCCTTGATGCACTCTATGTGAGTCAATTCTAATGTTACCAATATGTCACATTTTATAGCCCTTTAGTGTTGGTATATGTTACCAATTTCATTTCCAAGTGTATTGCATTTTATTGCAATTTACCGGATTTTGATGTACTATTTTGACCTAGCCGGACGACCTAGTTTCCTCAGTTTTTGGGTTTTAGTCCAAACTACAAACTTATAGGTCTATGTCTTATTGCATGCGGGGCAAAATTTCAGGTCATTCTGAGTTGTGTAGACCAAGATATGGTCAATTTACCAATGCTGGACAGATTGCACCTTTAGTGCAAAATTTAGTCAATTTTAGGTCACTTTTGGTTCGACAGTTTTTGTACCTAAAATTGTGCAAGCCATTTGACTTGGTTCTGGCCATTTCTGGGCTTTGGCGTCTTCATAAGAATTGTATAGCTATGTCTAAACTAACCATGGTAAAAATTTCAGGTCAATTGGACCTGTTTTGAGTGAGTTATGGTCATCCCAAGGACTACTGTTCCTATGGCCAAAAATCTGGGTTGCAAGGTTGCTATTTCGGATTTGGTCATTTTTAAGGTCAGTTTCTAGGCAGAATTTTGGTAACATTTGTACATGAAAGTTGGCCTATTTGGTGTCTAGTTTGAACCCCCATTGGCTTCATACCAATTGGGTTCACAGTTTGGCACTTATGGCCTAATTTAGGTACTACCTTCAATACACAATCTGCACAAAGCACATACACTTTCAATTTGATATTCCTTCTCCTCCTCATTACTTCAATATTCGATCAATAACACTTCCATATATATATATTGTACACAATTCCAGCAATAATTTTGGGCAGAATATTCAAGTGCTCAATGCACACAATTCGCCATTAAGTTCAACATTCACTTCCACCAAAATTCAACATATCTCAATGTTAATATTACACATACACTTCAACATAATCATACTTCAATATCACTTACACATACTGCCCACAATTTAATACTAGCATATTTCATTAATAAACTACATATTCACATACAAATTCATGATTTAATAGGCTGCCAAACATGGCAGTTTGCCAAAGCATCAAGACCCATATTCAAACCCTTAATTCAAGCACTAACATGCACATCATTGGATATTAACTTACTACCACTTCCATTTAAGTTAATCAAACTTACTTTCCATCCATTAGAGGTAAGAAAAACTCAACTACAATAAACTTTCATGGCTGTCCAAAATTGAATATATTAATAACTCATCGAATCCTTCAAACTTCTTCACCATCCAACTCGTCTCAACCTTAATACAAAATTTAATGAAGCAAGGGATGAAAAACTAGCACTAACCTTTTTTGAGCTTCACCAAAACTTCATCAAATCCTCTTCTTTTTGCTTCCAACATACTGCCCAAGGTGTGTGTGCAAGCTTTAATGAAGGAACTAAGTAGAAATGGTGGCTTGATCATGCACCCATGGAAGTTGCATGTGGGATTCCATGGTGATTTCCATGGTGAACTTCATTTCTCTTGGCTGGTTATTTCTCAAGGTGGAAGATGATGGTTCTGCTGTCCCAAAGGAATATTTAAGTGTCCCAAATTAAGAGTTAGTGGAGCACTAACTTGGATTTTAATGTTAATTATTCAAAGTTTCATAAATTGGATTTTATCCCCCATTTCTTTCACTATTCTTATAATGTATCACAATTAAATTTTTCATGAAATTCTCTAAGTGTAATATCATTTATTTTTAGTGGACATTGAGGTCAAAAGGCAACTCTAGGTGTCAAATGACCAAAATACCCCACTTCGGGTTATATTCCCGATTTTTCGGTAATACCGATTTTTGTCCGTTTCTCGATTTTTCATTTTTCTTTGTACTAATTTAATAATTTTTTTTTGATATTTCTAGTTTCAATTATATTTCAATAGACCTTTACTTACATCCCGGAATTAAATTCTGAGGGTTCCCCACGGTCCTGGGGTCGACAACGACCTTCCTAGTGCGGTCACCCATTGCTGCGGTGTCGGCTCGTTTAACTTAGCTTCATTTTCTCTCTTTCATTTGTCTTTGATTTTTATTTCATCATTATATGTCTATTCATTATCACCGAAGTGTAGTTCCAGACATTCTGACTTTCCGGGAGAGACATTAGTCGTCGGAACAGTAGAATGTATGGACTACGAAAATGAGGATGTTACACTTTCCTTTGCCTCCATCAACTTTAGTCTTCCTTTTCTGTTTAGCTATTTTCTTGGAAGGACCAGGAATCTGAGGTTTCTTTTTCTTATTGCCCTTCTTCTTATTGGACTTTCCAGCAGAAGAAGATGCAATCAAAGCTACCTCTTTTCCTTTATTGCCCGACATATTCTTTTGGGCAATAACCAGCATGTTGAGTAAACCAGCTAAGGTGCATTCCTGTTGAGTCATATGAAAATTTGTTACAAAATTCCCAAAAGACTCAGGAAGGGACTGAAGGATCAAATCAGTCTATAGTTGGAAATCCAAGTTGAAGTTAAGATGTTCCAACTGCTCAATCAGCCGAATCATCTTGTGGACATGATCCCCAACATTCTGTCCCTCAGGCATCCTCATACGGAATAACTGTCTAGATATCTCATACCTAGCATTCCTGCTCTGCTCACCATACAACTCTTGTAGGTGAAGGAGGATCTCACTCACACTCAACATGTTCTCATGCTGCTTCTGTAACTCATTACTCATGGAAGCAAGCATGTAACAGTTAGCTCTCATATCATGCTCCTTCCACTTGTCCAAAGTTTCATGTTCCTCTTGTGTGGCCTCTGGAGGTAAGGGACCAGGAACATTTGAATCTAGAACATGGTTATGGTCTTTTAATCAAATTGGTCCTCCCACTAACTTAGCGAATCCTACACTTTCAAAGTAGAAAACGAAAATCCTAGTTGGATGGATTTCTAGTGGGTGATTGAATTCTTATAATTCTATTGATCATCCTCAGGTACATCCATTATTGGAATTACAATAAACTATAAGTGAGCAACTCCTTGCCCATCACATCTCATGTGAGGTTCAATCCTTTACCTAGCCTCTAATGTAACACCCCTATGTTTGGTAGTACGTTCTACTGTTCCTGTGACCAGTGTTGTCCGGACAGCTAGAATGCTTAGAACTATACTTAGATATTGATGAGGAGACATAAAATAATGAAATACAAGAAAATAAAATACAAGTAAAACAAAAGAAAAATAATGGCAAAGAAATGTAACCAAGTTAAGCGAGCCGAAAACCCTAGCGATGGGTGACCGCACCGGGAACTTGCGGCATGGACCGTTGATTAGCCCTGGACCGCGGGGAACCCTGGAAAATACTTTTTAGGACTTAAATAGAGCCCTATTGAAGTATAAATACCATTATAAATATCAGAGAAAAATTAATTAATTAGTACAAAGAAAAGTAAGAAATCGAGAAAATGACAAAAATCGGTGTTACCGAAAAATTAGGAATACAACCCAAACAGGGGCATTGTGGTCATTTGACACCCCGAGTTGTCTTCTGACCTAAATTTACATTAAAAATAAATAATATTACACTTGAAAAATATCATGAAAAATTAAATTAGTGGTACATAGTTTAAATAGCAAAAATTTGGAGCTTAATGTGGGAATAAGGAAAGTTATGAATAAACAAATGTTAAACCTCACTTAGTGCTCCACTCACTCACCTAAGTGGACCATTATCTCTTTATTTGGACAGCAGATCACCTTCATCCTCACTTCTTAAAATTCCAGCCGAAATTCTCTTCCATGGAAGCATCCATGGAGTCCACCATGCAAGGGCAAAAGCACCACCTTTAAGCCATGATCTTCACAAGTTGTCTTCATTAAAGTTGCTCTACATAGCTTGGGCAGTAGATAGGCAGAAAGAAGAACAAGTTTTGGAGAGGTTTTGAAGGGTTTCCAAAGTGGTAAGTAGGTATTTTTTATGCTTGCTTCATTAAAGATTGTGTGGATGTTATGGGTACTTGAATTGTGGAAAGAATTTTGGAGTTTGATGTTCTAAGGGAGATGTGTACTTTTGGCAGCCATGGAAACTCTTTAAAGATAGCTTATTTTTGCTTGTAAATGGTGGATTAAAGTATTGATTAAATGTTTATGTGTATAAGAAATCATTTGGGTGATGTATACTTAGTATATGTGAATGTGTACTGAAATTTGAATGCTTGGAAATTAAGAGAATGTAATGCATGAAATGGCAGCCTGGTTTGGTGAACCATAAGGATGTTATTTCATGTTTGGATTATGGAATGTTAATGTTGAATTGTGTTGGTTGTTATGGCAGTTTGGGTATGTGTGTGATGGTATGAAGTTGGACATGTAATTGAGCATGAATAGGTGATTAAATTGTTGTAATTGAGTTTGACAAATTTTGCACTTTATGGTGTATGTTGAATGTGATTGTAAGCTGCCAAAATGATCAACAATATATGGTAAATATGTTTAGGTTATGGTACAAACCAAAGTTGACATGAATGTGGAGTTTGGTAGGTGTTAAAAGTGACCTTTGATGAGTAATAAAGGAAGTGCAATAGGGCAGTGTGCATTTTAGCCTAGAACTTTAAGAGTGTGGCTCTAATTGGTATGAGACCAATTGAAGATGAAACTGGGCACAAAATGTGCCAACTTTCATGAAGGAAGCTTGCCAAAATTTTGCTTGCAAGGTAGCTTGAAAAATGACCAAATCCGGATTAAGTGCAAATAAGGCCTGAAAATTGACCATTTAGGCAGCAGTTACTGTTTAGGCCATAACTCACTCAAAACAGGTCCAATTGACCTGAAATTTTGACCATGAATAGTTAAGACCCATATCTACAAGTCTTATGAAGACAGCAAAGCGCAGAAATGACCATAAGCAAGTCAAACAGGTTGCACAATTTCGGGTCCAAAAACTGGCCGAACCAAAATTGACCTAAAATGACCTAAAGTGACCAATTTTGATGCAATTTGACCAGCAATAGTAAAATGACCATAACTTGGTCTACATAACTCAGAATGTCCTGAAATTTTTTCCCCGTGTGTAATAAGACATAGATCTACAAGTTTGTAGTTTTTAAAATTAGCATATATCATTAATAACTACATGTTCACACACAAATTCATGCTATTAGGGGCTACCAAACATGGCAGTTTGCTCAAGGCATCAAAGTTCCATTTCACACCCTTAATTCAAACACTACATGCATATACTTAGATACAAACTTACTACAACTTTCATTTAAATTAATCAACCTTCATTTCCATTCATTAGAAGTAAAAATAACTCAAGCTCAACAAAGGTTCATGGCTGCCAAAAATGGACAAGTCCATTTCTCACTATTTGTTTCATTTCTCTTCACCAAAATACTCACCTCAAACTAAACACAAGGTTTACTAAAGCAAGGGAGAGGTTTTGGACACTTACCACTTTTGAAGCTTATCAAAACTTCACCAAATCTTGCTTTTCTTGTTGCCAATATCTTCCCCAAGGTGAGTAGGCAAGCTTTAATGAAGGAAAGAAGTGGAAAGGATGGCTTGATCATGCACCCATGGAGGTTGCATGTGGGGTGGCCATGGTGATTTCCATGGTGGAATTCATTTCGGCAAAGTAAAATGGGATGATGAAGAAGATGATGGTGAGTGCTATCTGCTGTCCCAAGGCTGTGGTAAGGGTCCCAGTATCCAAGTTAGCGGAGCACTAACTTGGATTTTAATATTAATTATTCAAAGTTTCATAAATTGGATTTTATCCCCCATTTCTTTCACTATTCTTATAATGTATCGCAATTTAATTTTTCAAGACATTTTCTAAGTGTAATATCATTTATTTTTAATGGAGATTGAGGTCAAAAGGCAACACTATGTGTCAAATGACCAAAATACCCCACTTCGGGTTATATTCCCGATTTTTCGGTAACTCCGATTTTTGTCTGTTTCTCGATTTTTTTCATTTTTCTTTGTACTAATCTATTAATTTTTCTTTGATATTTCTAGTGTCAATTGCATTTCAATAAACCTTTATTTATGTCTCAAAATTAAATTCAGAGGGTTCCCCGCGGTCCTGGGGTCGGCAACGGCCTTCCCAAGTCTGATCACCCATGGTTTAGCTCATTTAACTTAGCATCATTTTCTCTCTTTCATTTTTGTTTGATTTTTCTTGTATTTTTTTTATTTATTTCATCATTATATGTCTGTTCACTATCACCGAAGTGTAGTTCTAGACATCCTGACTTGCCTGGACTGTTATTTGACTACTGGAGCAATAGAACGTACAAAACACGTATAGGGAGGATGTTATAACTCTTCCCCTCTAAATAAAAATTTCGTCCTCGAAATTTACCTGATGTGAAGAGTTGAGGGAACTGTTGTCTCATTGTCTCCTCGCTCTCCCATGTTGCCTCTTCCGTGTTGTGGTGTCTCCAAAGGATTTTCACTAGTGAAATTGTCTTGTTTCTGAGCTCTTTTACCTCTCGTGCCAAGATTTTAATTGGTTCTTCTTCATATGTCAGGTCATGTTGTACTACAATTTCTTCCGCTGAGATGACATGTGAAGGATCTGATCTGTATCTTCTGAGCATCGAGACATGGAACACATTATGTATCTTGTCCAGCTCAGGTGGTAAGTGTGACACCCCTTACCCGTGTACAGTATACCCGAGTAAGTAATGCCACACGGTGTACCGGCACACTCTAATGTTCCTCAATTAATTTATATCATGCTTTTGCATATAATTTATGAAATACAATTTATTTAAACCATTTATCAAAAGTATCATTCATTTAAGGTTCCGAAAATTTTAAAGAAAATCCGGCGGAGTACCGGCTAAAAATGGAGAAAACCGTTCTTCCGAACCTGTTAAAAACACTTCCAATATTTTTATTCCATCATCTCAAACTCCAATATCCAAAATCTCAACAATATTTCTCAATAGCAAATTCTCAATAATCTTCTCATTTCACAAACATCCATTTCTCATATACAAGCGATAAATACATGCTCAAATTTTTGCATTCATAGTTATAACTTTCATTATTTACATGGACATCAAAATATATTACATGAATTCAAATACATATGAAAAAAAGTAAAAATCTGCTACAAAATATCAAAATGACAAAATGACATCTAGTGCCCTACCAATGCACTGCAGGTAGTGAGGTGACACAGACACTGCGCAGAACTGCAGGATGGACTCACCCAGTCTGTGGTCTACTGGGCTCACGATCAGGATCTCCAGTACCTACGCGTGGCAAAAGCAACGCGCTAAGCAATAATGCTTAGTGGTGCAATAATAAAATAACAAGAAATAACAGATATAAATATGTATTGCATGTACATGTTTTGTTTGTCATGTATTTGTATATCCATTCATTTATTTCTTCTACATTGCTCATTTTCATTCATTTGGTTGCCCAAGTAACCTACACTAGACGATCGGATCGATAATGTAACCGCACTGGGTATCTAGTACCTCGCCGTCACACCATCGGTCGCATATGCATCACCCGGCAGTAAATGTAACTACCAAGTCAGAATAATCTTAGGCACATGGCCAAGTCTCAATGCAAAGTCAGAATGGCTAAAAGCCATAAAATCACAGAATGGCATTTTTGCCATGTGCAGTACTGCTAACTGAACCCTATTGGCATGCCAAACTATCCAAACCAATCTTGTTAGGTATACTAGGGCATTTGAAACTTTTAAATTCTTCAATTTGTAAATTTCATGTTTTGGTGTTACTATTCACCTCATTGGTCAACAAAAATGTTGATTTTTAGAATAAAAATGTGTACATTGACTTTGGCACTCCCAACATACCACATTTGGTGTTTAAAACTTGTTGGCATTAAGTGTTAATACCATTCCAAAGTGTAACTCAACACAAGCAGAATTTTCAGTTTTGGTGAGTCAACTTCACTGTTCCATTGGACACTGTTACTTTAGGAATTTGAAGAAATGTAAAACATGAAAGTTGTTCCTTATTTTGTCTAGTTGAATTTCATTTTTTGAATCACTCCATTTGGAGTTTTGTAGCTCTAGATATGGTCCAAATACCCAAGCTGGCCGAATGTGCATTCTGCAGAAAATTACCATATCTACAGTGCTTGAACAGTAACTAGAGTCACTTGGTTGGATGGGTTCTGGCCATAATTTGGGGTAGGTTTCTTCATGAAAGTTGTTTTTATATGTCTTAACTTGTTGCTGTAAAAATTTCAGGTCAATTGACCAAATCTACAGTGAGTTATAGCCAAATGAACAGTTACTGTTCATTTGGCCAATTCTGCAGAATCAGTTTCAGGGTTCCGGATTGGGGCCAAGTTTTGGTCCTCTTGCTTTGGTTCTTTGGGCATGGTTTCTTCAGCAAAAATGTGCCATTATAAGCCTAGTTTCATGTCCAATTGGCCAAACTTCAATTGGACTAACACAGCCCAAGTTATGGTAGTGCAAAGGGACTGAATTTTCAGTCCCTATGCTGCTGTCCTAGGGCAGTTTATACCTTGACTTTGCCATACCATTTTTCAGTTCTAATTATGGTCAACATACCTAAAATGGTCACTAATTGACCATTAAAATGTGCTCTAACAATTTCCTAAGCCAAATCAATTTTTCACTCCCCAAAACCCTAATTCAAATTCATAATTTATGCCATTTACCTTAGCTAGCTACTAAGGCATTACTCATGTGTTTATAACTTCAAATATGGTTTCTAATTCACTTCAAGCTCAGCAAAAACATTCCTACATATTCTTTTACTAGGGCAGCCGAAATTCAAGTGTTCATACCCATAGGTTTTTTGTTCATTTAAACTACAAATCTTACTAAGTTCAAGTCCAAAATCATGGAAATAAAGAGTTTAATGGGTATAAGTGCACTAACCTCAAGTGGCAGAATTTTCCAAGCCCTTAAACCTCACTTTACTTCTTCTTCTTGGCTGCCAAGAGCTTCTCCAAGTGATATGGTCAAGGTTTAATGAAAGGGGTTAGGGTTTAGTGGTGTAAGAAAGGGAGAGATTGAGCTTGATTGAAGAAAAATCCATGGAGGTGTCTAGGGTATGTTTCGGCTGGCTTTTGGAGAGGGAGGTAGCTGCTGCAATTTGTGTTATTTTTGGTCTTCTTTAGTCTCTTTTATTTGTTAGTCAAAGGATTGCTTAAGTGTGATTGGTGGAAAATCTTGAATGACATCATACTATGTCATTATTTGCATTATTTTGCATTTTCTTTTCTTTTCTTTCACTACTCATTTCAAATTTCATTTTTAGTAATGTTTCTTCATATTTTATATCATATTAATTATTTACTCGACTGGACAAGTCGGCCAAAAATCACCTCTGAAGGCGAAATGACCAAAATGCCCTCCGTTTGGCTGAACGGGTCAAAATTGTCTGTACCGATTGAAAAATTTTTCTAGGTATTTTCTTGGCATTCTAATGCCATGGGAACCTCAGTAACCCTTCTCTGGAGTTCCAAAAATTATTTTACAATTTTTCCCCCGGGTCTAGGGCTCCTCGTTGCGAGAACCGCAACTTCCCTCCGGTTACCCATCGCTAGGGCACCGGCCCGTTTTACTTGGTTGTATTTTACTTCTAAAATTTTTACTAAGTGTTTCTTATTAATATTTGAGTTAATTTTGGTTCTTGACTTTAGTTTAAATATTTTTCCGAACATTCTAGCTGTCCGGACCGACACCGGTTACCGGAACAGTAGAATGTACGGAGTGGTTACCGGGAGGGTATTACAACTCTTCCCCTCTAATTTAAATTTCGTCCTCGAAATTTACCTGATGCAAACAGTTGATGGAACTGTTGCCTCATCGTCTCTTCACTTTCCCAAGTTGCCTCCTCGGTGTTGTGGTGCCTCCATAGCACTTTCACCAATGGAATTTGCTTGTTTCTCAACTCTTTCACTTCCCGAGCCAAGATCCGTAGAGGTTCTTCTTCGTATGTCAAATCCAGCTGTATTTCAATTTCTTCTCTGGAGATGAAATGCGAAGGATCTGAGCGATATCTTCTAAGCATGGATACGTGGAACACATTGTGGATCTTGTCCAGCTCTGGTGGTAAAGCTAGCCTATAGGCCACTGGACCCACACGTTCAATGACTTCATATGGGCCAATGAACCTAGGGCTTAACTTACCTTTCCTTCCAAACCTCAATACCTTTTTCCATAGTGACACCTTGAGGAACACTTTGTCGCCAACCCCATATTCTATTTCTTTCCTCTTCAAGTCGACATAAGATTTCTGTCTGTCTGAGGCAACCTTTAAGTTGGCTTTGATTGATTTCACCTTTTCCTCAGCCTGTTTCACCAGGCTGGCCCTACCAGTTTGTCTTCGCTCAATTCAGTCCAGCACACTGGAGTTCTACATTTTCTCCCATACAGCGCTTCATACGGGGCCATTTGGATACTAGCTTGGTAGCTATTGTTGTATGCAAATTCTGCCAGTGGGAGGTATCTATCCCAACTTCCCTTAAACTCAATGACACAACTCCTCAGCATATCCTCAAGGACCTGACAAGTATTTCACGTTATTGTTATCATTTCAATTCAGTATTTGTATCAATTTCATTGGTTTCAATTATTTACCTGGATTACTCTTTCAGATTGCCCATCCGTCTGAGGATGGAAAGTCATCTTTGAAATGGAGTTGTGTACCCAAGGATTCATGCAACTTCTTCCAAAATCTCGATGTAAACCTTGGGTCTCGATCAGATATGATGGAAAGTGGGATTCCATGCAGTCTAACTATCTCACTGATATACAATTCTGCTAACTTCTCCAGTGAGTAGTCAGTCCTAACTGGCAGAAAGTGTGCTGACTTTATCAATCTATCAACTATCACCCATGCTGCATCATGTTTCTTTCGGGTGAGAGGTAGCCCACTTACAAAATCCATGGTGACCCGATCCCATTTCCATTCAGGTATGCGTATAGGCTGTAGCAAACCTGATGGAACTTGATGTTCTGCCTTGACTTGCTGACATGTCAAGCATTTAGTCACATAGTCACCTATATCCCTCTTCATACCAGGCCACCAATACTGGAGTTTCAGATCATGGTACATCTTTGTACTTCCTGGATGCATAGCATATACACTAGTGTGTGCCTCTTTTAGAATTCTGGCTTTCAATTCCCCATTATCTGGTACACACAGTCTTCCTTTGTAATACAGACACCCATCTGCTTTCACCTCATAGTCAGTTGCTTTTTCCTCTGGGATTTTGCTCATAATAGCCATTAGCTTCTCACCTACCTTCTGCCCATCTAAAATCTGCTGTAGCAGGTTTGGCCTCACTTGCAACTCAGCCAAGATAGCTCCATCACGAATCAAAGATAGACGGGCATTCAATGATCTCAAGGCTGTTATGGATTTTCTGCTCAAAGCATCAGCAACTACATTTGCCTTCCCAGGATGGTAGTCAATTACACAATCATAATCCTTCAGGAACTCAATCCATCGCCTCTGTCTAAGGTTGAGCTCCCTCTGAGTTGGCAAATATTTTAGACTCTTGTGGTCTGTGTAAATGTAGCACTTTTCACCATACAAGTAATGCCTCCATATCTTCAGTGCGAAGATAATTGCTGCAAGCTCTAGATCATGGGTAGGGTAGTTCTGTTCATGTGGCCTTAGCTGTCTGGAAGCATAGGCGATCACTTTCCCCTCTTGCATCAATACACACCCTAACCCATTATGTGAGGCATCACTATAGACCACAAAGTCCTTTCCAGACACTGGCTGTGTTAACACTGGTGCCTCTGTCAACATAGCCTTCAATTTTTCAAAATTGGTCTGACACTTGTCATTCCAGTCAAATCTGACATTCTTGTGTAACAACTTGGTCATTGGAGCAGCTATTGGGGAAAATCCCTTCACAATTCTTCTGTAATACCTAGCTAGCCCCAAGAAGCTTCTGACCTCAGTTGTGTTTCTGGGAGGCTTCCATTCCATCACTGCTTCTATTTTCTTGGGATCCACCCTAATCCCATCAGCTGACACTATGTGTCCAAGGAATGCAATCTCATTCAGCCAAAAGTCACACTTGGACAACTTAGCATACAGTTTCTTTTCCCGCAGGGTTTGCAGAACAATCCTCAAATGTTCATCATGTTCTTCCCTGGTCTTGGAGTACACCAGAATATCATCAATAAAAACCACTACGAACCGATCCAGGTATGGATGGAAGATACGGTTCATAAGGCCCATGAATGCCGCTGGTGCATTTGTTAAGCCAAAGGGCATCACCAGGAACTCATAATGCCCATACCGGGTCCTGAATGCAGTCTTGGGCACATCTACATCCTTCACCCTCAACTGATGATACCCTGATCTGAGGTCAATCTTAGAAAATACTCCTGCTCCCTCCAACTGATCAAACAGATCATCAATTCTAGGCAACAGATATTTATTCTTCACAGTCACTTTATTCAACTGCCGGTAATCAATACATAGCCTCAAAGTCCCATCCTTCTTTTTCACAAACAGCACTGGAGCTCCCCATGGTGACACACTGGGGCGTATGAACCCCTTATCTAACAACTCTTGCAACTGAGTTTTCAACTCTCTCAATTCAGTGGGTGCCATCCTATAAGGAGCAATGGAAATGGGTGCTGTACCCGGCAGTGTCTCAATAGCAAATTCAACTTCCCTTTCTGGTGGCAAACCAGGCAACTCTTCAGGAAACACCTCTGGGAAGTCTCTCACTGTGGGTATGTCACTCAGGTTTGGCTTAGCCTGCCTAGTATCCACCACATGTGCTAGGTAGGCTTCACAGCCTTTTCTCATCATTCTTCTTGCAACTGTGGCTGAGATAACATTGGACAAAAAATCTATCCTTTCCCCCACAACAGTGATCTCATTACCCTCAGGAGTTTTCAAAGAAATTCTCTTCAATTTGCAATCAACTATTGCCTGATGACGTGATAACCAGTCCATTCCCAAAATCACGTCAAACTCATGGAAGGGCAACTCAATCAGGTCTGCCAAGAATTCATACCCCTGAATCCTTAACGGGCAACCCTTGTAAACTTTGTTCACTACCACACTGTGGCCCAATGGATTAGTGACCAGAATGTCTTGGTCACTCTCCCCTACTAGTATCCCCCTTTCTACGGGTAAGTTGATGCAAATGTAGGAATGAGTGGATCCTGGATCCACCAATGCATGCACAGGAGTATTGTAGAGGGAGAACGTACCCCTGATGACGTCCGGGGCATCTTGCTCCTCCTGAGCTCTCAGGGCATAATTTCTGGCAGGTGGTCTGTTATCTGGCCTCTCTGCTGGCTCAGATGCAGGCCTCTGAGATGGTCCCACGGCCGGATTTACCAGACCTTCTACCCCTTGGTGGTGCAGGAGCAGGTCTGTCTGCTTGTGTTGGAGCAGCTGTAGTAGTTCTGCGTGGACAGTTCTTCAGTTGATGTTCTGTCGACCCACATCTCAAACAGGCACCAGTTACTCTCCAACACTCCCCCTTGTGCCATTTAAGGCAGTGTGGACATGCAGAAGATGTTGGGGCTGGTCCCCTGAACCCCATCCCTGGAGAGCTGCCCACTGATGGTGTGGACTGACCTCTCCTAGGGGTGAACTGTGGCCTGGGCCCCTAAGACTGACCCTGACCCTGTGGCTGACCCAAACTCTGTGCAGGAGGACCCTTAAACTTCTTCCCAAATCCAGGAGCGGAACTAGACTGACCTGGTCCCCTCTTCTGCTGTCTATCCCTTCTGGTCTGCTCACTGATTCTTACTTTTTCCACCTTTATTGCAGCTTCCACTAACTTGGTAAATTCTGTGATTCCCAAGGCAGTGAGCTAGATCTTGATGTTATCATTTAGTCCCTCTTCAAATCTCTTGCATCTTTCAGCTTCATTAGGGACTATCTCCCTTCCATAACGGCTCAATCGGACAATTTCTTTCTCATACTCAGCCACTGTCAATTGTCTCTGCCTCAGGTTAATAAACTCTCTTCTTCTCTCTTCCAAGTATATAGTACCCACATATTTCTTCTTGAATTCAGAGAAGAAGAAGTCCCAGGTTACAGCTTCCGGCTGCACTTCACTGGATACAGTGTCCCACCACTCATAAGCATCGTCTTGCAGTAAAGAGATGGCAGCTTCCAGGTTTTGCTCTGGAGTGCAGTGGAGTTGTTTTAGTACTCTGCCTGTTCTGTTCAACCAATTCTCGGCTGCAACAGAGTCATCTTCTCTCTTGCCGAAGAAATCCACTGCCCCAAACTTTCTTAGCCTTTCAAGGTGTGATTTCTGCTGTGGAGCTGGTGGTGGTGGTGGTGGTGCTGGCATTACTCCGGCCATTTGTCTAAAGAAGTCGGCCATTTGTTGGAACATGGCTTGTGGAGGCCGAAAGGTGCTCGCTTGAGCCGGCGAGCGCATTCTCTCATGCCCCCAGTCTCAGCTGCTGCAGGTGGAGCATGACTCTCCACTTCCTCCTCAACGGCTCTCTGAGATGAAGGATCCATATCCTATTCAAAATAAGAAAGACAAACAGATATGCGTTAGTGTCACCTCGAATCTTACAAATGCAATGCATGGTATGGACTCAATCTAGGCCCAGAAACGCCTAAACCGTGCTCTGATACCACTAAATGTGACACCCCTAACCCGTGTACAGTATACCTGAGTAAGTAATGCCACACGGTGTACCGGCACACTCTAATGTTCCTCAATTAATTTATATCATGCTTTTGCATATAATTTATGAAATACAATTTATTTAAACCATTTATCAAAAGTATCATTCATTTAAGGTTCCGAAAATTTTAAAGAAAATCCGGTGGAGTACCGGCTAAAAATGGAGAAAACCGTTCTTCGGAACCTGTTAAAAACACTTCCAATATTTTTATTCCATTATCTCAAACTCCAATATCCAAAATCTCAACAATATTTCTCAATAGCAAATTCTCAATAATCTTCTCATTTCACAAACATCCATTTCTCATATACAAGCGATAAATACATGCTCAAATTTTTGCATTCATAGTCATAACTTTCATTATTTACATGGACATCAAAATATATTACATGAATTCAAATACATATGAAAAAAAGTAAAAATCTGCTACAAAATATCAAAATGACAAAATGACACCTAGTGCCCTACCAATGCACTACAGGTAGTGAGGTGACACAGACATTGCGCAGAACTGCAGGATGGACTCACCCAGTCTGTGGTCTACTGGGCTCACGATCAGGATCTCCAGTACCTACGCGTGGCAAAAGCAACGCGCTAAGCAATAATGCTTAGTGGTGCAATAATAAAATAACAAGAAATAACAGATATAAATATGTATTGCATGTACATGTTTTGTTTGTCATGTATTTGTATATCCATTCATTTATTTCTTCTACATTGCTCATTTTCATTCATTTGGTTGCCCAAGTAACCTACACTAGACGACTGGACTGGATAACGGGTAAACTGGCACTGGGTATCTAGTACCTCGGGCCGTCACACCATCGGTCGCATATGCATCACCCGGCAGGCAATGTAGCGACTACCAAGCTGTAAATAATCTTAGGCACATGGCCAAGTCTCAATACAAAGTCAGAATGGCTAAAAGCCATAAAATCACAGAATGGCATTTTTGCCATGTGCAGTACTGCTAACTGAACCCTATTGGCATGCCAAACTATCCAAACCAATCTTGTTAGGTATACTAGGGCATTTGAAACTTTTAAATTCTTCAATTTGTAAATTTCATGTTTTGGTGTTACTATTCACCTCATTGGTCAACAAAAATGTTGATTTTTAGAATAAAAATGTGTACATTGACTTTGGCACTCCCAACATACCACATTTGGTGTTTAAAACTTGTTAGCATTAAGTGTTAATACCATTCCAAAGTGTAACTCAACACAAGCAGAATTTTCAGTTTTGGTGAGTCAACTTCACTGTTCTATTGGACACTATTACTTTAGGAATTTGAAGAAATATAAAACATGAAAGTTGTTCCTTATTTTGTCTAGTTGAATTTCCTTTTTTGAATCACTCCATTTGGAGTTTTGTAGCTCTAGATATGGTCCAAATACCCAAGCTGGCCGAATGTGCATTCTGCAGAAAATTACCATATCTACAGTGCATGAACAGTAACTAGAGTCACTTGGTTGGATGGGTTCTGGCCATAATTTGGGGTAGGTTCCTTCATGAAAGTTGTTTTTATATGTCTTAACTTATTGCTGTAAAACTTTCAGGTCAATTGACCAAATCTACAGTGAGTTATAGCCAAATGAACAGTTACTGTTCATTTGGCCAATTCTGCAGAATCAGTTTCCGGGTTCCGGATTGGGGCCAAGTTTTGGTCCTCTTGCTTTGGTCCTTTGGGCATGGTTTCTTCAGCAAAAATGTGCCATTATAAGCCTAGTTTCATGTCCAATTGGCCAAACTTCAATTGGACTAACACAGCCCAAGTTATGGCAGTGCAAAGGGACTGAATTTTCAGTCCCTATGTCTTCCCTAGGGCGATTTATACCTTGGCTTTGCCATACCATTTTTCAGTTCTAATTATGGTCAACATACCTAAAATGGTCACTAATTGACCATTAAAATGTGCTCTAACAATTTCCTAAGCCAAATCAATTTTTCACTCCCCAAAACCCTAATTCAAATTCATAATTTATGCCATTTACCTTAGCTAGCTACTAAGGCATTACTCATGTGTTTATAACTTCAAATATGGTTTCTAATTCACTTCAAGCTCAGCAAAAACATTCCTACATATTCTTTTACTAGGGCAGCCGAAATTCAAGTGTTCATACCCATAGGTTTTTTGTTCATTTAAACTACAAATCTTACTAAGTTCAAGTCCAAAATCATGGAAATAAAGAGTTTAATGGGTATAAGTGCACTAACCTCAAGTGGCAGAATTTTCCAAGCCCTTAAACCTCACTTTACTTCTTCTTCTTGGCTGCCAAGAGCTTCTCCAAGTGATATGGTCAAGGTTTAATGAAAGGGGTTAGGGTTTAGTGGTGTAAGAAAGGGAGAGATTGAGCTTGATTGAAGAAAAATCCATGGAGGTGTCTAGGGTATATTTCGGCTAGCTTTTGGAGAGGGAGGTAGCTGCTGCAATTTGTGTTATTTTTGGTCTTCTTTAGTCTCTTTTATTTGTTAGTCAAAGGATTGCTTAAGTGTGATTGGTGGAAAATCTTGAATGACATCATACTATGTCATTATTTGTATTATTTTGCATTTTCTTTTCTTTTCTTTCACTACTCATTTCAAATTTCATTTTTAGTAATGTTTCTTCATATTTTATGTCATATTAATTATTTACTCGACTGGACAAGTCGGCCAAAAATCACCTCTGAAGGCGAAATGACCAAAATGCCCTCTGTTTGGCTGAACGGGTCAAAATTGTCTGTACCGATTGAAAAATTTTTCTAGGTATTTTCTTGGCATTCTAATGCCATGGGAACCTCAGTAACCCTTCTCTGGAGTCCCAAAAATTATTTTACAATTTTTCCCCCGGGTCTAGGGCTCCTCGTTGCGAGAACCGCAACTTCCCTCCGGTTACCCATCGCTAGGGCACCGGCCCGTTTTACTCGGTTGTATTTTACTTCTAAAATTTTTACTAAGTGTTTCTTATTAATATTTGAGTTAATTTTGGTTCTTGACTTTAGTTTAAATATTTTTCCGGACGTTCTAGCTGTCCGGACCGACACCGGTTACCAAAACAGTAGAATGTACGGAGTGGTTACCGGGAGGGTGTTACAGTAAGGCTAATCTGTAGGTTACTGGGCCCACACGTTCAATAACTTTATATGGGCCAATAAACCTAGGGCTTCATTTCCCTTTTTCCCAAATCTCAACACTTTCTTCCACGGTGAGACTCTGAGAAATACTTTCTCACCAACTTCATATTCAATGTCCTTTCTTTTCAAGTCAGCATAAGATTTCTGTCGGTCTAAGGCAACTTTCAAATTGGCCTTTATCAGTTTCACCTTTTCCTCTATCTGTTTTATCAGGTCTGGCCCTACTAGCTTATCTTCACCCAACTCAGTCCAACACACAGGTGTTCTGCATTTTGTCCCATACAGTGCTTCATAGGGTGCCATTTGTATGGTAGCTTGATAGCTATTATTGTATGCAAATTCTGCCAGTGGAAGGCATCTGTCCCAACTTCCTTCAAACTCAATAACACAACTTCTCAGCATATCCTCAAGGACCTATCACATATATTCGGTTATTATTATCATTATCAGTTCAATTATTGTTTACAATAACTCAATGAGTTTCAAAATTTACCTGGATTATTCTTTCTGACTGTCCATCCGTCTGAGGATGAAAAGCCGTACTAAAATGGAGTTGTGTGCCTAAGGATTCTTGTAATTTCTTCCAAAATCTAGATGTAAACCTCGGGTCTCTATTAGATATAATGGAAAGTGGAATTCCATGTAGTCTAACTAACTCACTAATGTACAATTCTGCTAGCATTTCCAGTGAGTAGTCAGTTCTGACTGGCATAAAATGTGCTGATTTGGTTAACCTATCCACAATCACCCATATTCCATTATGCTTCTTCTGAGTGAGAGGTAGACCACTGACAAAGTCTATAGTGACTCGGTCCCATTTCCATTCAGGTATCTTTATGGGCTGTAACAAACCTGATGGAACGTGATGTTCTGCTTTGACTTGCTGACATGTCAAGCATCTAGTTACATAGTCAACTATGTCCTTCTTCATACCTGGCCACCAGTATCGGAGTTTCAGGTCATGGTACATTTTTGTGCTTCCTGGGTGCATAGCATACACACTGTTATGTGCTTCTTTCAGAATACTGGTTTTCAATTCTTTATCATCTGGAACACACACTCTTTCTTTATAGTACAGGCACCCATTTTCTTTCACTTCATATTCAGTTTCCTTCCCCTCAATGATTTTGCCCATAACAGCCATTAATTTCCCATCTGTCTTCTACCCATCCTGTATCTGTTGTAATAGATTCGACTTCACTTGCAACTCCGCCAAAATAACTCCATCATGAGTTAAGGATAGTTGGGCATTCAGAGATCTTAATGCTACAATAGATTTTCTGCTTAAAGCATTAGCGACTACAATTGCCTTCCCAGGGTGATAGTCAATCACGCAATCATAATCTTTCAGGAATTCAATCCATCGCCTCTGTCTCAAATTAAGTTCCTTCTGGGTTGGCAAATACTTCAGACTCTTATGGTCTGTGTATATGTAGCATTTTTCTCCATACAAGTAATGCCTCTATATCTTCAATGCGAAGATAATTACTGCTAACTCTAAATCATGAGTAGGGTAATTCTTTTCATGTGGCCTTAACTGTCTGGAAGCATATGCGACCACTTTCCCTTCTTTCATGACTACACACCCTAACCCATTGTGTGAGGCATCACTGTAGACTACAAAGTCTTTTCCAGACATTGGCTGTGTTAACACTGGTGCCTCTGTCAACATAGACTTCAGCCTCTCAAAACTGGCTTGACACTTGTCATTCCAGTCAAATTTCATATTCTTGTGTAGTAATTTAGTCATTGGAGCAGCTATCGGGGAAAATCCCTTTACAAATCTTCTATAATATCCAGCTAACCCCAAGAAACTTCTGATCTCAGTTGTATTTCTGGAAGGCTTCCATTCCATCACTACTTCAATCTTCTTGGGATCCACTCTAATCCCTTCAGCTTATACTACATGTCCAAGGAATGCAATCTCATTCAACCAGAACTCATACTTGGACAATTTAGCATACAATTTCTTCTCTTTTAGAGTCTGCAGAACAATTCTCAAATGCTCATCATATTCTGCTTTATCCTTGTAATACACCAAGATGTCATCAATGAAGACCACTACGAACCGATCTAAGTATGGATGGAAGATACGATTCATAAGGTCCATGAATGCTGCTGGAGCGTTTGTTAACCCAAATGGCATCACCAGGAATTCATAATGCCCATACCGGGTTCTAAATGCAGTCTTAGGCACATCTGCATCCTTAACCCTTAGCTGATGATACCCTGATCTGAGATCAATCTTAGAAAACACACCGGCTCCCTTCAACTGATCAAACAGATCGTCAATTCTAGGCAATGGATAGTTGTTCTTTACTGTTACTCTGTTTAACTGCCAGTAGTCAACACATAACCTCGGTTTCCCATCTTTCTTCTTTACAAATAGTACCGAAGCTCCCCAAGGTGACACACTGGGGTGTATGAACCCCTTGTCTAGTAATTCTTGCAGCTGGATTTTTAACTCTTTCAATTCAGTAGGTGCCATCCTATACGGAGCAATTGAAATTGGAGCTGTACCCGCATAATCTCAATAGCAAATTCAACTTCCCTTTCTGGTGGCAAACTAGGCAATTCCTCAGGAAATACCTCAGAGAAATCCCTTACTGTGGGTATGTCAGACAAGTCAAGTTTACCCTGCCTAGTGTCAACCACGTGTGCCAGATAGGCTTCACACCCTTTTCTTAGCCATCTCCTTGCAACTGTAGCTGAGATGACATTGGACAAGAAATCTGTCCTTTCACCCACTACTATTATTTCTTCATTCTCAGCAGTTTTTAGAGAGATTCTCTTCAATTTACAATCTACTATTGCTTGATGATGGGATAACCAATCCATTCCCAAAATCACATCAAACTGATGGAAAGGCAGTTCGATTAAGTCTGCTGAGAACTTTTTCCCTTGAATCTTCAATGGACAGCCCTTATAGACTTTGTTTACTACCACACTGTGGCCTAGCGGATTTGTGACCAGGATGTCTTAGTCACCTTCCTCCACTGGTATTCCCTTTTCTACGGGCAGCTTGATACAAATATATGAATGAGTAGATCCAGGATCTACTAAAACATGCACAAAAGTATTATAAAGGAGGAACGTACCCTTGATGACTTATGGAGCATCCTGTTCCTCCTGTGCCCTTATAGCATAGGCTCTGGCTAGTTTACGCATACGCTCTCTCCACAGTTACGTCACGTGTTTACGTGAAGTACCGGCTGCCTCAGCCTTACCCGGCCTTCTACCCCTTGGAGCTGGAGGGGCAGGCCTATCAGTTGATACTGGAGTGGATGTAGCAGTTCTGCGAGGACAATCTCGGACTAAGTGGTCTGTAGATCCACACCGTAAACAAGCGCCTATCATCCTCCAACATTCACCCTTATGCCATTTTTGGCAATGTGGGCAAGCAACAGATACTGTTGGGCTGGTCCACTGTACCCTGTTCCTGGAGAGCTAGCCATTGAAGGGGTGGACTAGCCTCTCCTTGGTGCAAACTGAGATTTGGGCCTCTGTGACTGACCCTGACTTGGTGCTCTACTAAAACTCTGAGTAAGCGAACCTCTGAATTTCTTACTAGGGGCAGAAGATGTACCGGTCTGACCCTGACCTCTTTTCTGTTGTCTGTCCCTTCTGTTCTGCTCATTCATTCTAACTTTCTCAACCTTCAGTGCAGCTTCCACTAACTTGGCAAACTCTGTAATCCCCAAGGCTGTAATCATTACTTTAATGTTATCATTGAGTCCTTCCTCAAATCTCTTGCATCTTTCTGCCTCATTAGGGACTATTTCCCGCCCATAGCGGCTCAGTCTGACAAATTCTCCTTCAGCCACTGTCAGCTGTTTCTGGCGTAGGGTAATAAGCTCCCTTCTCTTCTCTTCCAAGTATACACTGCCCACATACTTCTTTCTGAACTCAGTGAGAAAGAAATCCCAAGTTATCTGTTCTGGTGGCACTTCGCTAGTTACTGTATCCCACCACTAGTATGCATCATCCTGCAGTAGTGATATAGCAGCTTCCAAATTCTGCTCTGGAGTACAATGAAGTTGTTTCAAGACTCTTCCAGTTCTGTCCAACCAGTTTTCAGCTGTGACAGAATAATCTTCTCTTTTGCCCAAAAAGTCCACTGCTCCAAACTTCCTGAGTCTCTCTATATGAGATTTTTGATGTGGAGGTGGTGGTGGTGGCATAACTCCTGCCATCTGTCTAAAGAACTCAGCCATTTGCTAAAATGTGGCTGGTGCATTTGGTACTGGTAGAGCAAGTTCCCTCCTGTCTCCTGGTTCAATCATAGATGGAGCATGACTTTCCACTTCCTCATCGACCGCTCTCTGCGATGTGGAGTCCATATTCTGATCAAAATAACAAAACAAATCAAAAGATCTGCATTAGAGTCATCTTAACACTTACAATGCAATGCATGATATGCAATCTATCTAGGTCCAGAAACGCCTAAACCGTGCTCTGATACCACTGAATGTAACACCCCTCACCCGTCTACAGTATAGCCGAGCAAGGCATGCTACACGGTGTGCCAGAACACCTAGTCTGTGATTATTTCATTTCTTGAACTCAATTTGATTTTAAGAAGTCTTTTATGTAATATTCATATCATGCTGATACTATTGTCATAATTTGATAAAATCAGTGTTTCAAGATTGGTAATAAAAATTTGGCAAGGTGCCGTCAATATTTAGGACAAACTGTCCTTCCAAACCTGTTGAAAACAGTTTAATATGATGATATCAAAATCTCTAATATTAAACAGTCTCTATTTCTCGGTAAAGTCAATAGACTTTTACAGTCATTAAACAGTTCCATAATACAGTCCATAATAATTTAAATATATATAAAAAATCTCCATGTCATTTAATATGTACAAAATATTACAAACTTTAGAGCTTTCATAACATTACAAAATACAGGGCTGAATTTCAAATATACAACAAAAGTACAAAATACAAGATATCCTAAGTCCTACCATGTATGCAATGCAGTGCAGATGACTCTGGACTCCTGTGCAGATCTGATGTCTCACCCGGTCGTAGGTCTGCTGGGCTCCCCAGCTGTATCTCCAATACCTATGCGTTACAAAAGCAACGTGCTAAGCAATTTTGCTTAGTGGTGCCAAATATAAAGAAATATACACTAAAATAAAGTAAATAAAGTGTTTACAAATTTTTGGTGGTGCTGTATGTCAGTAGACTGGATTTAGGTATTTGAATTTAATAGTACTTGAATTACTGCCCGTGTAGCCTATATACTGACTAGACTGGATAAACGGATATACTGGCACTGGGTACCTAGTACCTCGGGCTGTCACACCATCGGTCACAAAGTGTCTCCCGGTGTGCAAATAGCGTGGCTAAAAAGCCATATAGTCAATCTGGCAATAAGCCAAAAATAAATACACAATATGTATAGCCGTTGGCTATTAAAGTCACAGTACAGCATAATTGGCCATAAAAACATAGTATGGCATAAAGCCATTTACAGAATAGCTGTCAGAATACTATTGGCATGCCAACCTATCCATACTAGTCAACTAGGCAAACTAGGGCACATTATTAATTAATTGTTTAATTCTTCAATTTTTGGAGTTTACTAACTATTATATAATTCACAAGTCAATGCATATGTTGACCTTTTTAGGTAATATGGATAAGTTTTTTCTAGCATCAACATTTCACAATTTATATCTCAATATGCTCCCAATATAGTGCAATTTACCATTTTTACAACTTGGCATTCATTGCCAAAATGCTTCAAGCATCATTGTATGCAAAATGTCAAATTCTCAATTTTTGTGTGCTAGATTGGTCTAGCTTAAAGTCCTATTTCCCTTGATTTTTAGCTTCTGGTCAAAGAAGCAAAATTGTAGCTCTATGTCTTGTTGCACGCGGGGCAAAATTTCAGGTCATTCTGAGTTGTATAGACCAAGATATGGTCAATTTACTAAAGCTGGACAGATTGCACCTTTAGTGCAAAATTTGGTCAATTTTAGGTCAGTTTTGGTTCAGCAGTTTTTGTACCCGAATTTGTGCAAGCCATTTGACTTGGTTCTGGCCATTTCTGGGCTTTGGTGTCTTCATAAGAATTTTAGATCTATGTCTAAACTAACCATGGTAAAAATTTCATTTCAATTGGACCTGTTTTGAGTGAGTTATGGTCATCCAAATGACTACTGTTCATATGGTCAAAAATCTGGGTTGCAAGGTTGCTAATCCGGATTTGGTCATTTTTAAGGTCAGTTTCTAGGCAGAATTTTGGCAACATTTCTACATGAAAGTTGGCCTATTTGGTGTCTAATTTCACCCCCTATTGGCCTCATACCAATTGGGTTCATAGTTTGGCACTTATGGCCTAATTTATGTACTGCCTTCACACACAACCTGCACAAAGCACATACACTTCCAATTTGATATTCCTTCTCCTCCTCATTTCTTCAATATTCAATCAATAACACATCCATATATATATTGTACACAATTCCAGCAAAAATTTTAGGTAGAATATTCAAGTGCTCAATGCACACAATTCACCATTAAGTTTAACATTCACTTCCACCAAAATTCAACATATCTCAATATCAATATTACACATACACTTCAACATAATCATACTTCAATGTAACTTATACTTGTTGCCCACAATTTAACCTTAGCATATATCATTAATAACTACATGTTCACACACAAATTCATGCTATTAGGGGCTGCCAAACATGGCAGTTTGCTCAATGCATCAAAGTTCCATTTCACACCCTTAATTCAAACACTACATGCATATACTTTGATACAAACTTACTACAACTTTCATTTAAATTAATCAACCTTCATTTCCATTCATTAGAAGTAAAAATAACTCAAGCTCAACAAAGGTTCATGGCTGCCAAAAATGGACAAGTACATTTCTCACTATTTCTTTCATTTCTCTTCACCAAAATACTCACCTCAACCTAAACTCTAGGTTTACTAAAGCAAGGGAGAGGTTTTGGACACTTACCACTTTTGAAACTTATCAAAACTTCACCAAATCTTGCTTTTCTTGTTGCGAATATCTTCCCCAAGGTGAGTAGGCAAGCTTTAACGAAGGAAAGAAGTGGAAAGGATGGCTTGATCATGCACCCATGGAGGTTGCATGTGGGGTGGCCATGGTGATTTCCATGGTGGAATTCATTTCGGCAAAGTAAAATGGGATGATGAAGAAGATGATGGTGAGTGCCATCTGCTGTCCCAAGGCTGTGATAAGGGTCCCAATATCCAAGTTAGTGGAGCACTAACTTGGATTTTAAATGTTAATTATTCAAAGTTTCTTAAATTAGATTTTATCCCCCATTTCTTTCACTATTCTTATAATGTATCGCAATTTAATTTTTCATGACATTTTATAAGTTTAATATCATTTATTTTTAATGGAGATTGAGGTCAAAAGGCAACACTATGTGTCAAATGACCAAAATACCCCACTTCGGGTTATATTCCCGATTTTTCGGTAACTCCGATTTTTATCTGTTTCTCGATTTTTTTAATTTTTCTATGTACTAATCTATTAATCTTTCTTTGATATTTCTAGTGTCAATTACATTTCAATAAACCTTTATTTATGTCTCAAAATTAAATTCAGAGGGTTCCCCGCGGTCCTGGGGTCGGCAATGGCCTTCCCAGTGCAATCACCCATCGCTGCGGTGCCGGCTCGTTTAACTTAGCATCATTTTCTCTCTTTCATTTTTGTTTGATTTTTTTGTATTTTCTTTTTATTTATTTCATCATTGTATGTTTGTTCACTATCACCGAAGTGTAGTTCTAGACATCCTGACTTGCCTGGACTGTTATTTGACTACTGGAGCAATAGAACGTACATAACACGTATAGGGAGGATGTTACAAATTAAATGAACATAGGATTTTATCTCTATTTACTTAGAGGAACAGATTCCATCTTGATCAACACCTACCTCCATATATAACTAGTAGGAGCCAACACATGCCCATATACCTATACATAGTACAAGTATGAAAGCAGTATCAAACTCAAACTACCTATATACAAGATAACTGTGCTATCTCAGGTCTAAAGATTATATGCACTGATATGATTTATGACAAAACATTGACAAGAGTAAACTCCATGTGCTTGTCATAAGTGTCACTGGTTCGGCCTACTTATCATTTATAAGTGCCTATCATGTTTGTTATATGGCATGAGACTCACCATTCCATCTTATTTACATCTCATATAAATAACTTGGGAACAAATATGAATACAATCTTTTTGGATAAGTCATGTCCTTATTATGAAGTATCCTTGATTGTGAACCTATTTATGATACTTTGTACTAGAAATACTGTCACTCATACTCTTAACAACTTAAGAATAAAATTTCTAACAAAATATCAATGGACCTTTTCTATTACACATAAATATATTATGTAAATGGAAAAGTGGAAGTGCCTTTTATTAATAAAATATGTACAAGATACATACTAAATGATATGCTATAGGGCATACTACTAACAATCTCCCACTAGCACTAGAGCCATTCATTACAATATCTTAGACCTATCTTCTCAAGATGTCGGTCTAACTGAGTCTGTGACATAGGCTTAGTGAATGGATCAGCTGGATTTTCAGCTGATGCTATTTTCTGCATGGCTACATTGCCTCACCCAACAATTTCTTCGATAATGTGGTAGCGCCTTTCTATGTGTTTGGATTTTTAGTGAGACCTTGGTTCCTTAGCCTGTATGACTGCTCCATTATTGTCACCGTGTAGTGGAACTGCTGACTCAATGGAAGGAACTCGTAAGTTACATCACGAACTTCTTTATCCAAACGACTTCTTTTGCGACATCGATGCGAGAATATACTCAGCCTCGGTAGTGGAATCTGCAGTCATGCTCTGTTTGGAACTCTTCCAACTAACTGCACCTCCATTACAAATGAATACATATCCAGAGGTAGACTTTCTATCATTGATATCTGATTGGAAGTCAGAATCAGTATAACCATCCAATTGCAAGTCCCCACCTCCATAAATCTAGAATAAATCCATAGTTCTTCTCAAGTACTTAAGGATATTCTTGATAGCTATCCAGTGTTCCAAACCTGGATTGGATTGATACCTGCTAGTCAAACTAACAGCATATGCGATATCTAGCCTAGTACACAACATTGCATACATTAAACTTCCAATAGCCGATGCATATGGAATCCTAGCCATCTTATCTCTTTCTTCAGGTGTCTTTGGAGACATCTCTTTAGAAAGATGGATACCATGTCTCACTGGTAACAATCCTCTCTTGGAATCAAGCATGTTAAACCTCTTTAACACCTTTTCCAAGTATATACTTTGGGATAAACCAATTATTCTTTTTGCTCTATCTCTATACATGTGAATCCCAAGAATATAGGTTGCCTCCCCTAAGTCTTTCATGGAGAATGCATTTGACAACCATACCTTTATAGTTGTCAACATACCTGTGTCATTACCCATCAACAGTATGTCATCCACATATAAGACAAGGAAAGTGATAGCACTATCACTAACCTTCTTATATACACATGGCTCATCCCCATTTTTGATAAAACCAAAGGATTTAATGGCTTCATCAAAACGGATGTTCCAACTCCTCGAAGCTTGCTTCAACCCATAAATAGATCGCTTTAGCTTGCATACCTTGGAACCATCTTGGGATTCAAAACCCTTAGGTTGTTCCATGAAAATGTTTTCTTCAATGTATCCATTGAGAAAAGCTGTTTTGACATCCATCTGCCAAATCTCATAATCATAGTATGCAGCTATTGCTAAAAAAATCCTAATTGATTTAAGCATGATAACAGGCAAGAAAGTTTCCTCATAGTCGACTCCTTGCCTTTGGCGAAACCCTTTCACTACTAGCCTTGCCTTATAGGTCTCTACCTTTCCATCAGAATCAATTTTCTTCTTGAAAATCCATTTGTTCCCTATAGGTACAATACCTTTAGGTGGGTCAACAAGATCCCAAACTTGATTCTTATACATGGAATCAATCTCGGATTTCATAGCATCAATCCATTTTGAAGAGTCTATATCTGATATAGCTTCATCATAGGTAAGTGGATCATCTCCATGATCTACTTCTTCATGAGTAGACAACTCTTGTTCCTCTTCATGAAAAAAACCATATCTCACTGGTGGGTGAGATACCTTGGTTGTCCTACGAGGAACAACTATAGATGTTTCATCAACGGGTATAGGTTGACTAGATGGATCTATAACTATCTGATCTGTTGGTTGGTCAGAATTCTCCAATTCTAACTCTATTTGCCTTCCTTTGCCTCCTTCTTGAATAAACTGTTGTTCAAGAAATGTGGCATCTCTACTTATCACAACCTTTTGTGAAGTAGGCAAATAAAAATAATATCCAAAACTATCTTTTGGATATCCAACAAATCGACCCTTTTCTGATCTGGTCTCCAATTTATCAGTGTTCAGCTTTTTGATATAAGCTGGACAACCCCAAATCTTAACATACTTAGGACTTGGTTTTCTTCCATGCCATATCTCATAAGGTGTGGAAGAAACTAATTTTGATGGAATCCTATTCAGAATATACAAAGCTGATTCTAATGCAAATCCCCAAAAGGAGATAGGCATATCAGTATAGCTCATCATACTACGTACCATATCCAATAGGGTACGATTTCTCCTTTCAGATACACCATTCAGCTGTGGCATTTCCTGGAGGAGTCAGCTGGGAAACAATACCGTGCTCTCTCAAGTATTAATCAAATTCAGTACTCAAATATTCACCTCTACGATCTGATCGAAGAGCTTTAATATTCTTTCCGGTTTGATTTTCTACTTCAGATTTAAATTCTTTGAACTTTTCAAAGGATTCATGTTTGTATTTCATCAAATACAAATACCCAAACTTGGATTTATCATCAGTAAAGGTAATAAAATAATGAAAGGCCCCTCTAGCCATTTCTTTAAATGGACCACATACATCACTATGTATTAGCTCCAAAATATTTTCAGCTTTTAGCCCTTGTCCAACAAAGGGTGATCTAGTTATTTTACCCTGAAGGCAAGATTCACAAGTTGGAGTAAGCTCAGAGCCCAATGAGGATAGAATCCCCATTTTCTCCAGTTTTGCAATCCTATCTTCTGCAACATGACATAACCTTAAGTGCCAAATATATTTTGAACTTGAGTTGGTTTTTACCATGGCATTGCATTCTTTTAGATCACTTGCATTCAATTTGTTTTTGTCATTATTATCCAAATAATAAAGACTATCATTCATATAACCAAAACCAACATATTTATTTCCAAAATAAATATTAGAAACATCATCTGTGAACTGAAATTCATAGCCATTTCTAGTCAAACTAGATATAGAAATGATGTTCTTAAAAGCATCATGTACATATAAAATATTATCCAAACACAAAACATGTCCAAACATGTAAAAAGATTTAGATCCTATGGCTAAAGCTTCAATAGTTGAGCCATTGCCAATCTGGACTCTAACATCTTGAGAACGCAAGCTGCTACTATTTGCTAGTTCCTGCATATCATTAGAAACGTGAGAACTGGCACCAGTATCTAAAACCCAAGCTGTAGATGAACTATGAGTATCATCAGAACCTAAATAACAAGATGTGGACATACCTTCTGAAGGTGTATCCTTCTTGTCCTTCAGAGAAGCAAGATACTCTGGGCAGTTCCTTTTCCAGTGCCCATCATTTTGCCAGTGGAAATACTTTCCCTTGCCTCCATCAGCTTTAGTCTTCCTTTTCTGTTTAGCTATTTTCTTGGAAGGACCAGGAATCTGAGGTTTCTTTTTCTTATTACCCTTCTTCTTGTTGGACTTTCCAGCAGAAGAAGATGCAATCAAAGCTACCTCTTTTCCTTTATTGCCCGTCATATTCTTTTAGGCAATAACCAGCATGTTGAGTAAACCAGCTAAGGTGCATTCCTGTTGAGTCATATGAAAATTTGTCACAAAATTCCCAAAAGACTCAGGAAGGGACTGAAGGATCAAATCCATCTATAGTTGGAAATCCAAGTTGAAGTTAAGATGTTCCAGCTGCTCAATCAACCGAATCATCTTGTGGACATGATCCCCAACATTCTGTCCCTCAGACATCCTCATACGGAATAATTTTATGCAAATAAGTTAAGTTGATCCCATTGAGCCAGTAATTATGCAAATAATTTTAATGTCCTCAGGTACATCCAATATTGGCCACCAAACTATTTACATATTTACAACATCTCATGCTTAATAATTATTCTTAAGAATATCTCTTAAATTAATTGCATCTTATGCAACTATTTAAAATTTCTTAAAATAATTGCCCCAATGGAGGGCCTATGTTATAATTACTTTAATTATAGCATTTCCAACTTAATCATTTGTTTGGAAGATTTTATGGTCATCCTAATTACTATTTAGGTCTCACTTTGCACATTATCCATTTAGCGTGCATATATCATATAATTGCATACATTCCCATACATCTCATGCATTCATGGATAAGCAGTAAATATGGTATGGTTATGGACTTTCTAAGGGATTTAATTCTGAGCCACCAAGAATTGAATCAGGGCATTCCTAGGTGCATTTCATTTATTCATTTTACAAGAGTTGCTGAAGGAGTACATAATCAACACTTGATCTTGAATTCCTCCCACTCGTCCCACCAATGCTCTTGACCACCTTGAACTTCTTGCAATCCAATATTACATAGTAATCCTTGGCATACCAAGGTGAATTTACAAGAACTTAAATAAATGAAATTACAACCCAAAAATTATTACAAACTTAATAATATATGCCCAAAATAAATTAAAATAAATTAATTAATTTACAATCCCAAAGAAACATAAAAGAAATAAATCCAATCACATTGGTCTTTTATAGTCCATGATCATCCATCATGGATATCGCTATTTAACAATTTAATAAAACATACATACTTAAATTAAATTGAATATCTCATATTCAACTTAAAAATCTAGATTTGAATATGATTCAAATAAATTTAAAAATTCATATTTGAATCTCATTTAAACAAATTTAAAAATTTAGATTTGAATCACATTCAAACAACTTTTAAAATTCAGATTTGAATCAGTTTCAAACATTTTTTTAAAAATCAGATTTGAATCACATTCAAACATTTTTTTAAAAAAATCAGATATGAATTTTATTCAATCAATTTTAAAAAATCAGATTTAAATATGATTCAAACAACTTTAAAAATTCGGATTTGAATCACATTCAAACAACTTTTAAAATTCAGATTTGAATCACATTCAAACAATTTATAAAATTCTGATTAGAATAATAATTTAATTGTGTGATAAAAATTATAATTAAAAAATTTAATTAGACATAAAATGGATGTTAGATCATACAACAATTGCACATTCACCATCCATTTACCTTTGCACACCATTGTGGTGCATCAACCATGCGCACCATGGTGTTCATCATTTGTGCCGCCACCTTGGCTTTGCAACCAGCAATGAACTTTTGATCTCATGATCAAACACACAATTAAATCATATAAACATCAATCTAAATGGCAAATATAGTGGCTCTGATACCAATTGAAGGAACGGAAGCGTGAAAAACACAAGTTTATACTATTGAATTCAAAAATTTTCATCTAGGGTAACATGCATCATGCAAGATTTATTTTTATCTATTTGATTTCAATGATAAACAACATATTAAAACTCTTTTAATATGTTTTTGGATCTGTATTTGCTATTTAAGATTTTAAAATTAATCAGATTAATTTTTGAACCCTAGATTAAATCATGAATCATTACACTAACCTCTTGATGCACTGCAGCGTGTCTGCGCCTTTTAGATTTGTCTTCAGGACACCAAATGTTGTCCCTCTAGTTTGTCCACACCAAGAACACCTATGGCAGCCCTTGAACAGCTTCTAAAGCTTTTTCTATTAATTAGAAATTCAAGTTCTGCCTTTTAAGAGATTAGAGATGTAAACAGGACACTAGAAACAATTTCTAGTGTTCTTAATTTAAGAGATTGATGGCTAATCTCTGTGAATTGATGAGAGATGAAGAAGAATAGATGGAGAGCCTCAAAATGGCGTGACAAAGGAGAGGAGTAGCTGCTGGTTGTTTTTCTTTTTCATAACAATACTTATATAGCTAGGTTAACACATTAAACCCTTGCCACATGTCACCCTTTGATTAGCTCTAGGTTTAAGTGACCCAATCACATTGTGCCAAGTGTCAAACCTATATATAATCTTGATTTTAATCATCTTACATGATTAAAAAACATTTGGCAAGCTTATGTGTAATCCCATGTGTCACCATCTCATGGTACCATTTGTCACACTGTGAAATGACCAAAATGCCCCTGTGTCTTAATTTTGAGTTCTCAACCCAAAATAATTATTTTTCTTCTTCTAATTAATTTATATCAAATATAAATTAATTAATTAATCTCTATTAATTAATTTCTCATTAATTAAATTCATATTTAAACACTTTAAATATAAATTTAACTTATACTATACATTCGATAATCTATATTTGGTTTCAAGTCATGCTAGGGACTTTGCAATCTAATTGCAAACCAAACCTATTTAATTAATCAATTAAACTCTTTAATTAATTAATTAAATCATATTTAAATAGGTGATAACTTGTGTGTGTGTGTGTGACTTACTAGGCTCATCACTAATTGGCAATGAGACATGATATCAACTCTTAATATCATCAGAACTCTTTCTTACCATAAATGATTTCTCTAAATCATTTTATGCAACTCATAGACCATGGTTAACACCTAGCATAGCATGCCATGGACACCTAATTAGTAATAAGGTTTACCTTAAATGAACCTATAATCATATGTTACCATGCACTAGAATCTCTCTATTACAAAATCCCAACTCAAGCTGGAGTCATGGTTTATGTCAAATCCCATTTGCTATGAATATTATGTTATCTTTTAATTCCAGTTCTTGATTAAAAAGATTTTCTCATCAGAAACTCTTTTCTGAATAAATCTATCTGTCCTGGCCAGGAACTTGAAACATCAAGAACAATTAAATGAATATAGGATTTTATCTCTATTTACTTAGAGGAACAGATTCCATCTTTTTCAACACCTATCTCCATATATAACTAGTAGGAGCCAACACATGCCCATATACCTATACATAGTACAAGTATGAAAGCAGTATCAAACTCAAACTACCTATATACAAGATAACTGTGCTATCTCAAGTCTAAAGATTATATGCACTAATATGATTTATGACAAAACATTGACAAGAGTAAACTCCATGTGCTTGTCATAATTGTCACGGGTTCGGCCTACTTATCATTTATAAGTGCCTATCATGTTTGTTATGTGGCATGAGACTCACCATTCCATCTTATTTATATCTCATATAAATAACTTGGGAACAAATATGAATACAATCTTTCTGGATAAGTCATGTCCTTATTATGAAGTATCCTTGATTATGAACCTATTTATGATACTTTGTACTAGAAATACTGTCACTCATATTCTTAACAACTTAAGAATAGAATTTCTAACAAAGTGTCAATGCACCTTTTCTATTACACATAGATATATTATGTAAATGGAAAAGTGAAAATGTCTTTTATTAATAAAATATGTACAAGATACATACTAAATGATATGCTCTAGGGCATACTACTAACAAATTGTTGTTCAAGAAATGTGGTATCTTCACTTATCACAACCTTTTGTGGTGTGGGAAAATAAAAATAATAACCAAAACTATCTTTTAGATATCCAACAAATCGACCCTTTTCTAATCTGGTTTCAATTTATCAGTGTTTAGCTTTTTGATATAAGTTGGACAACCCCAAATCTTAACATGCTTAAGACTTGGTTTTCTTCCATGCCATATCTCATAAGGTGTGGAAGATACTGATTTTGTTGGAATCCTATTCAGAATATACAAAGTTGATTCTAATGCAAATCCCCAAAAGGAGATTGGCATATTAGTATAGCTCATCATACTACGTACCATATCCAATAGGGTATGATTTCTCCTTTCAGATACACCATTCAGCTGTGGTGTTCCCGGAGGAGTCAGTTGAGTAACAATACCATGCTTTCTTAAGTATTCATCAAATTCAATAGTCAAGTATTCACCTCTACGATCTGATCGAAGGGCTTTAATACTTTTTCTTGTTTTATTTTCTACTTCAGATTTAAATTCTTTGAACTTTTCAAAGGATTCATGTTTGTATTTCATCAAATACAAATGCCCAAACCTTGATTTATCATCAGTGAAGGTAATAAAATAATGAAAACTGCCTCTAGCCATTTCTTTAAATGGACCACAGACATCACTATGTATTAGCTCCAAAATATTTTAAGCTTTAGTCCTTGTCCAACAAAGGGTGATTTAGTCATTTTGCCCTGAAGGCAGGATTCATAAGTTGGAGTAGGTCCAAAACCCAATGAGGATAAAATCCTCATTTTCCCTAGCTCTGCAATCCTATCTTCTGCAACATGGCCTAACCTTAGGTGCCAAATATATTTTGAACTTGAGTTGATTTTCATCATGGCATTGCATTCTTTTAGATTGCATGCATTAGATTTGTATTTAACATTATTATCTAGATAATAAAGTCCATCATGCATATAACCCGAACCAACATATTTATTTGCAAAATAAATGTTTCAAACATCGTTTATGAACTGAAATTCATAACCATCTCTAGTTAAACTAGATATAGAAATGATGTTCTTCAAAGGTATCAGGTCTATGCAAAACCTTGTTTAAATACAAAACATGTCTATACATGTATAAAGAATTAGATCCTATGGCTAAAGCTTTAACAGTTAAGCTTTTGCCAACCCAGAGTCTAATATCTTGTTAGTGCAAGCTTCCATTATTGGCTATACTCTAGGCAGTTCCTATTTATGTGCCCATCATTATGGCAGTGGAAACACTTTCCTTTTGCCTTTGTCAACTTTGGTCTTCCCTATCTGTTTAGCTTATCTTCTTGGAAGGATTAGGAATCTGAGGTTTCTTTTTCTTATTTCCTTTCTTCTTGTTGGACTTTCCAGTACAAGAAGATGTAATCAAAGCTACCACTTTTCCTTTATTGCTAGGCATATTCTTTTGGGCAATGACCAACATGTTGAGTAAACCAGCCAAGGTGCATTTCTGCTTAGTCATAAGAAAATTTGTCACAAAATTCCCAAATGACTCAAGAAGGGACTGAAGGATCAAATCCGTCTGCAGTTGGAAATCCATGTTAAAGTCCAGAAGTTTTAGCTGCTCAATCAGCAGAATCATCTTGTGGACATGATCCCCAACATTCTATCCCTCAGACATCCTCATGCGGAATAGATGTCTAGATATCTCATACCTAGCATTCCTGCTGTGCTCACCATACAACTCTTGTAGGTGAAGAAGGATCTCACTCGCACGTTGTATGTTCTCATGCTGCTTTTGTAACTCATTTCTCATGGATGCAAGCATATAACACTTAGCTCTCATATCATGCTCCTTCCACTTGTCCAAAGTTTCATGTTCCTCTTGAGTGGCCTCTAGAGGTAAGGGACCAGGAACATTTAAGTCTAGAACATATCCTATATGTTCAAGGTTCAGGACAAGTTTCAAATTTCTTAGCCAATCAGACAGATTAGGTCCTGTCAACCTTTTGCGATCAAGTATGCTTGCAAGAATATTGGATGGTGGTGGTTATTCTGTGCTCATTATTATCAGAAAATTAACTGCAGAAAATAACCAGATTTATTAGTAAATGTATCATGTAATTAACCAAAATGATTATGGTCTTTTAATCAAATTGGTCCTCACACTAACTTAGCGAATCCTACACTTCCAAAGTAGAAAATGAAAATCCTAGTTGGATGGATTTCTAGTGGGTGATTGAATTCTTATAATTCTATTTATCAACCTCAGGTACATCCATTATAGGAATTACAATAAACTATAAGTGAGCAACTCCTTGCCCATCACATCTCATGTGAGGTTCAATCCTTTACCTAGCCCCTAATGCTCAAAATCTCAGGTACATCCATTATTGACTTATCTTGCATTAGTTAAGTTGATCCCATTGAGCTAGTAATTATGCAAATAATTTTAATGACCTTAGGTACAGCCAATATTGGTCACCAAACCATTTACATATTTACAACATCTCATGCTTAACAATTATTCTTAAGAATATCTCTTAAATTAATTGCATCATATGCAATTATTTAAAATTTCTCAAAATAATTGCCCCAATGGAGGGCCCATGTTATAATTACTTTAATTATAGCATTTCCAACTTAATCATTTGTTTGGAAGATTTTATGGTTATCCTAATTACTATAAAGGTCTCACTTTGCACATTATCCATTTAGCATACATATATCATATACTTGCATACATTCCCATACATCTCATGCATTCATGGATAAACAGTAAATATGGTATGATCATGGACTTTCTAAGGGATTCAATTCTGAGCCACCAAGCTCAGAATTGAATCAGGGCATTCCTAGGTGCGTTTCATTCATTCATTTTACAAGAGTTGCTGAAGGAGTACGTAATCAACACTTGATCTTGAATTCCTCCCACTGGTCCCACCAATGCTCTTCACCTCCTTGATCTTCTTGTAATCCAATTACATAGTAATCCTTGGCATACCAAGGTGAATTTACAAGAACTAAATAAATGAAATTACAACCCAAAAATTATTACAACCTTAATAATACATGCCCAAAATAAATTAAAATAAATTAATTAATTTACCACCCAAATAAACATAAAAGAAATAAATCCAATCACATTGGTCTTTTATAGTTCAAGATCATCCATCATGCATATCACTATTTAATAATTAAATAAAATATATATACTTAAATTAAATTGAATATCTCATATTCAACTTAAAAATCCAGATTTGAATATGATTTAAACAAATTTAAAAATTCAGATTTGAATCACATTCAAACAAATTTAAAAATTCATATTTGAATCACATTCAAACAACCTTAAAAAAATTCAGATTTGAATCACATTCAAACAATCTTTAAAAATCAGATTTGAATCACATTCAAACAATTTTTAAAAAATTTAGATTTGAATATTATTCAAACAACTTTAAAAATTCATATTTGAATATGATTCAAACAACTTTAAAAATTCATATTTGAATCACATTCAAACAATTTTTAAAATTCTGATTTGAATCAAAATTTAATTGTGTGATTAAAACTCTAATTAAACAATTTAATTAGGCCTAGGATGAGCTTTTAGATCATACAACAATTGCAAACTAAAAAGCCAAACCTTGCACCACCAATGAAGGCCAAAGATGGCATACCAATGATGGTGTTCTTCACCTAAGCCACCACCTTTCTTGCAACCGACAATGGATCTATCATCTTATGATTATTCCACACAATTAAATCATATAATCAACAATCTAAATGTCAAATATAGTGGCTCTGATACCAATTGAAGGAGTAGAAGCATGAAAAACACAAGTTTATACTATTGAATTCAAAAATTTTCACCTAGGGTCACATGCATCATGTAAGATTTATTTTTATCTATTTGATTTCAATGATAAACAACATATTAAAACTCTTTTAATATGTTTTTGAATCTGTATTTTCCATTTAAGATTTTAGAATTAATCAGATTAATTTTAGAACCCTAGATTAAATTAAGAACAAATACACTAACCTCTTAATGCACTACAGCGTATTTGTACCTTTGGGATGCGTCTTTAGGACACCAGATGTTGTCTCTCTAGCTTGTCCACACCAAGTTCACCTATGGCAGCCCTTGAATAGCTTCTAAAGCTTTTTCTATGAATTAGAAAATCAAGTTTTGCCTTTTGAGAGATTAAAGATGTAAGCAGAACACTAGAAACGATTTCTAGTATTTTTAATTCAAGAGATTGTTTACTAATCTCTTGGAATAGATGAGAGATGAAGAAGAAGAGAAGGGAGAAGCCTTTCAAGGTGGCAGCACAAAGAAGAGGCAGTAGCTTATCTCCTTTGTTCTTTCATGACAACACTTATATAGTTAGGTCATCACTTAAAACCCTTGCCACATGTCACCTTCTGATTGGTTCTAGGTTTAATTGACCCAATCACATTGTGCCAAGTGTCAAACCTATATTTAATCTTATTTTTAATCATCTTACATGATTAAAAGACATTTGGCAAGCTTATGTGTAGTGCCATGTGTCACCATCTCATGGTGCCACATGTCACCCTATAAAATGATCAAAATACCCCCGTATCTTAATTTTGAGTTCTCAACCCAAAATAATTATTTCTTTTCTTCTAATCAATTTATATCAAATATAAATCAATTAATTAATCTTTATTAATTAATTTCTCATTAATTAAATTTATATTTAAATATTTTAAATATAAATTTAACTTATACTATACATCCAATAACCTAGATTTGGCTTTAAGTCATGCTATGGACTTTGCAATCTAATTACAAACCAAACCTATTTCATTAATCAATTAAACTCTTTAATTAATTAATTAAATCATATTTAATTTGGTGATTACTTGTGTATGTGTGTGACTTACTAGGCTCATCAATAATTGGCAATGAGACATGATATCAACTCTTAATATCATCAGAACTCTTTCTTACCATAAATGATTTCTCTAAATTATTTTATGCACATCATAGACCATGGTTAACACCTAGCATAGCATGCCATGGCCACCCAATTAGTAATAAGGTTTACCTTAAATGAACCTATAATCATATGTTACCATACACTAGAATATCTCTGTTACAAAATCCCAATTCGAGCTGGAGTCATGGTTTATGTCAAACCCCATTTGCTATGAATATTATGTTCTCTTTTAGTTCCAGTTATTGATTAAAAGATTTTCTCATCATAAACTCTTTGCTGATTAAATCTATCTATCCTGGCCAGGAACTTGAAACATCAAGAACAATTAAATGAACATAGGATTTTATCCCTATTTACTGATAGGAACAGATTCCATCTTGATCAACAACTACCTCCATATATAACTAGTAGGAGCCAACACATGCCCATATACCCATACATAGTACAAGTATGAATGCAGTATCAAACTCAAACCACCTATATACAAGATAACTGTGCTGTCTCAGCTCTAAAGATTATATGCACTGATATGATTTATGACAATACATTGACAAGAGTAAACTCCATGTGCTTGTCATAAGTGTCACTGGTTCGGCCTACTTATCATGTATAAATGCCTATCATGTTTGTTATATAGCATGAGACTCACCATTCCATCTTATTTATATCTCATATAAATAACTTGGGAACAAACATGAATACAATCTTTCTGGATAAGTTATGTCCTTATTATGAAGTATCCTCGATTGTGAACCTATTTATGATACTTTGTGCTAGAGATACTGTCACTCATATTCTTAACAACTTAAGAATAGAATTTCTAACAAAATATAAATGGAGCTTTTCTATTAAACAAAAATATATTATGTAAATGAAAAAGTAAAAATGCCTTTTATTAATAAAAGATGTACAAGATACATACTAAATGATATGCTCTAGGGCATACTACTAACACTTACTAGGCTCATCACTAATTGGCAATTAGTCATGATATCAACTCTTAATATCATCAGAACTCTTTCTTACCATAAATGATTTCTCCAAATCAATTTATGCACCTCATAGACTATGGTTAACACCTAGCATAGCATGCCATGGCCACCCAATCAGTAATAAGGTTTACCTTAAATGAACCTGTAATCATATGTTACCATGCACTAGAATCTCTTTATTACAAAATCCCAATTCGAGCTGGAGTCATAGTTTATGTCAAACCCCATTTGCTATGAATATTATATTCTCTTTTAATTCCAGTTCTTGATTAAAAAGATTTTCTCATCAGAATCTCTTTTCTTATTAAATCTATCTGTCCTGGCCAGGAACTTGAAACATTAAGAACAATTAAATGAATATACGATTTTATCCCTATTTACTTAGGGTAACAGATTCCATCTTGATCAATACCTACCCCCATATATAACTAGTTGGAGCCAACATATGCCCATATACCCTTACACAGTACAAGTATGAAAGTAGTATCAAACTCAAACCACCTATTTATTGAGATAACTGTGCTATCTCAGGTCTAAAGATTATATGCACTGATATGATTTATGACAATACATTGACAAGAGTAAACTCCATGTGCTTGTCATAAGTGTCACTGGTTCGGCCTACTTATCATGTATAAGTGCCTATCATGTTTGTTATATAGCATGAGACTCACCATTCCATCTTATTTATATCTCATATAAATAACTTGGGAACAAACATGAATACAATCTTTCTGGATAAGTCATGTCCTTATTATGAAGTATCCTCGATTGTGAACCTATTTATGATACTTTGTGCTAGAGATACTGTCACTCATATTCTTAACAACTTAAGAATAGAATTTCTAACAAAATATAAATGGAGCTTTTCTATTAAACAAAAATATATTATGTAAATGAAAAAGTAAAAATGCCTTTTATTAATAAAAGATGTACAAGATACATACTAAATGATATGCTCTAGGGCATACTACTAACACTTACTAGGCTCATCACTAATTGGCAATGAGACATGATATCAACTCTTAATATCATCAGAACTCTTTCTTACCATAAATGATTTCTCCAAATCAATTTATGCATCTCATAGACGATGGTTAACACCTAGCATAGCATGCCATGGCCACCCAATCAGTAATAAGGTTTACCTTAAATGAACCTGTAATCATATGTTACCATGCACTAGAATCTCTTTATTACAAAATCCCAATTCGAGCTGGAGTCATAGTTTATGTCAAACCCCATTTGCTATGAATATTATGTTCTCTTTTAATTCCAGTTCTTGATTAAAAAGATTTTCTCATCAGAAACTCTTTTCTGATTAAATCTATCTGTCATGGCCAGGAACTTGAAACATTAAGAACAATTAAATGAATATAGGATTTTATCCCTATTTACTTAGGGTAACAGATTCCATCTTCATCAATACCTACCCCCATATATAACTAGTAGGAGCCAACATATGCCCATATACCCTTACACAGTACAAGTATGAAAGTAGTATCAAACTCAAACCACCTATTTACAATATAACTGTGCTATCTCAGGTCTAAAGATTATATGCACTGATATGATTTATGACAATACATTGACAAGAGTAAACTCCATGTGCTTATCATAAATGTCACTGGTTCGGCCTACTTATCATGAATAAGTGCCTATCATATTTGTTATATGGCATGAGACTCACCATTCCATCTTATTTACATCTCATATAAATAACTTGGGAATAAATATGATTACAATCTTTTTGGATAAGTCATGTCCTTATTGTGAAGTATTCTGGATTGTGAACCAATTTATGATACTTTGTGCTAGAAATACTGTCACTCATATTCTAAACAACTTAACAATAGAATTTCTAACAAAATATCAATGGACCTTTTCTATTACACAAAAATATATTATGTAAACGGAAAAGTGAAAATGCCTTTTATTAATAAAATATGTACAAGTTACATACTAAATGATATGCTCTAGGGCATTCTACTAACAATCTCCCACTAGCACTAGAGCCATTGATTACAATATCTTAGACCCATCTTCTCATGATGTTGGTCTAGCTGTGTAACACCCCTAAGTTCGGTAGTGCGTTCTGCTGCTCCAGTGACCAGTGTTGTCCGGACAGCTAGGATGCCTAGAACCACACTTCAATGAGGGTGAGGAGACATAAAATAATGAAATAAAAGAAAAGAAAGTACAAGAAAAACAAAGGAAAAATGATTGCAAAGAAATGTGATCAAGTTAAACGCAATGAAACCTAACGATGGGTGGTGACTTTGGGAAGTCACGGCGTGGACCGTTGACTGGCCCTGGACTGCGGGAAACCCTAGAAAATATTTTTGGGACATAAATAGACCCTTGTTGAAGAATAAATATCATTAGAAATATCAAAGAAAAATTAAATAATTAGTACAAAGAAAAGTGAGAAATCGAAAAACAGACAAAACCCGGTAATACCGAAAAATCAGAATGCCACCCGAGCAGGGCATTATGGTCATTTGACATCCCAAGTGTCTTTTGACCTAAATGTCCATTAAAAATAAATAGTATTACACTTAGAAAATAAAATGAAAAATTAAATTGGTGGTACCTAAAATAAATAGTGGAAATTATGGGTTAAATGTGGAATAAATGAATAATTACTTTATTATATGATTAAGTGACTAAGTGGACCACTAAGGGGATTAATTAAATACATAGTGGGACATGTGTACACTTAAAATGCAGCTGAATAAGTCATCTTCCTCATTTGCATTCAAATTGCCGAATTGAAGAGTGAAGGAAACTCCATAGCCATTTTTCATGCAAGCTTTCTTAACTCTCCATTTTCAACTCCAACCTCTTAGTGTTCTTCATTAAAATTTGTCTACACATCACAAGGAAGATATTGATACTAATTTTGAGAAGTTTGATGAAGGTTTAGCAAGTTACAATTAAAGGTAAGTTTGCATTTTTGAGAATTTCTTTGTTAAAGTTTATGTTCATGTTATGGGTGTTAGTTTGGTGAAAGAAAATTTTGAGTTTGAAGGGTTATTGTTGTTTTCATTTTGGACAGCCATGAGTCACGTTTTTGATGAGATATTTGTGCATATAATTGATGAGAAATGGTGTTGATCATGATGAATTAGTAACCTAGTGAATTATTTCATGTTTATGTGGTGATTTATGCACTTGGATGGGAAATTGTAAAATGGACGGCACTTTGATGTTGAAGAATGGTTTGTGGCAGCTTGGGGACACTTGAGTAATGGTATATATTGAAGGAAATGTATGCAGAATATTAACCTAGAAGGATTGATGATATGTATGTAGATTGATCTTGTAAAGTGTGTGTAAAATTTGTAATGGTTAGGTGTGTTTGTAATAGTACTTAGAAATTGTAATTGTGAATGATATTGGTGTGTTGAGGCTGATTGGAATCTGCCCAAAATAATGTTAATGTAAAGTAGAAAGTGCTTTTGGTAATGTACCAAAACTGATTTGGTAGGGTATGGAAGTAAACTTTGCAAGGTAAATATGTGTTTTGAATGGAGTGTGAAAAGCATATTGAGGGCAGTACACATTTTAGCCTATAACCTTAAATGTGTAACCTCAATTGGTATGAGACCAATTTGAGGTGAAACTAGGCACAAAATGTGCCAACTTTCATTGAGAAACCATGCCAAAATTCTGCTTGCAAGGTGACCTAAAAAAATGACCAATTCGGATTAGGTGCAATTAGGACCTGAAAAATGACCAATTGGGCAGCAGTGAGTGTTTAGGCCATAACTCACACAAACCAGGTCCAATTGACCTGAAATTTTAACCAAGAATAGCTAAGACCCATACCTACAAGTCTTATGAAGACACCAAAGCCCAGAAATGACCATAAGCAAGTCAAACAACTTGCACAAGTTCGGGTCCAAAAACTGGCCGAACCAGAATTGACCAATTTGACCTAAAATTGACCTAAAATGGTACCATTTGACCAGCAAGAGTGTAATGACCATAACTCGGTCTACTTAACTCGGATTGACCTGAAATTTTGCACCGCGGTCCATAAGACCTAAATCTACAAGTTTGTAGTTTCGACCGAGACCGAAAACCGAGGAACTAGATCGTCCGTTAGGTCAAACCAGTGTCCGGAATCCAAAGAATTTGCATTAAAATGCACTAAGCAAGGAAATGACTTTGGTAAAACATACCAAACCTAAAACCCTATCAAATGTGACATATTAACGACACTAAAACCTAATTTACCTAAAACGCAACGAGGGTCGGTATATTAGGTGATTAAGTGAATAATTGAGTTCGGCATTATTTACCAAACACCATCGATAGAGATGTTTAAATTAGTATCAAACACTTCAAATTGTGTTTCTCAGTTACCAAAGACTCAGGAAAAGGGAAGGAAACACTGAGTCCAGATCAGGGGGACAGTCATCAGAGGTTTGTGCACAACAACTGTTTCTTTTGAATTATTTTCAATGGAAATAAATATTGACTATTTGCATATCATTGTTTTAAATTGTGGAAATGTGTTTGGTGGACACTTATTGATTGAAAAACATTGTGAATGGTTTGAAACTGTGAAAAATTGTTTGAATGGTATTTGATGGATACTTATTGATTGAAAAGCATTGTAAATGGTTTTTGTGGAAATTGAAGTGAATTACGAATTGTGTTGCCATTTTGTGAATGAAATTATAACTTTGGAAATTTATTGGATTCTTACGGATCATTTGAATAAAATGTTTGGAATTGTTTTGACTCACAATTGGCATGACATTGATAATATGTTCCTCCTCCATTAATGGGGTGAGTGTGATTATTCCTCCCTCTTTGACTTATTAGTCTGGGTTGAGTATGATTATGTTCCTCCCTCTTTGACTTCCCAGTCTGAGGTGAGTATGGATGAGTTCTCATTATATAGCTAGCTTCCTCCCTCATTGATTTCGATTATTGGGGTGAGCATGTCTTGTCGTGGTGTACAACACGGCATATATGGAAAAATTGTGTCATGGCCTAAATTGTGTTATAGATTGGCAACACTTGTATTCTTGATTATTTGATCGAATTGTGTTATTATGTATTGTGAGATTGTGAAATTGATTTAAACTCTTATTGACATATCATCTATTGAATTCAACCATGATCGACTTATAGAAAATTATTGTGATATTAACAAATGTAGTTTAAATTCTTGTTGACATTTATTGTCTTGAATGTAACTATGGTTTTAAGTATCCACTATTGATATGATTTATGAATTGTGATTTAAAATTTGTATTTGGTTAATGTTGTGCTCCACTGAGACATTGTCTCAAATGATAGCTTTTATTGCCGTCGCAGTAGAGAGACAGAGCAGCGAGTTAGGTCGCTAGTATCGCCAATGAGAGATTTTGGGTATAGTGAGTATACCACATGTGGCATTTTGTAATCAGAATGTATATTCACTGTATGTATATTTTGTTCTTGGTTTTGAAGTTGTAAATTTAAGTTGTACAAGAAAGTTGTAAAATAATTATGAGTTATTTGGCTTGTAAAATTGTGTTATATTTTTGTATCTTAGTCTTTGAAAATCATTGTGGATTTGACTTGAGAAATGTGTTGTGTTGATAAAAATGTTGGAGTTGAGATTTGAAAATATATTGAAGTGCTTTTTTACAGGTTTTCTGAAGAACTGTTTTGTCCAAAATACAAATGGCACCTTGCCAAAATTTTTACAGATATTCCAAATAAATCAAATGAGTTAGTTGTTTCACTTGAGTTCACCAAAGTCTTTCACACACTGTAAATAGTGCTCACCATCAGAAAAGAAGTAAGAAAAGTTTTAAATCCCTTGTAGTGTATTTAATGGATTATTAGTAGACGGAGTTGGTAATTCATTAGGTATACTACGGGATCATGTTATGCCTTCTGAGAGGTAGGTAGGGTGTGACATGTTTTAGTGGTATCGAGCAAAGTTTTTAAATTCTTTTCACTGTCATTTGAATATTCTTTCTTCACGATTACAGCTGCTCAATATCATTGTTTGATACATACGATACATTACATTATAAATATGCACGGGAGAAATCTCCTTGTGTTATTGGTTTAGGAGATCTAAAATCCTCGCATTGACTATGGAAGAGGGTGATCGTTGATCGATCAATCTATTGAGGAGTGAGGATGCCCCATGCCTACATAATGTCGATGGTTCCAGAGCACCGACCTGAGCATCGCGATTCTCTGCGCCGCCTAAGCGGGCAATGTTCCAACAAATGGATGGTAATGTACTCAAGTCCCAATACGTCCACATGTGGTACAACCACGCACTTACAATAGACAATATGACAAATTGATGAAGTATGGGGCTACAGTTCAAGAGACGATAGATCCCGAGTAACAATGGTTAGAGAGGATGGATAGGTATTCAAAAACTGCAATGCAGGAGCTTAGATTTGAGTACTCTGATCTTCACATGGGGGGAAAACTATCCCCATGTACCGAGCAGAACCGGCATATAATATGGAATGACTTCTGTGGAATTCAAAGTGCAATGTCCCCGATGCTTATAGACTGGTGATCATGGCCTAGTATGGATCCCGCTAAGCCATTATGCAAGTCTACTTTCTACTAGAGGTTTGAAACCGCTGAAGCCTGGCATCGGGACACAAGCGGCCTGACCAACATAATAAATCTCTCTTCCGAACTTATTTCAAGCACTAGAATTAGCAAGCGCTTTTGAGAAAGAGCTATATCAGTAGTTCTAGTGGTCCTACTGGAAAGAGGAAAACTTTGGGGGATGCACAGAGATAGTAAGAAGTAGAGAGATGATAGACTCTTGGACAGAAACCGCCCGATCCGATCACCCAACTCAACGAAACCCAGAATGCGCCGTCAGACGACTTAGAAACTATGAGAGCCGAGGGAGCATGCTTAATTGTGGAGAGATCCATTTTGCTGAGGATTGTGTAACCAGTCACTCGATCATTTACTACACCAGTTTTCATATTTTTACATTAGTGTTAGAACTATATGTTACATTGTTATTTCGTTCTGAGGAATAGAATTTTTGACGCGTATTGATTAGCCCTTAAGATAAAGTTGTGATAATAAGTGAAATTAGTTTTGAGAGAGGAAGTTTATCGTGAAAAGTATTTTAACACCATAAACTAAGGTAATTATAAAAGCCTAATTAGTAACCTACTTAATGTAAGGCAAGAGGACATAAAAGTAAGAGAATGCAATAATGGAATTGCTCTTGATAAGGGGGCAAGGAGGATTCTTCATTAGAAATTGCTAATGGATATTGTAATGAATAAGATAGAATATTGATGAGTTGATCTATTGGGATGTCGTAAATGTTCTAGATAGATTTTATAAATTATGAGATTACGACTAACTAATTATTGTGTGCTAAAGAGGCTAAATGTTACAACGATAGTACACCTAGATGAGAATAATGATTTACTGCAGCATACATTTAGCATAGTTATGCGGGAATGAAAATAATTGATAGGAAATAAGTTTAGAAATCTATCCTTAGGGATACTTAGGGATCTAAAACTCAAAAGTTAAAACTCCGAAAGGTTATAGTTCGATTACAAAGAAGTAAGTAAAGTATAGAACATTGTGGAGAAAAGAAGTTATGAAGTAGAGAGAGAGACTTGAGCAGGTTGATTCATATGATAACGAAAAAATGTTCGAAGAGGAAAGTATTCGAATGTAGAATGGTGAAGACTATGGACTAGAATGCAATGCACGATGAATGATTCTAATATGACCTCAAGGGTCATTCAGAATTCAGTAAGAATGGTGAACAATTAGACAACATAATAGTATCAAACAAAGTAAACATTGTATTAGATTGTTAAAGTCTTACGATCATATAGAAAGGAGAAAATAAGCGATGACTATTGTAATATGATTCTTGGGTAAAATTTCGTGAGAGAAATTTATTTAGGGGAAAATTGTAAGAGAATTGCACCTAAGTTCGGTGAACCGGTGTTATCAGGATAGGAGGACTGGGATGCCTGAACCACACTTGAGAGTGAGAGAGACATAAATAATGAAATAAAAGAAAAAAGTACAAGAAAAACAAGGAAAAATGATTGCAATGTGATCAAGTAAAATGGAAACCTTAACGATGATAGGTGGCCCTTTGGGATCACGGCGTGGACCGTGGTGAAGACACGGAAAATATTTTTGGGACATAAACTAGACCCTTGTTGAAGAATAAATAATTAGTAGAATAAAGAAATATCAAAATTAAATAAATAATTAGTACAAAGAAAAAGCAGGATAAAAATCAAAGAAAATTAAATAATTAGTACCAAGAAAGTGAGAAATCAAATCGCAATAATCCACCCGTGACATTTGACCGAGTGTCTTTTGACCTAAATGTCCATTAAAAATAAATAGTATTACACTTAGAAAATAAAATGAAAAATTAAATTGGTGGTACCTAAAAATAAATATTATGGAAATGTGGAATGTTAAATGAATAATTATAATATATGAATTAAGTGACTAAGTGGACCACTAAGGGGATTAATTAAATACATAGTGGGACATGTGTACACTTAAAATGCAGCTGAATAAGTCATCTTCTTCATTTGCATTCAAATTCGAATTGAAGAGTGAAGGAAACTCCATAGCCATTTTTCATGCAAGTGTTTAACTCTCCTCTTAGTGTTCTTCATCAAAATTTGTCTACTATTGATACTAATTTTGAGAAGTTTGATGAAGGTTTAGCAAGTTACAATTAAAGGTAAGTTTGCATTTTTGGAGAATTTTATAAAGTTTATTTATTATTGTTAGTTTGGTGAAAGAAAATTTTGAGTTTGAAGGGTTATTGTTGTTTTCATTTTTGACAGCCATGAGTCACGTTTTTGATGAGATATTTGTGCATATAATTGATGAGAAATGGTGTTGATCATGATGAATTAGTAACCTAGTGAATTATTTCATGTTTATGTGGTGATTTATGCACTTGGATGGGAAATTGTAAAATGGACGGCACTTTGATGTTGAAGAATGGTTTGTGGCTTGGGGACACTTGAGTAATGGTAGTAATATTGAAGGAAATGTATGCAGAATATTAACCTAGAAGGATTGATGATATGTATGTAGATTGATCTTGTAAAGTGTGTGTAAAATTTGTAATGGTTAGGTGTTACTTAGAAATTGTAATTGTGAATGTAATTGTGGTGTGTTGAGGCTGATTGGAATCTGGAATAATGTTAATGTAAAAGTAGAATGCTTTAAAGTGAGAAGTGCTTTGTAATGTACCAAAACTGATTTGGTAGGGTATGGAAGTAAACTTTGCAAGGTAAATATGTGTTTTGAATGGAGTGTGAAAAGCATATTGAGGGCAGTACACATTTTAGCCTATAACCTTAAATGTGTAACCTCAATTGGTATGAGACCAATTTGAGGTGAAACTAGGCACAAAATGTGCCAACTTTCATTGAGAAACCATGCCAAAATTCTGCTTGCAAGGTGACCTAAAAAAATGACCAATTCGGATTAGGTGCAATTAGGACCTGAAAAATGACCAATTGGGCAGCAGTGAGTGTTTAGGCCATAACTCACACAAACCAGGTCCAATTGACCTGAAATTTTAACCAAGAATAGCTAAGACCCATACCTACAAGTCTTATGAAGACACCAAAGCCCAGAAATGACCATAAGCAAGTCAAACAACTTGCACAAGTTCGGGTCCAAAAACTGGCCGAACCAGAATTGACCAATTTGACCTAAAATTGACCTAAAATGGTACCATTTGACCAGCAAGAGTGTAATGACCATAACTCGGTCTACTTAACTCGGATTGACCTGAAATTTTGCACCGCGGTCCATAAGACCTAAATCTACAAGTTTGTAGTTTCGACCGAGACCCGAAAACCGAGGGAACTAGATCGTCCGGTTAGGTCAAACCAGTGTACCGGAATCCAGCAATTTGCATTAAAATGCACTAAGCAAGGAAATGACTTTGGTAAAACATACCAAACCTAAAACCCTATCAAATGTGACATATTAACGACACTAAAACCTAATTTACCTAAAACGCAACGAGGGTCGGTATATTAGGTGATTAAGTGAATAATTGAGTTCAGGCATTATTTACCAAACACCATCGATAGAGACAGTTTAAATTAGTATCAAACACTTCAAATTGTGTTTCGCTACCAAAGACTCGGAAAAGGGAAGGAAACACTGAGTCCGGATCAGAGGGATCATCGAGGTTTGTGCACAACCACTGTTTCTTTTTAATTATTTTCAATGGAAATTAATATTGACGATTTGCATATGATTGTTGTAAATTGTGGAAATGTGTTTGGTTGACACTTATTGATTGTAACACATTGTGAATGGTTTGAAATCGTGAAAAATTGTTTGAATGGTATTTGATGGATACTTATTGATTGAAAAGCAATCAGTAAATGGTTTTGTGGAAATTGAAGTGAATTACGAATTGTGTTGCCATTTTGTGAATGAAATTATAACTTTGGAAATTTATTGGATTCTTACGGATCATTTGAATAAAATGTTTGGAATTGTTTTGACTCACAATTGGCATGACATCGATAATATGTTCCTCCTCCATTAATGGGGTGAGTGTGATTATTCCTCCTCTTTGACTTATTAGTCCGGGTGAGTATGATTATGTTCCTCCTCTTTGACTTCCCACCGAGGTGAGTATGGATGAGTTCTCATTATATAGCTAGCTTCCTCCCTCATTGATTTCGATTATTGGGGTGAGCATGTCTTGTCGTGGTGTACAACACGGCATATATGGAAAAATTGTGTCATGGCCTAAATTGTGTTATAGATTGGCAACACTGTATTCTTGATTATTTGATCGAATTGTGTTATTATGTATTGTGAGATTGTGAAATTGATTTAAACTCTTATTGACATATACTGTCTATTGAATTCAACCATGATCTGACTTATTGAAAATTATTGTGATATTAACAAATGGAGTTTAAATTCTTGTTGACATTTATTGTCTTGAATGTAACTATGGTTTTAAGTATCCACTATTGATATGATTTATGAATTGTGATTTAAAATTTGTATTTGGTAAATGTTGTGCACCACTGAGACATTGTCTCAAATGATAGCTTTTATTGTCGCAGTAGAGAGATGCAGGCAAAGCTAGTTAGGTCGCTAGTATCGCCAGCGAGAGATTTTTGTGTATAGTGAGTATACCACATGTGGCATTTTGTACTGTAATGTATATTCACTGTATGTATATTTTGTTCTTGGTTTTGAGCAGTTGTAAATTTAAGTTGTACAGTAAAGTTGTAAAATAATTATGAGTTATTTGGCTTGTAAAAATTGTGTTATATTTTTGTATCTTAGTCTTTGAAAATCATTGTGGATTTGACTTGAGAAATGTGTGGTGTTGATAAAAATGTTGGAGTTGAGATTTGAAAATATATTGAAGTGCTTTTTTACAGGTTTTCTGAAGAACTGTTTTGTCCAAAATACAAATGGCACCTTGCCAAAATTTTTACAGATATTCCAAATAAATCAAATGAGTTAGTTGTTTCACTTCAGTTCACCAAAGTCTTTCACACCTGTAAATAGTGCTCACCACTGTAAAAGAAGTAAGAAAAGTTTTTAAAATCCCTTGTAGTGTATTTAATGGATTATTAGTAGACGGAGTTGGTAATTCATTAGGTATACTACGGGATCATGTTATGCCTTACAGAGGGGTAGGGTGTGACATGTTTTAGTGGTATCAGAGCAAAGTTTTTAAATTCTGTTTTCACCTGTCATTTGAATATTCTTTCTTCACAGTACAACTGCTCAATATCATTGTTTGATACATACAGTACATTACATTATAAATATGCACTAACGGGAGGAAATCTCCTTGTGTTATTGGTTTAGGAGATCTAAAATCCTCGCATTGACTATGGAAGAGGGTGATCGTTCATCGATCAATCTATTGAGGTGCAAGGGGATGCCCCATGCCTACATAATGTCGGTGGTTCAAGAGCACCACCCTGCAGATCGCAGTCACTCTTCGCTCAGTGACGGCCGCAATGTTCCAACAAATGGATGGTAATGTGCCTACTCAAGTCCCAATACTGAGACAGGTGGTACAACCACGATCTTACGCTAGACAATATGACAAATTGATGAAGTATGGGGCTCAGAGTTCAAGGGACAGATAGATCCTCTAGAGGCGAGAACAATGGTTAGAGAGGATGGATAGGGTATTCAAGAAAGCGCATTGCAGAGGAGCTTAGATTTGAGTACTCGGTATCTTCGCTCTGGGGATGCTTATGGTGGTGGAAAACCATCCCCACGATCTGATAGAACTGCGATGCTAACATGGAATGACTTCCTCAGGAATTCGGGCAAAAATATGTCCACGATGCTTATGTAGACCGGAAGTCAAGAATTCCTAAGTCCAAAGCAGGCGGTCGCTGGTCGAGTATGAAAGGGAATTCTCCCGCCTAAGCCATTATGCACGAAGTCTACTTTCTACTAGCAGGAGAGATGTAAGAGGTTTGAAACCGCTTGAAGCCTAGTATCAGTTACAAGTGGTCGGATTCAAACATAACAACTTCTCGAACTTATTTCTCAAGCACTAGAATTAGAAAGAATTGAATCAGGCGGCTCTTGAGAAAAAGAAATCGGAGAAGGCGAGAAAAAGAGGAAAGTCAGTGACAGAGTTCTAGTGGTCCCTCTTGGAAGAGGAAAAACTTTGGGGATACGACAGAGATAGTAAGAAGTCAGGTAGAGATAGATCTTTTGGACAGAAACCACCTCGATCCGATCACCAACTCAACAGAAACCCGGAAATGCTACTGTCGGATCGACTTTGTGAAACTTGTGGTAAACCACATAGTGGGGTATGTTATAGAGCCGTAGGAGCATGCTTTAATTGTGGAGAGACGGTCATTTTGCTAAGGATTGTGTAAATCCAGTCGTTCTGGATCATTTACTACACCAAAGGATCAACCCAAGTTTCTACCCCAAAGAGTTCACCATCGATTAGTAGAGGCAAAGGTAGAGGTAGGGTAGTACACCTAGAAGTCGACTCTCGTGAATCAGCCAAAGCAGGTGATGCTTCAACGAGTATACGCTATCTGACAGAGAAAAGAGACGAGACTTTTGACATCATTCTGGTACTTTCTCAATTAGCAACCGAGATATATATATGTATTGTTTGACTGGAATTTTCATATTTTTACATTAGTGTTAGAACTATATGTTCTATTGTTATTCGTTCTGGAGGAATAAATTTTGACGCATTAGTGATTAGCCCTTAAGATAAGGATTGTGATAATAAGTGAAATTAGTTTTGAAAGAGTTTATCGGCGAAAAGTATTTTCTAACACACCATAAATTATAAAGCTAATTAGTGAGCCTACTTAATGTAAGGCAAGAGGACATAAAAGTAAGATGCAATAATGGAATTGCTCTTGATAAGGGCAAGGAGGTTACTGTTAGAAATTGCTAATGGATATTGTAATCAGAATAAGATTCGAATATCGTGAATTCAAAAGAATAAAAGATAACAAAGTTTGATCTATTGGGATGTATCGTAGTAACTATGCAATGTTCTAGATGTTTATACTGTAAGCTGCAGATTACAGTACTAACTTGAGATTATTGTGTAGAGCTACGTACTAACCGATAGTACACCTAGATGAGAATAGTTGCCAACGGCATCTGTTTTGGCATAGATATGCGGTGACAATTTAATTGTTAGAAATAAGTTTGAAAATCCTACTTAGGATCTAAAACTCAAAAGTTAAAATATCGAAGGTTATAGTTCGATTACAAAGGAAGTAAGTCATAGAACATTGTGGATAAAAGAGTTATGGAAGTAGAGACTTGAGCAGTTGATTCATATGTAACAAAGAAATATTCGAATGTGAGGAAGACTATGGACTAGAATGGTCGAGGACCAATGCACGATGAATGATTCTAATATGACCTCAAGGGTCATTCAAGAAGGAACGTGAGTGAAATATTAGACAACATAATAGTAAGAGGAGATTGGTGTTATCCAAACAAAGTAAACATTGTATTAGATTGTTAAAAGTCTTACGATCATATAGAAAGGAGAAAATAAACGTATGACTATTGTAATATGATTACTGGGTAAAATTTCGTGGACGAAATTTATTTAAGGGGGGGAGAATTGTAACACCCCTAAGTTCGGTAGTGCGTTCTGCTGCTCCAGTGACCAGTGTTGTCCGGACAGCTAGGATGCCTAGAACCACACTTCAATGAGAGTGAGGAGACATAAAATAATGAAATAAAAGAAAAGAAAGTACAAGAAAAACAAAGGAAAAATGATTGCAAAGAAATGTGATCAAGTTAAGCAGTAGGAAACCTAACAATGGGTGACTGCCTGGAAGTCACGGCGTGGACCGTTGGTCGCCTGGATCATGGAACCACGGAAAATATTTTTGGGACATAAATAGACCCTTGTTGAAGAATAAATATCATTAGAAATATCAAAGAAAAATTAAATAATTAGTACAAAGAAAAGTGAGAAATCGAAAAACAGACAAAACCCGGTAATACCGAAAAATCAGGAATGCCACCCGAACAGGGGCATTATGGTCATTTGACATCCCGAAGTGTCTTTTGACCTAAATGTCCATACCAAACCTAAAACCCTATCAAATGTGACATATTAACGACACTAAAACCTAATTTACCTAAAACGCAACGAGGGTCGGTATATTAGGTGATTAAGTGAATAATTGAGTTCAGTGCATTATTTACCAAACACCATCGATAGAGACAGTTTAAATTAGTACTGAAACACTTCAAATTGTGTTTCTCGATTACCAAAGACTCAGAAAAGGGAAGGAAACACGAGTCGGATCAGGGGACAATCATCGAGGTTTGTGCACAACAAGCTTTCTTTTGAATTATTTTCAATGGAAATAAATTTGGACTATTTGCCTATCTTTGTTTTAAATTGTGGAAATGTGTTTGGTGGACACTTATTGATTGAAAAACATTGTGAATGGTTTGAATATGTGAAAAATTGTTTGAATGGTATTTGATGGATACTTATTGATTGAAAAGCATCGTAAATGGTTTTGTGGAAATTGAAGTGAATTACGAATTGTGTTGCCATTTTGTGAATGAAATTATAACTTTGGAAATTTATTGGATTCTTACGGATCATTTGAATAAAATGTTTGGAATTGTTTTGACTCACAATTGGCATGACACTGATAATATGTTCCTCCTCCATTAATGGGGTGAGTGTGATTATTCCTCCCTCTTTGACTTATTAGTCTGGGGTGAGTATGATTATGTTCCTCCCTCTTTGACTTGATCACGAGGTGAGTATGGATGAGTTCTCATTATATAGCTAGCTTCCTCCCTCATTGCTTTCGATTATTGGGGTGAGCATGTCTTGTCGTGGTGTACAACACGGCATATATGGAAAAATTGTGTCATGGCCTAAATTGTGTTATAGATTGGCAACACTGTATTCTTCAGTTATTTGATCGAATTGTGTTATTATGTATTGTGAGATTGTGAAATTGATTTAAACTCTTATTGACATATCATCTATTGAATTCAACCATGATCTGACTTATTGAAAATTATTGTGATATTAACAAATGGAGTTTAAATTCTTGTTGACATTTATTGTCTTGAATTTAACTATGGTTTTAAGTATCCACTATTGATATGATTTATGAATTGTGATTTAAAATTTGTATTTGGTAAATGTTGTGCACCACTGAGACATTGTCTCAGCGATAGCTTTTTATTGCTGTCGCAAGTAGAGAGACAGACAGGGCAGCTAGGTCGCTAGTATCGCCAATGAGAGATTTTTGGGTATAGTGAGTATACCACATGTGGCATTTTGTCAGAATGTCTATTCACTGTATGTATATTTTGTTCTTGGTTTTGAGCAGTTGTAAATTTAAGTTGTACAGTAAAGTTGTAAAATAATTATGAGTTATTTGGCTTGTAAAAATTGTGTTATATCTTTGTATCTTAGTCTTTGAAAATCATTGTGGATTTGACTTGAGAAATGTGTTGTGTTGATAAAAATGTTGGAGTTGAGATTTGAAAATATATTGAAGTGCTTTTTATAGGTTTTCTGAAGAACTGTTTTGTCCAAAATACAAATGGCACCTTGCCAAAATTTTTACAGATATTCCAAATAAATCAAATGAGTTAGTTGTTTCACTTCAGTTCACCAAAGTCTTTCACACCTGTAAATAGTGCTCACCATCAGAAAAGAAGTAAGAAAAGTTTTTAAAATCCCTTGTAGTGTATTTAATGGATTATCAGTAGACGGAGTTGGTAATTCATTAGGTATACTACGGGATCATGTTATGCCTTACAGAGGGGTAGGGTGTGACAAGCTGAGTTTGTGACATAGGCTTAGTGGATGGATTAGCTGGATTTTTAGCTGATGCTATTTTCTGCATAGCTACATCACCTCGCCCAACTATTTCTCTGATAATGTGGTAGCGCCTTTCTATGTGTTTGGATTTTTGGTGAGACCAGAGTTCCTTAGCCTGTATGACTGCTCCATTGTTATCACAGTGAAGTGGAACTGCTGACTCAATGGAAGGAACTATTGCAAATTCTGTCACGAACTTCTTTATCCAAACAGCTTCCTTTGCAGCATCTGATGCAGTAATATACTCAGCCTCGGTAGTGGAATCTGCAGTCGTACTCTATTTGGAACTCTTCCAACTGACTGTACCCCCATTACAAATGAACACATATCCAGAGGTAGACTTTCTATCATCGATATCTGATTGGAAATTAGAATCAGTATAACCATCCAATTGCAGGTCTCCACCTCCATATATCAAGAATAAATCTTTAGTTCTTCTCAAGTAATTAAGGATATTCTTGACAGCTATCCAGTGTTGCAAACCTGGATTGGATTGATACCTGCTAGTCAAACTAATAGCATATGTGATATCTGGCCTAGTACACAATATTGCATACATCAAACTTCCAATAGCCGAAGCATATGGAATCCTAGCCATTTCATCTCTTTCTTCAAGTGTCTTTGGAGACATCTCTTTAGAAAGGTGGATACCATGTCTCACTGGCAACAATCCTCTCTTGGAATCAAGCATGTTAAACCTCTTTAACACCTTTTCCAAGTATAGACTTTGGGATAAACCAATTATTCTTTTTGCTCTATCTCTATAGATGTGAATCCCAAGAATATAGGTTGCCTCCCCTAAGTCTTTCATGGAGAATGTATTTGACAAACATGCCTTTACAGTTGAGAGCATACCTGTGTCATTACCCATCAACAGTATGCCATCCACATATAAGACAAGGAAAGTGATAGCACTGTCACTAATCTTCTTATATACACATGGCTTATCCTCATTTTTTATAAAACTAAATGACTTAATGGTTTCATCAAAATGGCTGTTCCAACTCCTCGAAGCTTGTTTCAACCCATAAATGAATCACTTTAGCTTGCATACCTTGGAACTATCTTGGGATTCAAAACCCCTAGGTTGTTCCATGAAAATATTTTCTTCAATGTATCCATTGAGAAAAGCTATTTTGACATCCATCTGCCAAATCTCATAATCATAGTATGCAGCTATTGCTAATAGAATCCTATTTTATTTAAGCATGGCAACAGGTGAGAAAGTGTCCTCATAGTCAATTCCTTGCCTTTGGCGAAACCCTTTCGCTACTATCCTTTTTTTATAGGTCTCTACCTTTCCATCAGAACCAATTTTCTTTTTGAAAAGCCATTTGTTCCCTATAGGTACAATACCTTCAGGTGGGTCAACAAGATCCCTAACTTGATTCTTATACATGGAATCAATTTCGGATTTCATAGCATCAATCCATTTTAAAGAGTCTATATCTGATATAGCTTCTTCATAGGTGAGTGGATCATCTCCATGATCTACTTCTTCATGAGTAGACAACTCTTATTCTTCTTCATGAAGGAAACCATATCTCACTGGTGGGTGAGATACACTGGTTGTTTTACAAGGAACAGCTGTAGATGTTTCATCAATAAGTGTAGGTTGATTAGATGGATCTATATCCATCTGATCTATTGGTTGGTCAGAATTCTCTAACTCTAACTCTATTTGCCTTCCTTTGCCTCTTTTTTGAACAAACTATTGTTCAAGAAATGTGGCATCTCTACTTATCACAACATTTTGTGATGTAGGCAAATAAAAATCGTATCCAAAACTTTTTTTTTTTTTTTTGGATTTCCAACAAATCGACCCTTTTCTGATCTGGTTTCCAATTTATCAGTGTTTAGCTTTCTGATATAAGCTAGACAACCTTAAATCTTAACATGCTTAAGACTTGGTCTTCTTCCATGCCATATCTCATAAGGTGTGAAAGAACTGATTTTGATGGAATTCTATTCAGAATATACAAAGCTAATTCTAATGCAAGTCCCCAAAAAGAGATTGGCATATCAGTATAGCTCATCATGCTACGTACCATATCCAATAGGGTACACCATTCAGCTGTGGTGTTCCTAGAGGAGTCAGCTGGGAAACAATGCCGTGCTCTCTCAAGTATTCATCAAATTTAGTACTCAAATATTCCCCTTCACGATCTCATCGAAGAGCTCTAATACTCTTTCCTGTTTGATTTTCTACTTCAGATTTAAATTCTTTGAACTTTTCAAAGGATTCATGTTTGTATTTCATCAAATACAAATACCTAAACCTAGTTTTATTATTAGTAAAGGCAATAAAGTAATGAAAACTGCCTCTAGCCATTTCCTTAAATGAACCACATACATCACTATGTATTAGCTCCAAAATATTTTCAGCTCTTAGCCCTTGTCCAAGAAAGGGTGATCTAGTCATTTTACCCTAAAGGCAAGATTCACAAGTTGGAGTAGGCTCAGAGCCCAATGAGGATAGAATCCCCATTTTCTCCAGTTTTGCAATCCTATCTTCTGCAACATGACCTAACCTTAAGTGCCAAATATATTTTGAACTTGAGTTGATTTTCACCATGGCATTGCATTCATTTAGATCACTTGCATTCATTTTGTGTTTGTCATTATTATCCAAATAATAAAAACCATCATTCATATAACCCGAACTAACATATTTATTTCCAAAATAAATATTGCAAACGTCATCTGTGAACTGAAATTCATTGCCATTTCTAGTCAAACTAGATATAGAAATGATGTTCTTAAAAACATCAGGTACATATAAAATATTATCCAAACACAAAACATGTCCAAACATGTAAAAAGATTTAGATCCTATGGCTAAAGCTTCAACAGTTGAGCCATTGCTAATCCGGACTCTAACATATCGAGAATGCAAGCTGCTACTATTTGCTAGTTCCTGCATATCATAAGAAATGTGAGAACTGGCACCAGTATCTAAAACCCAAGCTGTAGATGAACTATGAGTATCATTAGAATCTAAATAACAAGATATAGACATACCTTCCGAAGGTCTATCCTTATTGTCCTTCAGAGAAGCAAGATACTCTGGACAGTTCCTTTTCTAGTGCCCATTGCCTCCATCAGCTTTAGTCTTCCCTTTCTGTTTAGCTATTTTCTTGAAAGGACCAGGAATCTGAGGTTTCTTTTTCTTATTGCCCTTTTTCTTGTTGGACTTTCCAGCAAAAGAAAATGCAATCAAAGCTACCTCTTTTCCTTTATTACAGCGCATATTCTTTTAGGCAATAATTAGCATGTTGAGTAAACCAGCCAAGGTGCATTCCTTCTTAGTCATATGGAAATTTGTCACAAAATTCCCAAAAGACTCAGGAAGGGACTGAAGGATCAAATCCATCTGTAGTTGGAAATTCATGCTGAAGTCAAGATATTCCAACTGCTCAATCAGCCGAATCATCTTGTGGACATGATACCCAACATTTTGTCCCTCAGACATCCTCATGCAGAACGACTGTCTAGATATATCATACCTAGCATTCCTGCTGTGCTCACCATACAACTCTTATAGGTAAAGGAGGATCTCACTCGCACTCTGCATATTTTCATATTGCTTCTGTAACTCATTACTCATGGAAGCAAGCATGTAACACTTAGCTCTCATATCATGCTCCTTCCACTTGTCCAAAGTTTCATGTTCCTCTTGAGTCGCCTCTAGATGTAAGGAACCAGGAACATTTGAGTCTAGAACATATCCTATATGTTCAAGGTTCAGGACAAGTTTCATATTTCTTAGCCAATCAGGCAGATTAGATCCTGTCAACCTATTGCGATCAAGTATGCTTGTAAGGATATTGGATGGTGGTGGTTGTTCTGTGCTAATTATTATCAGAAAATTAACTATAGAAAATAACCAGATTAATTAGTAAATGTATCATGTAATTAACCAAAATGATTATGGTCTTTTATTCAAATTGGTCCTCCCACTAACTTAGCGAATCCTACACTTTCAAAGTAGAAAATAGAAATCCTAGTTGGATGGATTTTTAGTTGGTGATTGAATTCTTATAATTCTATTGATCATCCTCAAGTACATCCATTATTGGAATTACAATAAACTATAAGTGAGCAACTCCTTGCCCATCACATCTCATGTGAGGTTCAATCTTTTCCCTAGCTCCTAATGCTCAAAATCTCAGGTACATCCATTATTGACTTATCTTGCATTAGTTAAGATGACCCCATTGAGCTAGTAATTATGCAAATAATTTTAATGTCCTCAGGTACATCCAATATTGGCCACCAAACCATTTACATACTCACAACATCTCATGATTAACAATTATTCTTAAGAATATCTCTTAAATTAATTGCATCATATGCAACTATTTCAAACTTTTTAAAATAGTTGCCCCAATGGAGGGCCCATGTTATAATTACTTTAACTATATCATTTCCAACTTAATCATTTGTTTGGAAGATTTTATGGTCATCCTAATTACTATTAAGGTCTCACTTTGCACATTATCCATTTAGCATGCATATATCATATACTTGCATACATTCCCATACATCTCATGCATTCATGGATAAACAGTAAATATGGTATGATCATGGACTTTCTAAGGGATTAAACTCAGAGCCACCAAGAATTGAATCAAGGTATTCCTAGGTGCATTTCACTCATTCATATTACAAGAGTTACTGAAGGAGTACATAATCAACACTTGAACTTGAATTCCTCCCACTGGTCCCACCAATGCTCTTGACCTCCTTTATCTTCTCGCAATCCAATTACATAATAATACTTGGCATACCAAGGCGAATTTACAAGAACTAAATAAATGAAATTACAACCTAAAAATTATTACAACCTTAATAATACATGCCCAAAAATAAATTAAAATAAATTAATTTAAATTACAACCCAAAGAAACATAAAAGAAATAAATCCAATCACATTGGTCTTTTTATAGTCCATGATCATCCATCATGCATATCACTATTTAACAACTAAATAAAACATACATACTTAAATTAAATTGAATATCTCACATTCAACTTAAAAATCCAGATTTGAATATGATTCAAACAAATTTAAAAATTAAGATTTGAATCGCATTCAAACAAATTTAAAAATTCAGATTTGAATCACATTCAAGCAAATTCAAAAAATTCAGATTTGAATCACATTCAAACAACTCTAGAAATTTAGATTTGAATCTCATTCAAACAACTTTTAAAATTCAGATTTGAATCACATTCAAACAACTTTAAAAATTCATATTTGAATCACATTCAAATAATTTTTAAAATTTAGATTTGAATCAAACTTTAAATGTGTGATTTAAAACTCTAATTAAAAAATTTAATTAGATATAAAATGGGCATAATTATGAGCATTAGATCAAAAATGGGCATAATTATGATTATAGGTTCATTTAAGGTAAACCTTATTAATAATTGGGTGGCCATGGCATGCTATGCTAGGTGTTAATCATGGTCTATGAGGTGCATAAAATGATTTAGAAAAATCATTTATGGTAAGAAAGAGTTCTGATGATATTAAGAGTTGATATCATGTCTCATTGCCAATTAGTGATGAGCCTAGTAAGTCACACAAATACACAAGTAATCACCAAATTAAATATGATTTAATTAATCAATTAATTAATTAAAGAGTTTAATTGATTAATTAAGTAGGTTTGGTTTGCAATTAGATTGCAAAGTCCCTAGCATGGCTTGAAACCAAATCTAGGTTATTGGATGTATAGTATAAGTTAAATTTATATTTAAAGTGTTTAAATATGAATTTAATTAATGAGAAATTAATTAATAGAGATTAATTAATTAATTTATATTTGATATAAATTGATTAGAAGAAGAGAAATAATTATTTTGGGTTGAGAACTCAAAATTAAGACACATGAGTATTTTGGTCATTTCACAGGATGACATGTGACACCATGAGATGGTGACACATGGCACTACACATAAGCTTGCCATGTAACACCCTCCCTGTAGCAACTCCATACATTCTACTGTTTCAGTGACCAGTGTTGGTCCGGACAGCTAGAACGTCCCGAAAAATATTTTTCGAGGACGAAATTTAAATTAGAGGGGAAGAGTTGTAACACCCTCCCTGTAGCAACTTCGTACATTCTACTATTTTGGTTATCAATGTCGGTCTGGAAAAGTATTTAAAATAAAGTGCGGAGCCATAATTAACTCAAATATTAATAAGAAAAATTTAGGAAAGATTTTAGAAATAAAATACAACTAAGTTAAATGAGCCGGTGCCCTAGTCATGGGTAACCCAGTGGGAAGTTGCGGTTCTCACAACTAGGAGCCCTAGACCCGAGGGAAAATTCATAAAATAATTTTTGGCACTCCAGAGAAGGGTCATTGAGGTTCCTATGGCATTAGAATGCCAAAAAATGCTTAGGAAAATTTTTCAATCGGTACAGACTATTTTGGCCCAATAAGCCAAATGAAGGGCATTTTGTTCTTTCATCTTCAGAGATGATTTTTGGCCGACTTGTCCAGTTAAGTAAATAATTATTATGACATAAAATGTGAATAAATATTACTAAAAATTGAATTGAAAATTAGTAGAAAAGAAAAGAAAAAAAAATGAACTAAATGGGAATTTATGACATCACATGATGTCATTAGTGTGCCTCCACCCAATCACATGGTGACACATGGTGTTAACTTATTTAAAATGACTAAATGGGTAGAAAAAAAAAAAGAAAGAAAAAATTCAGTTCTCCTCCTTCCTTTAGCCAAACGAAACACTTCTCCTAACCCTTACCACCATTAAAGCTTATCCAAGCTTTATAACCCACCCAAATCTCACTTGAAACCCTAAGTCCACTTCAAAAAAATTTGTCTCTACATCTTGAGCAAGTGTTTGGTTGCCAAGAAAGCCAAAGAAAGTGAAGGAATTTTGAGTAGAAAAATTCTGCTCAAAAGGTTAGTGACCAATCTCTCTTCCTTTCTTTCAATATATGTTTAAGGACTTGATTGAGCTTAAAAATTGCAAGGAATTGGAAAGAAAACTATAAGTATGCACTCTTCAAAATTTTGGCAGCCTTAGAGTATGTTAGGATTTCATTGATTAGATTAATTTATAGTTGTCTATGGTTGCCATTGAATATGAATTAGATATCTTAATTCATTGATTGCATGTATATGAAGAATTGAAGTTGATAGAGTTAGGGTTTGTGCAAAACCTAAGGTTTTGCTCATGTATTAGTGAATGAAAGTTTAAATGGTCAATTACTGACCATTTGGCTGTGTATGATGAGGAAATGAAGTGAGTTGAGGCTTGGCAATTGAGTGTGGGTGAGCTACCTTGGCTGACTGCAGGACTGAGAATGAGTCCAGTAGGTTTTGGCAGTTATAAATGGAGTTGTAGAGGTTCAATTGGTGTAAGGCCAATTGGACATGAAACTAGACAAATAATGGCACAATTTTAGTATAGAAACTTTGCCCAGAAAACCAAATCAAGTTGACTAAAAAAAAATTGCCCTAGTCCAGGTGACCTGCATTCTGCCTAGGCAAAATGACCAAATGAACAGTATTTATTCATTTGGTCATAACTCAGTGTAGAAAGGTTCAATTGACCTGAAATTTTACCAGCAAAAAGATGAGACATAGACCTACAACTTTCGTGAAGAACACAAATCCAAATTCTGACCATAACCTAGTCAAATTGCCAACCAAACTTAGGTTACCAAATCTGGCAAAACCAGTTTTGCCCAGAATTTTGGATTCTGTCCAATCCGGCTAATTATGGTGTTTAGGCCATAACTTGAGCTATAAAACTCCAAATGCAATGATTCAAAAAAGGAAATTTAACTAGACAAAATAAGGAAAAACTTTCATGAAGACAATTTTGCCAAATTCCTATTATAAAAATGACCAATGGAACAGTAAATACAAGGTTTGAAATCTGAAAATTTTGAACAACTAGCACTAAGCTTAGAAATGGTATTGGCAACCAATACCAACAACTTTAGAATGTAAAATGTGGTATGTTGAGAGTATTAGAACCAATGTACCTATTGTTTATGCAAAAGTCAACATTTTAGTTGACTAATGAAATAAATAGTAACACCTAAACTTAAATTTCAAGAATTATACAATTTAAAAGTGTAACATGCCCTAGTACACCTAGCAAGGTTGGTTTGGATAGGTTGGCATGCCAATAGGGTTCAGTTAGCAGTACTGCACATGGCATTATGCCATTCTGTAATTTTATGACTTTTAGCCATTCTGACATTGTGATGATACTTGGCCTTGTGCCTAATGTTTTTATAGCTTATTAGCTGTTCTGTTGCACACCAGGAGATACATATGTGATCGATGGTGTGACGGTCTGAGGTACTTGATACCCAGTGCTAGTTTACTCATTTATCCAGTCCAGTCATTCAGTAGAGGTTACTTGGGCAACCAAAAATGAAAGTGGATAAATTTAATAAAATTATGAATATAACAAGTACATAATAAATAAGACTACAAATAATTATCGAAAAATTGTCTGCATAAGACATCAGAACATGCACTGCATATTTATATCTTTCTGTTATTTCTTTTTATTTTATTATTAGCACCACTAAGCATTATTGCTTAGCGCGTTGCTTTTGCCATGCGTAGGTTCTAGAGAGACCGAACGAGAGCCCAATAGACCACAGACTGGGTGAGACCTTCTGCAGCTTTGCATAGTGTCTGTGTCACCTCACCGTCATCAGTGCATTGGTAGGACACTAGGTTTTATTTTGGTATTTTCTAATTAACTTTTATTTTCTCATATGAAATTGAGACTCATGTAATGTATTTTGTTATCAATGTAAATAGTGAAAATTATGTTTATGAATGAAAAAGTGAATATTTATTTATGACTTGTACATGGATATCTTATGAAATGAAATGATGAGAAATGGGGGTATATTTGAGAAATATTGAGATTTTGTTGATGAAATGGAGTTTGGGATTGATTGAAAATTTTGGAAGTGTTTTTCATAGGTTCCGAAGAACTATTTTATCTGTTTTTAGCCGGCACTCTGCCAAATTTTTTATAAAATTAGCGGAACCTCAAATAAAATTATGATTTTAATAAATGACTTCAATGAATAATATTTCACAAATTATACTTCATAACTATGAAAGAAATAAATTAGGAAGGATAAAAATGATTGAAATAAAATAGGGTGTTTCGGTACACTGTGTGACATATCTTACTCGGCTATGCTATAGACAGGTAAGGGGTGTCACATGCCATATGTCTTTTAATCATGTAAGATGATCAAAGTCAAGATTAAATATAGGTTTGACACTTGGCACAATGTGATTGGGTCAATTAAACCTAGAGCCAATCAGAAGGTGACCTAGCTATATAAGTGTAAGGATGAAAGAACAAAAATATGAGCTACCATTCATCATTTTGTGCCGCCACCCTTGGCTACCTCTTCTTCTCATCTTCTTCATCTCTCATCAATTCAAAGAGATTTCCCAACAATCTCTTGAATTAAAAACACTAGAAATCGTTTCTAGTGTCCTGTATACATCTATAATCTCTTAAAAGGAAAAACCTGAATTTCTAATTAATTGGAAAGGCTTAAGAAGATGTTCAAAGGGCTGTCATTGGTGATCTTGGTATGGACAAGCTAGAGGGACAACATCTGGTGTCCTAGGCGCATCCCAAAGGTGCCAAAAAAACTACAGTGTATCAAACAAGTTAGTGCACTTATTCTTGATCTAATCTAGGGTTCTGATGAATTAAACTGCTGATTCTAAAATCTTAAATGGCAAATGTAAATCCAAAAATATATTAAAAGAGTTTTAATATGCTGTTTATCATTGAAATCAAATAGATAAAAATGAATCTTGCATGATGCATGTGACCCTAGATGAAAAATTTTTGAATTCAATGTTCTAAATTTATGTTTTTCATGCTTTCGCTCCTTCACTGATATGAGTTATGGTAATACATTGACAAGAGTAAACTCCATGTGCTTATCATAAATGTCACTGGTTCGACCTACTTATCATGTATAAGTGCCTATCGTGTTTGTTATATGGCATGAGACTCACCATTCCATCTTATTTACATCTCATATAAATAACTTGGGAACAAACATGATTACAATCTTTCTAGATAAGTCATGTTCTTATTGTGAAGTATCCTTGAATGTGAACCAATTTATGATACTTTGTGCTAGAAATATTGTCACTCATATTCTTAACAACTTAAGAATAGAATTTCTAATAAAATATCAATGGACCTTTTCTATTACACATAAATATATTATGTAAACGGAAAAGTGAAAATGCCTTTTATTAATAAAATATGTACAAGATACATGCTAAATGATATGCTCTAGGGCATACTACTAACATTAGGGGAGACAACCTATATTCTTTGAATTTGCGTCTTTATAGATAGAGCAAAAAGAATAATTGGTTTATCCCAAAGTCTATACTTGGAAAAGGTGTTAAAGAGGTTTAACATGCTTGATTCCAAGAGAGGATTATTACCAGTGAGACATGGTATCTACCTGTCTGAAGAGATGTCTCCAAAGACACTTGAAGAAAGAGATAAAATGGCCAGGATTCCATATGCTTTGGCTATTGGAAGTTTGATGTATGCAATGATGTTTACTAGGCCGAATATTGCACATGTTGTTAGTTTGACTAGCAGGTTTCAATCCAATCTAGGTTTGGAACACTGGATAGCTGTCAAGAACATCCTTAAGTACTTGAGAAGAACTACGGATTTATTCTTGATTTATGGAGGTGGTGACTTGCAATTAGATGGTTATATTGATTCTGATTTCTAATCAGATATTGATGATAGTAAGTCTACCTCTGGGTTTGTGTTCATTTGTAATGGAGGTGCAATCAGTTAGAAGAGTTCCAAACAGAGTACGACTACAGATTCCACTACAGAGGCCGAATATATTACTGCATCAGATGCTGCAAAAGAGGCTGCTTGGACATAAAGAACCCCAATCTCACCATAAATCCAAACACATAGAAAGGCACTACCACATTATCAGAGAAATAGTTGGGCAAGGCGATGTAGCCATGCGGAAAATAGAATCAGCTGAAAATCCTGCTGATCCATTCACTAAGCCTGTGTCACAAACTCAGTTAAACCGACATCTTTAGAAGATGGGTCTAAGATATTGTATTAAATTGCTCTAGTGCTAGTGGCAGATTGTTAGTAGTATGCCCTAGAGCATATCATTTAGTATGTATCTTGTACTTATTTTATTAATAAAAGGCAATTTCACTTTTCTATTTACATAATATATTTATGTGTAATAGAAAAAGTCCATTGATATTTTGTTAGAAATTCTATTCTTAAGTTGTTAAGAATATGAGTGACAGAATTTCTAGTACAAAGTATCATAAATTGGTTCACAATCAAGGATACTTCACGCAAGACATAACTTATCCAGAAAGATTGTAATCATGTTTGTTCTTAAGGTATTTATACGAGATATAAATAAGATGGAATGGTGAGTCTAATCCATAAAACAAACATGATAGGCACTTATACATGATAAGTAGGCCGAACCAATGACGCATATGACAAGCACATGGAGTTTACTCTTGTTAATGCATTGTTATATATCATATCAGTGCATATAATTTTTAGACCTAAGATAACACAGTTATCTTGTATATAGTTGGTTTGAGTTTGATACTGCTTTCATACTTGTACTGTGTATGGGAATATGGGCATGTGTTGGCTCCTACTAGTTATATGTGGAGGTAGGTGTTGATTAAGATGGAATCTGTTACTCTAAGTAAATAGGGATAAAGTCCTATGTTCATTTAATTATTCTTGATGTTTCAAGTTCCTGGCCAGGATAGACAAATTTAGTCAGAAAGAGTTTCTGACAAGAAAATCTAATTAATCAAGAACTAGAAATAAAAGAGAACATAATATTCATAGCAAATGGGTTTTGACATAAACCATGACTCCAACTCAATTTAGGATTTTGTAACAGAGAGATTTTAGTGCATGGTAACATATGATTATAGGTTCATTTAAGGTATTCCTTGTTACTGATTGGGTGGCCATGGCATGCTCTGCTAGGTGTCAACCATGGTCTATGAGATGCCTAAAATGATTTGGAGAAATCATTTATGGTAAGAAAGAGTTCTGATGATATTAAGAGTTAATATCATATCTCATTGCGAATTAGTCATGAGCCTAGTATGTTACACACATACACAAGATAATCACCAAGTAAAATGTTATTTAATTGATTAATTAAAGAGTTTAATTAATTAACTAAATAGGTTTGGTTTGCAAAAAGACTGCAAAGTCCCTGGCATGGCTTGAAACCAAATCTAGGTTATTGAATTTATAGTATAAGTTAAATTTATATTTAAAGTATTTAAATATGAATTTAATCATAAGAAATTAATTAATGGAGATTTATTAATTAATTTATATTTGATATAAATTGATTAGAAGAGGAGAAATAATGATTTTGGGTTGAGAACTCAAAATTACAACATAAGGGTAATTTGGTCATTTCACAGGGTGACATGTGGCACCATGGGATGGTGACATGTGCATCATATAAGCTTGCCATTTGTCTTCCTATCATGTAAGATGATCAAAGTCAAGATTAAGTCTAGCTTTGACACTTGGCTTAATGTGGTTAAGTCAATTAAAATTTAGATGCAATGTGGTGAGGACATGCAGCAAGGGTTTTAAATAATGACCTAATTATAAAAGGGAAAAGAAAGAAAAATTCAGCCACTCTCTCCATTCTCTCTTATGTGTGGTAGCACCTATTCTTCTTCCTCTCCTCTTCATATTGTCTCATCAATTCAAAGAGAATTGCCCAAATTTCTTTGAATTAAAATTGTTAAAAATTATTTCTAGTGTTCAACACACATATACAACCTCTTTAAAGGTAAGAACCCAATTTATAATTGGTTAGCAAGGCTTGAGAAACAATATTAGGGGCTGCCCATTGGTGATCTTGGTGTGGACAAGCTAGAGGGACAACACTTGGGGTCCTAGGTACTTCCTAAAGGTGCCAATCACATCCTTAGAGCATCAAAGAGACTAGTGCTCTAACTCCTCTTTTAAACTAGGATTTAAATAAATTAAATTGTTAATTCATAATCTTGAATGACAAACATAAATCCTAATACATATTAAAAGTGTTTTAATATGCAATTGAGCATTGAAATTAATTAGGCACATAATGGATATGGCATGATGCATGAAACCCTAGAAGAAATTTTGGAAATTCAATGCTCTAATCTAACAATTTACATGCTTCCGCTCCTTCAACATTAACCATGACTCCAGCTTGAATTGGAATTTTGTAACAGAGAGATTCTAGTGCATGGTAACGTATGATTAAAGGTTTATTTAAGGTATTCCTTATTATTGATTGGGTGGCCATGGTATACTATGCTAGATGTCAACCATGGTCTATGAGATGCCTAAAATGATTGAGAGAAATCATTTACGATAAGAAAGAGTTCTAATGATATTAAGAGTTAATATCATTTCTCATTGCCAATAAGTAATGAGACTAGTAAGTCACACATCTACACAAGGTAATCACCATTTAAAATGTGATTTAATTGATTAATTAAGGAGTTTAATTAATTAATTAAAGAGGTTTGGTTTGCAATAAGATTGCAAAGTCCCTAGCATAACTTGAAACCAAATCTAGGTTATTGGTTGTATAGTATAAATTAAATTTATATTTAATTTGATTAAATATGAATTTAATTATGAGAAATTAATTAATGGAGATTAATTAATTAATTAATTTATATTCGATATAAATTGATTGAAAGAGGAGAAATTATAATTTTGGGTTGAGAACTCAAATTAAGGAGTAAGGGCAAATTGGTCATTTCATATGGTGACATGTGGCACCATGAGATGGTGACACATGGTGCCATATGATCTTGCCACTTGCCTTCCTATGATGGAAGACCACATGTTATGATTTAAATGGAGCTTGACACATGGCTTCACAGGATTAAATTAAATAATAAGAAGATGAGATCTTGTGGTGACATGTAGTAAGGGAATTAGGGTTTGACCTAAGTATATAAAGACAAGTTATAAAGAAAAATTAGCCCACTCTCTCTTTTCTCTCATATGGGATGGCAACAAGAAGTCTCCATCTTCCCTGTAACAGCCCGATCCTTCTCTAGTTAGTATTGTCCGCTTTGGCCCATGGGCCTCACGGATTTGTCCCTTGGGAGGTTTCATTCCCAAAAGCCCGCTAACCAGGTGAGGAAGGCTCCCACATATATGGCCCAAATCTTTTCTTCCCGTTTCCGATGTGGGACACGAAGTTTTCACCCCAGTGCGTAGCTGGTTGAACAAGCACGTCCCAACCCCATCCCTGGGTCGAGACAAGCCCACCAACTTCCGCTGGTGCGTCCTCGCACCACACACCGTACTAGAGGGAGTCCAGCTCTGATACCAAACTGTAATAGCCCAATCCTTCTCCAGTTAGTATTGTCCACTTTGGCCCATGGGCCTCACGGATTTGTCCCTTGGGAGGTTTCATTCCCAAAAGCGCGCTAACCAGGTGAGGAAGGCTCCCACATATATGGCCCAAATCTTTTCTTCCCGTTTCCGATGTGGGACACGAAGTTTTCACCCCAGTGCGTAGCTGGTTGAACAAGCAGGTCCCAACCCCATCCCTGGGTCGTGACATTCCCTCTTCTTTTCTCACTTAATTCAAAGAAAAATCCCTTGGCTTCTTTGAATTAAAATTGCTAGAAAGGTTTCTAGTGTCCTAAATGCCCATTAACCTTCACTAAAGCACTAAACCCCATCTTCAAGTGGTTGGTAAAGCTTGAGAGGCAATATTTTGGGCTGCCATATTTGCTTCTTGGTGTGTTTGTAGTGGACAAGCTAGAGGGACAACATTTGGGGTCCTAAGAGCATCCTAAGATTGCATCAATTGTGCATCAATAGGTTAGTATGTAAAAATCCCTCTTTTAGTTAGGGTTTGACTGAATTAAATGCTAATTCATAATCTTTAATGGCAAATGAAATTTTAATGCATGCTAAAATATGTTTTGGTATGCAATTGGACATTGGAAATTGATTAGGTTCATAAGAAACTTGGTATGGTGCATGTAACCTTAGAAATAATTTTTGAAATTCAAGGTTCTAATGTCCACTAATCACGCTTCCACTCCTTCATATATGGGCATGTGTTGCCTCCTACTAGTTATATATGGAGATAGGTGTTATTTAAGATGGGATCCATTACCCTAAGTAAATAGGAATAAAATCCTATGTTCATTTAATTGTTCTTGATCAGTTAAGTTCCTGGCCAGGACATATGGACTTAGCCAAAAAAGAGTTTCTGATAAGTAAGTCTAATTTATCAAGAATTAGAATTAAATGAGAACATAATATTCGATGCAATTGGAGTTTGACATAAATCATGACTCCAGCTAGAATTGAGATTTTTTAATGGAGAGATTCTAGTGCATGATACATATGATTAAGGGTTCATCAAATTGGAGATATAATTCATAACTAGTTGGGTAGTCATAACACATAATGCTAGATGTCAATTATAACTTATGAGGACTTGAATGAAATTGGTATTTCATGTTAAGTTTGGAACGGTTCCAATAATATTAAGGAGTTAATATTAACCTTATTACTAATTAGTAATGAACCTAGTAAGTCACACACATAATAGCATATTGACCAAAGCAAAATCATTTTTGATTAATTAATTAAAGAGTTTAATTAATTAATTGGATTAACAAATTTAGTTTGCAATAAGATTGCAAAGTCTCTAGCATGACTCGAAACTAAATTTATTAAAGAAAGTGTATAAGTTAATATTTAAATAGTTTAAATATTAACTTGAAAATTAATCAAAGAAAGAAGATGGAAATTGGAGCAGTTTGAATTGTCAAATGTTGACTGTGTTGACTTGTCAAAGTTTGACACTTTGACTTAGTCAATGAAAGAACAAAATTAATTAATTAATGTTGATTAATTAATTGATCCTGGCTTAATTAATGATGATTAATTAAGTATTAATCCCATGATTAAAACTTAATCATAACACATGGACTAATGAAATTAAGATAAGAGTTTGATTAGGCTAATCATAACTTGTTAGTAGTATGCCTTAGGGTATATCATTTAGTATGTATCTTATACTTATTTTATTAATAAAAGGTAATTTCACTTCTCCATTTACATAATGTATTTATGTGTAATAGAAAAGGTCCATTGATATTTTGTTAGAAATTCTATTCTTAAGTTGTTAAGAATATGAGTGACAGTATTTCTAGCACAAAGTATCATAAATCGGTTCACAATCGAGGATACTTCACACAGGACATGACATATCCAGAAAGATTGTATTCATGTTTGTTTCCAAGGTATTTATATGAGTTATAAATAAGATGGAATAGTGAATCTCATGCCATAGAATAAACATGATAGGCACTTATACATGATAAGTAGGCCAAACCAGTAACGCATATGACAAGCAGTTTACTCTTGTCAATGCATTGTCATATATCATATCAGTGTATATAATCTTTAGACCTGAGATAACACAATTATCTTGTGTATAGGTGGTTTGAGTTTGATACTGCTTTCATACTTCTACTATGTATGGGTATATGGGAATGTGTTGGCCCCTACTAGTTGTATATGGAGATAGGTGTTGATCAAGATGGAATCTGTTACCCTAAGTAAATAGGGATAAAATCTTTTGTTCATTTAATTATTCTTGATGTTTCATGTTCCTGGTCAGGATAGACAGATTTAGTCAGAAAAGAGTTTCTGACAGGAAAATCTAATTAATCAAGAACTGGAATTAAGAGAGAACATAATGTTCATAGCAAATGGGGTTTGACATAAAACATGACTCCAACCCGAATTGAGATTTAGTAACAGAGAGATTCTAGTACATGGTAACATATGATTATAGGTTCATTTAAGGTATTCCTTGTAACTGATTGGGTGGCCATGGCACGCTATGCTAGGTGTCAACCATGGTCTATGAGATGCCTAAAATGATTTAGAGAAATCATTTATGGTAAGAAAGAGTTCTGATGATATTAAGAGTTAATATCATATCTCATTGCCAATTAGTGATGAGCCTAGTAAGTCACAAACATACACAAGATAATTATCTGTTAGTAGTATACCCTAGAGCATATCATTTAGTATGTATCTTGTACATGTTTTATTAATAAAAAGGCATTTTCACTTTTCCGTTTACATAACATATTTATGTGTAATACAAAAGGTCATTGATATTTTGTTAGAAATTCTATTCTTAAGTTGTTAAGAATATGAGTGACAGTATTTCTAGCACAAAGTATCATAAATTAGTTCACAATTAAGGATACTTCACAATAAGGATATGGCTTATCCAGAAAGATTGTAATCATGTTTGTTCCCAAGTTATTTATATGAGATGTAAATAAGATGGAATGATGAGTCTCATGCCATATAACAAACATGACAGGCACTTATGCATGATAAAAAGGCCAAACTAGTGACATTTATGACAAGCATGTGGAGTTTACTCTTGTCAATGCATTATCATAAATCATATCAGTGCATATAATCTTTAAACTTGAGATAACACAGTTATCATGTATATAGGTGGTTTGAGTTTGACACTGCTTTCATACTTGTACTATGTATGGGTATATGGGCATGTGTTGGCTCCTCCTAGTTATATATGGAGGTAGGTGTTGATCAAGATGTAAACTGTTAACCTAAGTAAATAGGGATAAAATCCTATGTTCATTTAATTGTTCTTGATGTTTCAAGTTTCTAGCCAGGACATACAGATTTAATTAGAAAAGAGTTTCTGATGAGAAAATCTTTTTAATCAAGAATTGGAATTAAAAGAGAACATGATATTCATAGCAATTGGGGTTTGACATAAGCCATGACTCCAGCTCAAATTGGGATTTTGTAATAGATAGATTCTAGTGCATGGTAACATATGATTATAGGTTCATTTAAGGTATTCCTTATTACTAATTTGGTGGCCATGGCATGCTATGCTAGGTGTTAACCATGGTCTATGAAGTGCCCAAAATGATTTAGAGAAATCATTTATGGTAGGAAAAGTTTCTGATGATATTAAGAGTTGATATTATATCTCATTGCCAATTAGTGATGAGCTTAGTGAATCACACACATACACAAGTAATCACTAAGTTAAAAGTGATTTAATTGATTAATTAAATAGTTTAATTGATTTATTAAGTAGGTTTGGTTTACAATTAGATTGCAAATTCCCTAGCATGGCTTGAAACCAAATCTAGCTTATTGGATGTATAGTATAAGTTAAATTTATATTTAAAATATTTAAATATGAATTTAATTATGAGAAATTAATTAATATTGATTAGAAGAGGAGAAATAATTATTTTGGGTTGAGAACTCAAAATTAAAATATAAGGGTAATTTGGTCATTTCACAGGGTGACATGTGGCATCATGATATAGTGACACATGGCACCATATAAGTTTGCCATTTGTCTTCCTATCATGCAAGGTGATCAAAGTCAAGATTAAATCTAGCTTTGAGACTTGGCTTAACGTGATTAGGTCAATTAATATTAAGATGTAATCAGGTGATGGCATGTGGCAAGGGTTTTAAGTGATGACCTAATTATATAAAGTGATGTTATGAGAAAATAAAAAAAATCAACCACTCTTCTTATTTTCCCTCAAGTGTGCCACCACCTCTATGCTCTCCTCTTCTCTTCAACTTCTCTCATCAATTCAAAGAGAATTGCCCAAATTTCTTTGAATTAAAATTGCTAGAAATTGTTTCTAGTATCCTATACACATCTATAACCTCTCTAAAGGCAAATCCTAATTTCTAATTGGTTGGCAAGGCTTGAGAAGCTGGTTTAGGGGTGCCCATTGGTGATCTTGGTGTGGACAAACTAGAGGAACAACATTTGGGGTCCTAGGTGCAACACAAAGGTACCAATCACATCTATAGTACATCAAAAAGTTAGTTCACATATTCTTGTATCAATTTAGGGTTCTAATGAATTAATTTGTTAATTCTAAAATCTTAAATGGCAAATGTAGATCCTAATACATATTAAAAGGGTTTTAATATGCAATTGAACATTGAAATCAATTAGGTATATAATGAATCTTACATGATGCATGAGACCCTAGAAGAAAAATTTTGAATTCAATGTTCTAATCTAACAATTTTCATGCTTCTGCTCCAGCAATTGGTATCAGAGCAACTATATTTGCCATTTAGATTATTTAATATCTGATTCAATTGTGTGATTTGATGAAAATTTGATTGATTCATTACTAGTTGTAAAGAAGAGTGTGGCGGTAATATGTTTTGTGCTCCATGGTGCGCATGGTTTGAGCACCACAATGGTGCGCAAGGTATATGGGCTTTAAATGTGCAATTGTTGTATGATCTAAGGCCAATCCCATTACTAATTAAAATATATAATTAGGAGTTTTAATCACATAATTAAATTTTGATTCAAATCAAAATTTTTAAATTTGTTTGAATGTGATTCAAATATGAATTTTTAAATTTATTTGAATGTAATTCAAATCTGAATTTTTAAATTTGTTTGAATATGATTCAAATCTGAATTTTTAAATTTGTTTGAATGAGATTATATTAGTAGTATGCCATAGAGCATATCATTTAGTATGTATCTTATACATATTTTATTAACAAAAGGCATTTTCACTTTTCTGTTTGCATAATATATTTATGTATAATAGAAAAGGTCCATTAATATTTTGTTAGAAATTCTATTCTTAAGTTATTAAGAATATGAGTGACAGTATTTCTAGCATAAAGTATCATAAATTGGTTCACAATCGAGAATACTTCACAATAAGAACATGACTTATCTAGAAAGATTGTAATCATGTTTGTTCCCAAGTTATTTACAAGCAATGTAAATAAGATGGAATGGTGAGTCTCATGCCATATAACAAACATGATAGGCACTTATGCATGATAAGTAGGCTGAACCAGTGACATTTATGACAAGCACAAGGAGTTTACTCTTATCAATGAATTGTCATAAATCATATCAGTGCATATAATCTTTAAACCTGAGATAGCACAGTTATCTTGTATATAGATGGTTTGAGTTTGACACTGCTTTCATACTTGTACTGTGTATGGGTATATGGGCATGTGTTGGCTTCTATTAGTTATATATGGAGGTAGGTGTTGATCAAGATGGAATCTGTTACCATAAGTAAATAGGGATAAAATGCTATGTTAATTTAATTGTTCTTGATGTTTCAAGTTCCTAGCCAAGACAGATAGATTTAATCAGAAAAGAGTTTCTGATGAGAAAATCTTTTTAATCAAAAAATGGAATTAAAAGAGAATATAATATTCATAGCAAATGGGGTTTTACATAAACCATGACTCCAGCTCGAATTGAAATTTTGTAACAGAGAGATTCTAGTGCATGGTAACATATGATTATAGGTTCATTTAAGGTGAACCTTATTACTGATTGGGTGGCTATGGCATGCTATGCCAGGTGTTAACCATAGTCTATAAGCTGCATAAAATGATTTAGAGAATTCATTTATGGTAAGAAAGAGTTCTGATGATGTTAAGAGTTGATATCATGTCTCATTGCCAATTAGTGATGAGCCTAGTAAGTCACACACATACACAAGTAATCACTAAAATAAATATGATTTAATTAATTAATTAAAGAGTGTAATTGATTAATTAAATGGGTTTGGTTTAAAATTAGATTGCAAAGTCCCTAGCATGGCTTGAAATCAAATCTAGGTTATTGGATATATACTATAAGTTAAATTTATATTTAAAGTGTTTAAATATAAATTTCATTAATGAGAAATTAATTGATAGAGATTAATGAATTAATTTATATTTGATATAAATTGATTAGAAGAAGAGAAATAATTATTTTGGGTTGAGAACTCAAAATTAAGACACGGGTATTTTGGTCATTTCAAAGGGTGACATGTGGCACCATGAGATGGTGACACATGGCGTTGTACATAAGCTTGCCATATGTCTTTTAATCTTGTAAGATGATCAAAGTCAAGATTAAATATACGTTTGACACTTGGCACAATGTGATTGGGTCAATTAAACCTAGAGCCAATCAGAAGGTGACATGTGGCAAGGGTTTTAAGTGGTGACTTAGCTATATAAGTGTAAGTATGAAAGAACAAAAAATACAAGCTGTTGTATTCTTTTGATGCCGCCACCCTTGGACTGTTCTTCTTCTCTTCTTCTTCATCTCTCAACAATTCAAAGAGATTACTCAACAATTTATTGAATTAAAAATACTAGAAATCGTTTCTAGTGTACTGTTTACATATGTAATCTCTCAAAAGGCAAAACTTGATTTTCTAATTGATTGGAAAAGCTTTAGAAGCTATTCAAGGGCTGCCACTGGTGATCTTGAAGTGGACAAGCAAGAGGGACAATATCTGGTGTTCTAGGTGTTAGTAGTATGCCATAGAGCATATCATTTAGTATGTATCTTGTACATCTTTTATTAATAAAAGGCATTTTCACTTTTCCATTTACATAATATATTTATGTGTAATAGAAAAGGTCCATTAATATTTTGTCAGAAATTCTATTCTTAAGTTGTTAAGAATATGAGTGATAGTATTTCTAGCACAAAGTATCATAAATAGGTTCACAATCGAGGATACTTTACAATAAGGACATGACTTATCCTGTAAGATTGTATTTATATTTGTTCCCAAGTTATTTATATGAGATATAAATAAGATAGAATGGTGAGTCTCAAGCCATATAACAAACATGATAAGCACTTATACATGATAAGTAGGCCGAACAGTGACATTTATGACAAGCACATGGAGTTTACTGTTGTCAATGCATTGTCATAAATCATATCAGTGCATATAATCTTTAGACTTGAGATAGCACAGTTATCTTGTATATAAGTGGTTTGAGTTTGATACTGCTTTCATACTTGTACTGTGTATGGGTATATGGGCATATGTTGGCTTCTACTAGTTATATATGGAAGTAGGTGTTGATCAAGATGGAATCTGTTCCTCTAAGTAAATAGAGATAAAATCCTATGTTCATTTAATTGTTCTTAATGTTTCAAGTTCCTGGCCAGGACAGATAGATTTAATCAGAAAAGAGTTTCTAATGAGAAAATCTTTTTAATCAAATACTAAAATTAAAAGAGAACATAATATTCATAGCAAATGGGGTTTGACATAAACCATGACTCCAGCTCGAATTGGGATTTTGTAACAGAGAGATTCTAGTGCTTGTTAACATATGATTATAGGTTCATTTAAGGTGAACCTTATTATTGATTGGGTGGCTATGGCATGCTATGCTAGGTGTTAACCATAGTCTATGAGCTACATAAAATGATTTAGAGAAATAATTTATGGTAAGAAATAGTTCTGATGATATTAAGAGTAGATATCACACCTCATTGCCAATTAGTGATGAGCATAGTAAGTTGCACACATGCACAAGTAATCACCAAATTAAATATGATTTAATTAATTAATTAAAGAGTTTAATTGATTAATTAAATAAGTTTGGTTTGCAATTAGATTGCAAAGTCCCTAGCATGGCTTTAAACCAAATCTAGGTTATTGGATGTATAGTATAAGTTAAATTTATATTTAAAGTGTTTAAATATGAATTTAATTAATGATAAATTAATTAATAGAGATTAATTAATTAATTTATATTTGATATAAATTGATTAGAAGAAGAGAAATAATTATTTTGGGTTGAGAACTTAAAATTAAGACACAGGGGTATTTTGGTCATTTCACAGGGTGACATATGGCACCATGAGATGGTGACACATGGCTTTGCACATAAGCTTGCCATATGTCTTTTAATCTTGTAAGATGATCAAAGTCAAGATTAAATATAGGTTTGACACTTGGCACAATGTGATTGTGTCAATTAAGCCTACAGCCAATCAGAAGGTGACATGTGGCAAGGGTTTTAAGTGGTGACCTAGCTATATAAGTGTAAGTATGAAAGAACAAAAAATAGAGGCTGTTGTATTCTCTTGGTTCCGCCACCCTTGGAGTGTTCTTCTTCTCTTCTTCTTCATCTCTCATCAATTCAAAGAGATTACTCAACAATCTCTTGAATTCAAAATACTAGAAATCGTTTCTAGTGTACTGTTTACATATGTAATCTCTCAAAAGGCAAAATTTGATTTTCTAATTGATTGGAAAAGCTTTAGAAGCTGTTTAAGGGCTGCCACTGGTGATCTTGAAGTGGAAAAGCTAGAGGGACAACATCTGGTGTCCTAGGTGTTAGTAGTATGACCTAGAGCATATCATTTAGTATAAATCTTATACATCTTTTATTAATAAAATGCATTTTCACTTTTCTGTTTACATAATATATTTATGTGTAATAGAAAAGGTCCATTAATATTTTGTCAGAAATTCTATTCTTAAATTGTTAAGAATATGAGTGATAGTATTTCTAGCACAAAGTGCTATAAATAGGTTCACAATCAAGGATACTTCACAATAAGGACATGACTTATCCAGTAAGATTGTATTCATATTTGTTCCCAAGTTATTTATATGAGATATAAATAAGATGGAGTGGTGAGTCTCAAGCCATATAACAAACTTGATAAGCACTTATACATGATAAGTAGGCCGAACCAGTAACATTTATGACAAGCACATGGAGTTTAGTATTGTCAATGCATTGTCATAAATCATATCAGTGCATATAATCTTTAGACATGAGGTAGCACAGTTATCTTGTATATAAGTAGTTTGAGTTTGATACTGCTTTCATACTTGTACTGTGTATGGGTATATGGGCATATGTTGGCTCCTACTAGTTATATATGGAGGTAGGTGTTGATCAAGATGGAATCTGTTCCTCTAAGTAAATAGAGATAAAATCCCATGTTCATTTAATTGTTCTTGATGTTTCAAGTTCCTGGCCAGGACAGATAGATTTAATCAGAATAGACTTTCTGATGAGAAAATCTTTTTAATCAAAAACTAGAATTAAAAGAGAACATAATATTCATAGCAAATGGAGTTTGACATAAACCATGACTCCAACTCGAATTGGGATTTTGTAACAGAGAGGTTCTAGTGCATGTTAACATATGATTATAGGTTCATTTAAGGTGAACCTTATTATTGATTGGGTAGCTATGGTATGCTATGCTAGGTGTTAACCATAGTCTATGAGCTACATAAAATGATTTGGAGAAATAATTTATGGTAAGAAAGAGTTCTGATGATATTAAGAGTTGATATCATATCTCATTGCCAATTAGTGATGAGCCTAGTAAGTCACACACATACACAAGTAATCACGAAATTAAATATGATTTAATTAATTAATTAAAGAGTTTAATTGATTAATTAAATAAATTTGGTTTGCAATTAGATTGCAAAGTCCCTAGCATGGCTTGAAACCAAATCTAGGTTATTAGATATATAGTATAAGTTAAATATATATTTAAGGTGTTTAAATATGAATTTAATTAATGAGAAATTAATTAATAGAGATTAATTAACTAATTTATATTTGATATAAATTGATTAGAAGAAGAAAAATAATTATTTTGGGTTGGGAACTCAAAATTAAGACACAGGGGTATTTTGGTCATTTCAAAGGGTGACATGTGGCACCATGAGATGGTGACACATGGCTTTGCACATAAGGTTGCCATATGTCTTTTAATCTTGTAAGATGATCAAAGTCAAGATTAAATATAGGTTTGACACTTGGCACAATGTGATTGGGTCTATTAAACCTAGAGCCAATCAGAAGGTGACATGTGGCAAGGGTTTTAAGTGGTGACTTAGCTATATAAGTGTAAGTATGAAAGAACAAAAAATACAAGCTGTTGTATTCTTTTGGTGCCGCCACCCTTGCAGTGTTCTTCTTCTCTTCTTCTTCATCTCTCATCAATTCAAAGAGATTACTCAACAATTTCTTGAATTAAAAATACTAGAAATCTTTTCTAGTGCACTGTTTACATATGTAATCTCTCAAAAGGCAAAACTTGATTTTCTAATTGATTGGAAAAGCTTTAGAAGCTGTTCAAGGGCTGCCACTAGTGATCTTGAAGTGGACCAGCAAGAGGGACAATATCTGGTGTCCTAGGTGTTAGTAGTATGCCCTAGAGCATATCATTTAGTATGTATCTTGTACATCTTTTATTAATAAAAGGCATTTTCACTTTTCCATTTACATAATATATTTATGTGTAATAGAAAAGGTCCATTAATATTTTGTCAGAAATTCTATTCTTAAGTTGTTAAGAATATGAGTGATAGTATTTCTAGCACAAAGTATCATAAATAGGTTCACAATCGAGGATACTTTACAATAAGGACATGACTTATCCTGTAAGATTGTATTTATATTTGTTCCCAAGTTATTTATATGAGATATAAATAAGATAGAATGGTGAGTCTCAAGCCATATAACAAACATGATAAGCACTTATACATGATAAGTAAGCCGAACAGTGACATTTATGATAAGCACATGGAGTTTACTGTTGTCAATGCATTGTCATAAATCATATCAGTGCATATAATCTTTAGACTTGAGATAGCATAGTTATCTTGTATATAAGTGGTTTGAGTTTGATACTGCTTTCATACTTGTACTGTGTATGGGTATATGGGCATATGTTGGCTTCTACTAGTTATATATGGAAGTAGGTGTTGATTAAGATGGAATCTGTTCCTCTAAGTAAATAGAGATAAAATCCTATGTTCATTTAATTGTTCTTAATGTTTCAAGTTCCTGGCCAGGACAGATAGATTTAATCAGAAAAGAGTTTCTAATGAGAAAATCTTTTTAATCAAAAACTAAAATTAAAAGAGAACATAATATTCATAGCAAATGGGGTTTGACATAAACCATGACTCCAGCTCGAATTGGGATTTTGTAACAGAGAGATTCTAGTGCATGTTAACATATGATTATAGGTTCATTTAAGGTGAACCTTATTATTGATTGGGTGGCTATGGCATGCTATGCTAGGTGTTAACCATAGTCTATGAGCTACATAAAATGATTTAGAGAAATAATTTATGGTAAGAAAGAGTTCTGATGATATTAAGAGTTGATATCACACCTCATTGCCAATTAGTGATGAGCATAGTAAGTCGCACACATGCACAAGTAATCACCAAATTAAATATGATTTAATTAATTAATTAAAGAGTTTAATTGATTAATTAAATAAGTTTGGTTTGCAATTAGATTGCAAAGTCCCTAGCATGGCTTTAAACCAAATCTAGGTTATTGGATGTATAGTATAAGTTAAATTTATATTTAAAGTGTTTAAATATGAATTTAATTAATGATAAATTAATTAATAGAGATTAATTAATTAATTTATATTTGATATAAATTGATTAGAAGAAGAGAAATAATTATTTTGGGTTGAGAACTTAAAATTAAGACACAGGGGTATTTTGGTCATTTCACAGGGTGACATATGGCACCATGAGATGGTGACACATGGCTTTGCACATAAGCTTGCCATATGTCTTTTAATCTTGTAAGATGATTAAAGTCAAGATTAAATATAGGTTTGACACTTGGCACAATGTGATTGTGTCAATTAAGCCTACAGCCAATCAGAAGGTGACATGTGGCAAGGGTTTTAAGTGGTGGCCTAGCTATATAAGTCTAAGTATGAAAGAACAAAAAATAGAGGCTGTTGTATTCTCTTGGTTCCGCCACCGTTGGAGTGTTCTTCTTCTCTTCTTCTTCATCTCTCATCAATTCAAAGAGATTACTCAACAATCTCTTGAATTAAAAATACTAGATATCGTTTCTAGTGTACTGTTTACATATGTAATCTCTCAAAAGGCAAAATTTGATTTTCTAATTGATTGGAAAAGCTTTAGAAGTTGTTTAAGGGCTGCCACTGGTGATCTTGAAGTGGACAAGCTAGTGGGACAACATCTAGTGTCCTAGGTATTAGTAGTATGACCTAGAGCATATCATTTAGTATGTATCTTATACATCTTTTATTAATAAAATGCATTTTCACTTTTCTATTTACATAATATATTTATGTGTAATAAAAAAGGTCTATTAATATTTTGTCAGAAACTCTATTCTTAAATTGTTAAGAATATGAGTGACAGTATTTCTAGCACAAAGTACCATAAATAGGTTCACAATCAAGGATACTTCACAATAAGGACATGACTTATCCAGTAAGATTGTATTCATATTTGTTCCCAAGTTATTTATATGAGATATAAATAAGATGGAGTGGTGAGTCTCAAGCCATGTAACTGTTAGTAGTATGCCCTAGAGCATATCATTTAGTATGTATCTTATACATATTTTTATTAATAAAAGGCATTTCCACTTTTTCGTTTACATAATATATTTATGTGTAATAGAAAAGGTCCATTGATATTTTGTTAGAAATATTATTCTTAAGTTGTTAAGAATATGAGTGACAATATTTCTAGCACAAAGTATCATAAATAGGTTCACAATCGAGGATACTTCATAATAAGGACATGACTTATCCAGAAAGATTGTATTCATGTTTGTTCCCAAGTTATTTATATGAGATATAAATAAGATGGAATGGTGAGTCTCATGCCATATAACAAACATGATAGGCACTTATAAATGATAAGTAGGCCGAACCAGTGACACTTATGACAAGCACATGGAGTTTACTCTTGTCAATGTTTTGTCATAAATCATATCAGTGCATATAATCTTTAGACTGAGATAGCACGTTATCTTGTATATAGGTAGTTTGAGTTTGATACTGCTTTCATACTTGTACTGTGTATGGGTATATGGGCATGTGTTGGCTCCTACTAGTTATATATGGAGGTAGGTGTTGATCAAGATGGAATCTGTTCCTCTAAGTAAATAGAGATAAAATCCTATGTTCATTTAATTATTCTTGATGTTTCAAGTTCTGGCCAGACAGATAGATTTATTCGAGAAAGAGTTTACGATGAGAAAATCTTTTAATCAAGAACTGGAATTAAAAGAGAACATAATATTCATAGCAAATGGAGTTTGACATAAACCATGACTCCAGCTTGAGTTGGGATTTTGTAACAGAGAGATTCTAGTGCATGGTAACATATGATTATAGGTTCATTTAAGGTAAACCTTATTACTAATTGGATGGCCATGGCATGCTATGCTAGGTGTTAACCATGGTCTCTGAGGTGCATAAAATGATTTAGAGAAATCATTTATGGTAAGAAAGAGTTCTGATGATATTAAGAGTTGATATCATGTCTCATTGCCAATTAGTGATGAGCCTAGTAAGTTACACACATACACAAGTTATCACCTATTTAAATATGATTTAATTAATTAATTAAAGAGTTTAATTGATTAATTAAATAGGTTTGGTTTGCAATTAAATTGCAAAGTCCCTAGCATGACTTGAAACCAAATCTAGATTATTGGATGTATAATATAAGTTAAATTTATATTTAAAGTGTTTAAATATGAATTTAATTAATGAGAAATTAATTAACAGAGATTAATTAATTAATTTATATTTGATATAAATTAATTAGAAGAAGAAAAATAATTATTTTGGGTTGAGAACTCAAAATTAAGACACAGGGGCATTTTGGTCATTTCACAGTGTGACACGTGGCACCATGAGATGGTGACACATGGGATTACACATAAGCTTGCCAAATGTTTTTTAATCATGTAAGATGATTAAAATCAAGATTAAATATAGGTTTGACACTTGGCACAATGTGATTGGGTCACTTAAGCCTAGAGCTAATCAAAGGGTGACATGTGGCAAGGGTTTAATGTGTTAACCTAGCTATATAAGTGTTGTTAAGAGAAAAATAAAACACAACCAGCAGCCACACACCTTTGTCACGCCACTTTGAGGGTTTTCATCTCTTCTTCTTCATCTCTTATCAATTCAAAGAGATTAGCCATCAATCTCTTGAATTAAGAACACTAGAAATTATTTCTAGTGTCCTGTTTACATCTTTAATCTCTTAAAAGGCAGAACTTGATTTTCTAATTAATAGAAAAAGCTTTAGAAGCTATTCAAGGGCTGCCATAGGTGTTCTTGGTGTGGACAAGCTAGAGGGACAACATCCGTGTCACGAAGACGAATCTCAAAGGCGCAGACATTTGCGATTGCATCAAGAGATTAGTGTAATCGTTCTTGATTTAATCTAGGGTTCTAAAATTAATCTGATTAATTTTAAAATCTTAAATGGCAAATACAGATCCAAAAACATATTAAAAGAGTTTTAATATGTTGTTTATCATTGAAATCAAATAGATAAAAATAAATCTTGCATGATGCATGTGACCCTAGGTGAAAATTTTTGAATTCAATGGTGTAAACTTGTGTTTTTCACGCTTCCGTTCCTTCAATAACAAACTTGATAAGCACTTATACATGATAAGTAGGCCGAACCAGTAACATTTATGACAAGCACATGGAGTTTACTGTTGTCAATGCATTGTCAAAAATCATATCAGTGTATATAATCTTTAGACTTGAGGTAGCACAGTTATCTTGTATATAAGTAGTTTGAGTTTGATACTGCTTTCATACTTGTACTGTGTATGGGTATATGGGCATATGTTGGCTCCTACTAGTTATATATGGAGGTAGGTGTTGATCAAGATGGAATCTGTTCCTCTAAGTAAATAGAGATAAAATCCTATGTTCATTTAATTGTTCTTGATGTTTCAAGTTCCTGGCCAGGATAGATAGATTTAATCAGAATAGAGTTTCTGATGAGAAAATCTTTTTAATCAAAAAATAGAATTAAAAGAGAACATAATATTCATAGCAAATGGAGTTTGACATAAACCATGACTCCAACTCGAATTGGGATTTTGTAACAGAGAGGTTCTAGTGCATGTTAACATATGATTATAGGTTCATTTAAGGTGAACCTTATTATTGATTGGGTGGCTATGGTATGCTATGCTAGGTGTTAACCATAGTCTATGAGCTACATAAAATGATTTGGAGAAATAATTTATGGTAAGAAAGAGTTCTGATGATATTAAGAGTTGATATCATATCTCATTGCCAATTAGTGATGAGCCTAGTAAGTCACACACATACACAAGTAATCACTAAATTAATATATGATTTAATTAATTAATTAAAGAGTTTAATTGATTAATTAAATAAATTTGGTTTGCAATTAGATTGCAAAGTCCCTAGCATGGCTTGAAACCAAATCTAGGTTATTGGACATATAATATAAGTTAAATATATATTTAAAGTGTTTAAATATCAATTTAATTAATGAGAAATTAATTAATAGAGATTAATTAACTAATTTATATTTGATATAAATTGATTAGAAGAAGAGAAATAATTATTTTGGGTTGGGAACTCAAAATTAAGACACAGGGGTATTTTGGTCATTTCACAGGGTGACATGTGGCACCATGAGATGGTGACACATGGCTTTGCACATAAGCTTGCCATATGTCTTTTAATCTTCTAAGATGATCAAAGTTAAGATTAAATATAGGTTTGACACTTGGCACAATGTGATTGTGTCAATTAAACCTAGAGCCAATTAGAAGGTGACATGTGGCAAGGGTTTTAAGTGCTGACCTATCTATATAAGTGTAAGTATGAAAGAACAAAAAATAGAAGCTGTTGTATTCTCTTGGTGCTGCCATCCTTGGATTGTTCATCTTCTCTTCTTCTTCATCTCTCATCAATTCAAAGAGATTACCCAACAATCTCTTGAATTAAAAATACTAGAAATCGTTTCTAGTGTCTTGTTTACTTATGTAATCTCTCAAAAGGCAAAACTTGATTTTCTAATTGATTGGAAAAGCTTTAGAAGCTGTTTAAGGGCTGCCACTGGTGATCTTGAAGTGGACAAGCTAGATGGACAACATCTGGTGTCCTAGGTGTTAGTAGTATGACCTAGAGCATATCATTTAGTATGTATCTTATACATCTTTTATTAATAAAAGGCATTTTCACTTTTCTGTTTACATAATATATTTATGTGTAATAGAAAAGGTCCATTAATATTTTGTTAGAAATTCTATTTTTAAGTTGTTAAGAATATGAGTGACAGTATTTCTAGCACAAAGTATCATAAATAGGTTCACAATCAAGGATACTTCACAATAAGAACATGACTTATCCAGTAAGATTGTATTCATGTTTGTTCCCAAGTTATTTATATGATATATAAATAAGATGGAATGTTGAGTCTGAAGCCATATAACAAACATGATAGGCACTTATACATGATAAGTAGGCCGAACCAGTGACATTTATGACAAGCACATGGAGTTTACTCTTGTTAATGCATTGTCATAAATCATATCAGTGCATATAATCTTTAGACCTGAGATAGCACAGTTATCTTGTATATAAGTGGTTTGAGTTTGATACTGCTTTCATACTTGTACTGTGTATGGGTATATGAGCATGTGTTGGCTCCTACTAGTTATATATGGTGGTAGGTATTGATCAAGATGGAATCTGTTCCTCTAAGTAAATAGAGATAAAATCCTATGTTCATTTAATTGCTCTTGATGTTTCAAGTTCCTGGCTAGGACAGATAAATTTAATCAGAAAATGGTTTCTGATGAGAAAATCTTTTAATCAAGAACTGGAATTAAAAGAGAACATAATATTCATAGCAAATGGGGTTTGACATTAACCATGACTCCAGCTTGAATTGGGATTTTGTAACAGAGAGATTCTAGTACATGGTAACATATGATTATTGGTTCATTTAAGGTAAACCTTATTACTAATTGGGTGTGTAACACCCTAGACTAATCCCACATCGGCAAAACACGGGAGAGATGCTGGGTTTATAAGTTAATGGTTCATAACCCCTAGTGACGCGTTTTAAAACCGTGAAGGCTTCAGGCCCAGAGCAGACAATATCACTAGTGGGTCGGGCCGTTACATTTGTGGTATCAGAGCCACTCCGTGTGCAACCTTGAACGATGGTGGGGCAAACCTCAGCGAGGACGCTGAGTCCCATAAGGGGGGTAGATTGTAACACCCTAAGTAAATCCCACATCGGCAAAACACGGGAGAGATGCTGGGTTTATAAGTTGATGGTTCGTAACCCCTAGTGACGCGTTTTAAAACCGTGAGGGCTTCAGGCCCCGAGCGGACAATATCACTAGTGGATCGGGCCATTACAGGGTGGCCATGGCACGCTATGCTAGGTGTTAACCATGGTCTATGAGGTGCATAAAATGATTTAGAGAAATCATTTATGGTAAGAAAGAGTTCTGATGATATAAAGAGTTGATATCATGTCTTATTGCCAATTAGTGATGATCCTAGTAAGTAACACATACACAAGTAATCACCAATTTAAATATGGTTTAATTAATTAATTAAGGAGTTTAATTGATTAGTTAAATAGGTTTGGTTTGCAATTAGATTGCAAAGTCTCTAGCATGGCTTGAAACCAAATCTAGGTTATTGGATGTATAGTATAAGTTAAATTTATATTTAAAGTGTTTAAATATGAATTTAATTAATGAGAAATTAATTAATAGAGATTAATTAATTAATTTATATTTGATTTAAGTTGATTAGAAGAAGAGAAATAATTATTTTGGGTTGAGAACTCAAAATTAAGACACAGGGGTATTTTGGTTATTTCACAGGGTGACATGTGGCACCATGAGATGGTGACACATGGCACTACACATAAGCTTTCCCAATGTCTTTTAATCATGTAAGATGATTAAAATTAAGATTAAATATAGGTTTGGCACTTGGCTCATTGTGATTGGGCCAATTAAATCTGGAGCCAATCAGAAAGTGACATGTGCCAAGGGTTTTAATTGGTGACCTAGCTATATAAGTGTTGTTATGAAAAGGAAAACATAACAAGCTGCTGCCTTTCTCTTTGTGCCACCACCTTGGAGACCTCTCCCTTCTCTTCTTCTTCATCTGTCATCAATTCAAAGAGATTAGAAAATAGTCTCCTAAATTAAAAATACTAGAAATTATTTCTAGTATTCTGTTTACATCTTTAATCTCTCAAAAGGCAAAACTTGATTTTCTAATTCATAGAAAAAGCATTAGAAGCTGTTCAAGGGCTGCCATAGGTGATCTTGGTGTGGACAAGCTAGAGGGACAGCATCTGGTGTCTTAAAAAATGCATCCCAAAGGTGCCAAACACACTGCAATGCATCAAGAAGTTAGTGCACTTATTTTGATCTAATATAGTTCTTAAAATTAATCTGATTAATTCTAAAATCTTAAATGGAAAATGTAGATCCAAAAATATATTAAAAGAGTTTTAATATGCTGTTTATCATTGAAATAAAATAGATAAAAGTGAATCTTGCATGATGCATGTAACCCTAGATGAAAAATTTTGAATTTCAATGATCTAAACTTGTGTTTTTCATGCTTCTGCTAATTCAATTGGTATTAGAGCCACTATATTTGCTATTTAGATTTTTGATTATATGACTTAATTGTGTGGTATAATCATGAGATGATAGATCCATTGCTGGTTGTAATGAAAGGTGGCAGCTTGGTGACCAACACCATTGGTGTGCACACTTTGGGGCGTCCAATGGTGTGTGTAAGGTTTGGCTTTTTAATTTGCAATTGTTGTATGATCTAAAAGCTCATCCTATGTCTAATTAAATTGTTTAATTGGAGTTTTAATCACACACAATTAAATTTTTATTCAAATCAGAATTTTAAAATTTGTTTGAATGATATTCAAATCTGAATTTTAAAAGTTGTTTGAATGTGATTCAAATCTGAATTTTTAAAGTTGTTTGAATGTGATGTAAATATGAATTTTTAAAGTTGTTTGAATCATATTTAAATCTAAATTTTTAAAAATTGTTTGAATATGATTCAAATATGACTTTTTAAAAATTGTTTGAATGTGATTCAAATCTGAATTTTAAGTTTGTTTGAATGTGATTCAAATCTAAATTTTTAAATTTATTTGAATCATATTCAAATCTGGATTTTTAAGTTGAATATGAGATATTCAATTTAATTTAAGTATGTATATTTTATTTAATTGTTAAATAGTGATATGCATGATGGATGATCATGGACTATAAAAGACTAATGTGATTGGATTTATTTCTTTTATGTTTCTTTGGGTTGTAAATTAATTAATTTATGTCAATTTATTTTGGGCATGTATTATTGAGGTTGTAATAAATTTTGGGTTGTAATTTCATTCATTTAGTTCTTGTAAATTCGCCTTGGCATGCCAAGGATTACTATGTAATTGGATTGCAAGACGATCAAGGAGGTCAAGAGCATTGGTGGGACCAGTGGGAGGAATTCAAGATCAAGTACTTATTATGTACTCCTTCCGCAACTCTTCTAATATGAATGAATGAAATGCACCTAGGAATGCCCTAATTCAATTCTGAGCTTGGTGGCTCATAATTGAATCCCTATTTACTGTTTATCCATGAATGCATGAGATGTATGGGAATGTGCGCAAGTATATGATATATGCATGCTAAATGGATAATGTGCAAAGTGAGACCTTAATAGTAATTAAGATGACCATAAAATCTTCTAAACAAATGATTAAGTTGGAAATACTATAATTAAAGTAATTATAACATGAGCCCTCTATTGGGGCAATTATTTTAAGAAATTTTAAATAGTTGCATATAATGCAATTAATTTAAGAGATTTTCTTAAGAATAATTGTTAAGCATGAGATGTTGTAATATATGTAAATGGTTTGGTGGCCAAGATTAGATGTACCTGAGGACATTAAAATTATTTGCATAATTACTGGCTCAATGGGATCAACTTAACTAATGCAAGATAAGTCAATAATGGATATACCTGAGATTTTGAGCAATAGGGGCTAGGTAAAGGATTGAATCTCACATGAGATGTGATGGGCAAGGAGTTGCTCACTTATAGTTTATTGTAATTCCAATAATGGATGTACCTGAGGATGATCAATGGAATTATAAGAATTCAATCACCCGCTAGAAATCCATCCAACTAGAATTTCCGTTTTCTACTTTGGAAGTGTAGCATTAGCTAAGTTAGTGGGAGGACCAATTTGATTAAAAGACCATAATCATTTTGGTTAGTTATATAATACATTTACTAGTTAATCTGGTTATTTTTGCAGTTCATTTTCTGATAATAATGAGCACAGAACAACCACCACCATCCAATATCCTTGTAAGCATACTTAATCGCAATAGGTTGATAGGACCTAATCTGTCTGATTGGCTAAGAAATTTGAAACTTGTCTTGAACCTTGAACATATAGGATATATTCTAGGCTCAAATGTTCCTAGTCCCTTACCTTCAGAGGCCACTCAAGAGGAACATGAAACTTTGGAGAAGTGAAAGGAGCATGATATGAGAGCTAAGTGTTACATGCTTGCTTCCATGAGTAATGAGTTACAGAAGCAGCATGAGAACATGTAGAGTGCGAGTGAGATCCTCCTTCACCTACAAGAGTTGTATGGTGAGCATAGCAGGAATGCTAGGTATGAGATATCTAGGTAGATGTTCCGCATGAGGATGTCTGAGGGATAGAATGTTGGGGATCATGTCCACAAGATGATTCGGCTAATTAAGCAGCTGGAACATCTTGACTTTAACATGGATTTCCAACTACAGACGGATTAGATCTTTCTGTCCCTTCCTAAATCTTTTGGGAATTTTGTGACAAATTTCCATATGACTAAACAGGAATGCACCTTGACTGGTTTACTCAACATGCTGGTTATTGCTCAAAAGAATATGTTGGGCAATAAAGGAAAAGAGATAGCTTTGATTGCATCTTTTTGTGCTGAAAGTCCAACAAGAAAAAGGGCAATAAGAAAAAGGAACCTCAGATTCCTGGTCCTTCCAAGAAAATAGCTAAACAGAAAGGGAAGACCAAAACTGATGGAGGCAAAGGATAGTGTTTCCACTGCCAGAAAGATGGGCACTGGAAAAGGAACTGTCCAGAGTATCTTACTTCTTTGAAGGACAAGAAGGATAGACCTTCGAAAAGTATGTCAATATCTTGTTATTTACATTCTGATGATATTCATAGTTCATCTATAGCTTGAGTTTTAGATACTGGTGCTAGTTCTCACATTTCTTATGATATGCAGGAATTAGCAAATAGTAGCAGCTTGCGTTCTCAAGATGTTAGAGTCCGGATTGGCAATGGCTCAACTGTTGAAGCTTTAGCCATAGGATCTAAATCTTTTTACATGTCTGGACATGTTTTGTGTTTGGATAATAGTTTATATGTACCTGATGCTTTTAAGAATATCAATTTTATATCTAGTTTGACTGGAAATGGCTAAAATTTCAGTTCATAGATGATGTTTGCAATATTTATTTTGGAAATAAATATGTTGGTTTGGGTTATATGAATGATGGCCTTTATTATTTGGATAATAATGACAAACACAAAATGAATGCAAGTGATCTAAATGAATGCAATGCCATGGTGAAAATCAACTCAAGTTCAAAATATATTTGGCACTTAAGGTTATGTCATTTTGCAGAAGATAGGATTGCAAAACTGGAGAAAATGGGGATTCTTTCCTCATTGGGCTCTGAGCCTACTCCAACTTGTAAATCTTGCCTTCAGGGCAAAATGACTAGATCACCCTTTGTTGGACAAGGGCTAAGGGCTGAAAATATTTTGGAGCTAATACATAGGGATGTATGTGGTCCATTTAAGGAAATAGCTAGAGGCGGTTTTCATTACTTTATTACCTTTACTGATGATAAATCAAGGTTTGGGTATTTGTATTTGATGAAATAAAAATATGAATCCTTTGAAAAGTTTAAAGAATTTAAATCTGAAGTAGAAAATCAAACAGGAAAGAGTATTAAAGCTCTTTGATCAGATCGTGGAGGTGTATATTTGAGTACTGAATTTGATGAATACTTGAGAGAGCACGGCATTGTTTCCTAGCTAACTCCTCCAGGAATGTCACACCCTACCCCTCTGTAAGGCATAACATGATCCCGTAGTATACCTAATGAATTACCAACTTCGTCTACTGATAACCTATTAAATACACTACAAGGGATTTTAAAACTTTTCTTACTTCTTTTTACAGTGGTGAGCACTATTTATAGGTGTTAAAAAAATTTTGAACTGAAGTGAAACAGCTAACACATTTAAAGAATTAACAATTTCTGTAAAAATTTTGGAGGAGTGCCATCTGTATTTTGAATAAAACAGTTCTTTAAAATCCTGTAAAAAGCACTTCAAATATATTTCTCAATCTCAACTCCAATATTTAATCAACAAAATATGTTTCTCAACTCAAATCCACAATAATTATTCAATATTTCCAAAGGCTGAGATAAAAGAAATATATCACAATATTTACAAATCAAAATAATTTACAAATTTAGTTTATAACTTTAATGTACAATTTTAATTTACAACTGCTCAAAATCAAGAACACTATATACATACAGTGAACATACATTACAATACAAAATGCAATCTATGGTATACTCAATATACTTGATGATCTCTCAGTGTAGTACTAGTTGCCTAGTCTGCTGCCCTGTCAGTCTGTCTACCTGCGACAGCAATGAAAAGCTATTGCTGAGTAAAATTTACTCAGTGGTGCACAATAATAATTTGAAATGCGATATGTAAATCCTTTATTGACAATTCACAAATCAAATAGTTCACAATTCCATTTCACAATTTTCAAAGTTCATATAACACAAATTTGATCAAATAACTGAGTAACACAGTTTTGCCAATCAATAACACAATTTGATCAAATAACTGAATAACACAGTGTTGCCAATCGATAACACAATTTGATCAAATAACTAAACAATACAGTTTTGCCAATTAATAACGTAATTTGATCAAATAACTGAATAATACAGTTTTGCCAATCAATAACACAATTGGATCAAATAATTGAATAACACAGATTTTTCCATCAATAACACAATTTGATTAAGTAACTGAATAATACAGTTTTGTCAATTAATAACACCATTTGATCAAATAATTGAATAATAAAGTGTTGCCGATCAATATCACAATTTAGGCCATGACATAATTTTTTCACACATGCCGTGTTGTACACCACGACAAGACACACTCACCCCAATAATCGAAATCAATGAGGGAGGAAGCTAGCTAGATAATGAGTACTCATCCACACTCACCTCAGACTGGGAAGTCAAAGAGGGAGGAGCATAATCACATTCATCCCAGACTGATAAGTCAAAGAGGGAGGAATATAATCACACTCACCCGATAAATGGAGGATGAACATAGTAACAGTGTCATGCCAAGTGTGAATTAAAACAATTCCAAATTATAATATTTCATACAATTCCCAAATCACATTTTATCTCAAAATTTCCATTTGCAAAGTAGGCAACACAATGATTTCCAAATAAGATTCTTAAAGCCAAAACAATAAAAAATTATTCATAACTCATTTCTCCAAATAAATTTTCTTATAAAAGCAGTGAATATAAAAAGTATTATGCACAAACACAATTTAAAACCATAATGTTCAAATAAATTTTTAAGTAGAAAATAAGAAATCAAAATTATTGTGCACAAACACAATTTAAAACAATAACATACAAATAATCATAATTTATTTTAATTGAAAAATTCAAAAGAAATAACTATTGTGCACAAACCTCTGATAACTGTCTCTTGGCTCTGACTTAGTGTTTCCTTCCCTTTCCTTGAGTCTTTGCTAATTGAAACACATAATTTGAAGTGTTTCAGTACTCATTTAAACCGTCTCTAACAATAAGGCTTAATACTTAATTTATTGAATTCTATCTTTTCCTTAGTCAACCTAAGATGTTGACCCTCGATGCATTCTAGGTGAATTAGGTTTTAATGTTACCAATATGTCACATTTTATAGTCTTTTAGTATTAGTACATGTTACCCAATTCATTTCCATATATAGTGCATTTTATTGCAATTTGTCGGATTCCTGTATACTAATTTGACATAGCCGGATGATCTAGTTTCCTCGGTTTTTGAGTTTTAGTCAAAATGTGACACCCCTTACCCGACTACAGTGTAGCCGAGCAAGTTATGCCACTCAGTGTGCCGGAGCACTCTATTTTATCTAATTTCATTACAGTTCTTGATTTATTTATTCAAAAACTTTATTGAAGATTTAGGCTATTTTTACTTTTATCAAAATCTAACTAAATAGGAAATTTCAAAAATTTTAACGATAATCCGACAAAGTGTCGGCTGTAATTTGGACTAACAGTTCTTCTGAACCTGCCAAAGACAATTTCAATATATACTCAATTTCTCAAACTTAATAGTCTCAAAAATTTTCAAACATAATGTATCTCAATACAGTATCCAGATTTCTCAGAAATCTCATTAGATTTTCAATATCTCAATATTCACAAGTATAATCTCATTATAACTCAAATTCAATTCACATACTAAAATACTTACTTTGAATAGCTTCCATAATTCATAGGTTAATTACATGAGTTTATTTTGTACAAGATATACAAATAATTTACAATATGCTAGGAATGAACAATATACATAACATGTATAAAATGAGCCCTATCTATATGCATTGCTGAGGAGGTGACAATCTTGAACTCTTCTGACACTTCTGCAGATCTGGACTCCAAAAATCTCAGTCGACAATGTACTGGTTTTACCTTCAGTACCTGCGCGAGGAAGCAATTCCATCGCGCTAAGCATTTCTGCTTAGTGGTGCAATAATATAACTAAAAATAATATATACAAGTAAAGAAAGAAATAAATGATAATTCAGATACTCAAGAATCAATTTAATTTGGTATGGTATTTCTAGTATCAACGATCTTATATACTAGTTTGTTCCTCTTTGGAAGTGCTTAGTTTATAACTTTTCAGTAATACTAGCAGGTATATAATTTATTATATCTATATTGTATTTCAAGTCTGTACGGTTCTGCAATTTATATTTTTATTATGATTCTTTTGCTAATCTCTTTTGCTTATTCATTCAATACTTAATTTAATTGTACTGGATTTTCATTATACTTAACTTAACTTAGCTGCTTGAATTGAATAATACTTTAATTGACTGCCCAAGTAACCTATACTAGACGATCGGATCGATAATGTGTCGTTGGCACCGACACCGCGTGCCTCGTCGTCATACCATGGGACGCAGAACGTCAACCACGTATGCAGTCAGTATGGTTAAAAAGCCATGATATCACATAATTGGCATAAAAGCCATGAATACGGGCATAAAAGCCATGAATACGGGCATAAAGCCATGAATACAGGCATAAAGCCTTTCGCAGTACTGCTAAAACAATACCCTATTGGCATGCCAAACTATCCAAACTAATCTTGTTAGGTATACTAGGGCATTTAATATTTTAAAATATTAATATATTGTGCTTTATGACTTCATTATTTCATGATAAATTTCAATCACATTCATTTGATCATTTATATGATCACAATTCACATCAATTATCCTTTTTTACCATTGTATTCAAAATACTTCTCCTCTTTACAATAATGAGAACTAATGTCTCATTCATACATTAATACGGTTTATTTGTCCATTCATTATGTTATTCATATTGATCACAATTCTAAACAATGGTTCACATGTACCATTGTATTCAAAACATTTTTCCTTTCTCATTTATACATTCAAGAATCTACTTATGTAATTACAAATTTTATATTTCAGGTTGAGTTTCTAATATTTTATGAATTCCATTTGTGATGAGCCTATGTGCTCTAACTATCTATTCACATCAATTAGGTGACTTATTTTTCATGTTTCAAGTAATCCATGAATATTTCATGGATTTCAAATTTATGGCCTAAATTTCTTTTTAACAAATTTGACTAGGATGCATAGTCCATATTTGTCATACAATTCTAAGCATTTAAGCTTAGAATTGGTTCTAGGTCTTCATCTTAATTTACTAATCATTTTGATTACTATTCACCTTACTAGTCAACCAAAATGTTGACCTTTTTATACTTAATTAATATATTAATTCTTATTATACCAAGATCCCACATTTTGAGTTTTACATTTGCTAGTATTAATTGCCAATTGCAATTTAAAGTCCCCTAGATGCATTTCTAATTTCAAATTTTGAATTTCAAGTTTTGGTGTCACTATTCATTTCATTAGTCAACTAAAATGTTGACTTTTGCATAAACAATAGGTACATTGGTTTTAAACTCCCAACATACCACATTTTGTATTCAAAACTTGTTGGTTTTGGTCACTTTCTCAAAGCTTAGGTCATTTTGACAAAATTGCCAATTTTTGGTTTTGGTGACACTATTCACCTCATTGGTCAACAAAAATGTTGACTTTTGCATAGAAAATATGTACATTGACTTTGGCACTTCAAACATACCACATTTTTCATTTAAAACTTGTTGGCATTAAGCATTAATACCATTTCTAAGCTTAAACCAAGAGAAGCAAAATTTTCAATTTTGCTAACTCAACTTTACTATTCCATTGGGCACTATTGCAGTAGGAATTTGAGGAAATGGTAAACATGAAAGTTGTTCCTTATTTTTTCTAGTTGAATTTCCTTTATTGAATCACTCCATTTGGAGTTTTGTAGCTCAAGTTATGGCCAAAATAAGTTTCATCGCTCACGCAATCGCTTATGCTGCACTTTTGGGTTTTGGCAGATTTTGGTCCAACTTTGGTCAGTAATTTGATCAAGTTAAGTTTATAATTTGGCCTAACTTTCTTCATATGAAATGTTCTACTATGCCTTAGGTTTTCATCGGTTCAAGAATCGCTTAAATCCGAATTTTCTAGAGAGAGTTATAGCCATCCAAACATTACTGCTCAAATAAAAATCTGCAGAGTTGCAGGTTTGAACAGTAACTGTGACTGCCATTTGGGTTAGGTTCTGGTCATAATTTGGGATAGGTTTCTTCATGAAAGTTGTTTGTCTATGTCTTAACTTGTTGCTGTAAACATTTCAGGTCAATTGACCAAATCTACAGTGAGTTATGGCCAAATGAATAGTTACTGTTCATTTGGTCATTTCTACAGGTGCTGTTGCAGGGGATCCGGATTGGGGCCAAGTTTTGGTCCTCTTGCTTTGGTCTTTTGGGCATGGTTTCTTCAGAAAAAAATGTGCCATTATAAGCCTAGTTTCATGTCCAATTGTCCAAACATCAATTGGACCTACACAGCCAAAGTTATGGCAGTGCAAGTGGACTGAATTTTCAGTCCCTCTGCTGCTGTCCTAGGGCAGCCTACAACTTCACTTTGCAATCCTATTTTTCAGTCCATAATAAGGTCAACTTACCTAAAATAGTCTTTAATTGACCATTAAAATGTGCTCTAACAATTTCATAAGCCAAATTAATTTTTTCACTTCTCAAAACCCTAATGTCCAATTCAATTTGCCCATAAACCTCAATTAGCACACTAGTTCAACATCCATGCATATTCATACCTTAAACATCATTTCTATCCACTCTAAATTAATTAAAACAATCAAACTCATCCTTCCTTATGGCTGCCCAAAATTCAAGGGATGCATACACTTAACTCTTATTCATTTAATTTACAATTTCTCACTTATTTCAAGCTTCTAACATGGAATCAAAGAAGTATATATATAAGTAGGCACTAACCTCACTTTAACCTCTTGTAGGGCAGATTTCTCCAAGTTAAATCTTCATTTTCTTGTACTCTCTTGGCTGCCAAACACTTCCTCTAGGTCCAAGGATTCATTTTAGTGTTGGGGTCTTGAGGAAATATGGTGAGGAAGCATGAGAAATGAAGCTTTTGTTTGAAAATCAATGGAGGGAGAAGAGGGAGAGATTCACGTTTTGGCTGAAGAAGAAGAAGGAAACAGCAGAATTTTGAGTCCATTTGTCTCTTTTAATTGTTTAAAAAAAAGACTTATTGAATGGTGATTGGTGGAGGGTATGTAGATGACATCATGTGATGTCATTATCCCTAATTTCCTTCATTTTTTCTTTTCTTTTCTTTTCTACCACATTTCAATTTAATTTTTAGCAATATTTCTTCATATTTTATGTCATATTAATTATTTACTTAACTCGACAAGTCGGCCAAAAATCACCTCTGAAGGCGAAATGACCAAAATGCCCTCCGTTTGGCTTAACGGGTCAAAATTGTCTGTACCGATTGAAAAATTTTTCTAAATATTTTCTTGGCATTCTAATGCCATATGAACCTCAATGACCCTTCTTTGGAGTCCCAAAAATTATTTTATAATTTTTCCCCCGTGTCTAGGGCTCCTCGTTGCGAGAACCGCAACTTACCTCTAGTTACCCATCGCTTGGGCACCGGCTCTTTTGACTTAACTGTATTTTATTTCTAAAATTTTTACTAAATTTTTCTTATTAATATTTGAGTTAATTATGGTTCTTGACTTTAGTTTAAATATTTTTCCGGACGTTCTAGCTGTCCTGATCGACACTGTCACCAAACAAGAGATCAGACGGAGTTGCTACCGGGAGGGTGTTACAACTCTTCCCCTCTAATTTAAATTTCGTCCTCGAAATTTATCCAATGTAAATAGCCAAGGAGCTACTACCTCTTTATTTCTTCTCCTTTCCGTGTTATCCTACTTCACTTTCTCCTTAGTCTCAATCCTATCCTCAAACAGTTATGTACTCATCCTTTTTCATCTTAAATACAGTCTCTTTCTCATCTCCATTCGCTATCTCATTGTCTCTTCACTCTCTTATTCCATACCTTAACCTAAAATAAATAGGAAATACAGATCTGCAATAGTGTCACCTCGACTCTTATGAATGCAATGCATGATATGCAATCTATCTAGGTCCAGAAACGCCTAAACCGCGCTCTGATACCACTAAATGTGACACCCCTTGCCCGACTACAGTGTAGCCGAGCAAGTTATGCCACTCAAGCAGCCTGAGCACTCTATTTTATCTCGATTTCATTACAGTTCTTGATTTATTTATTCAAAACTTTATTGAAGATTTAGGCTATTTTTACTTTTATCAAAATCTAACTAAATTGGAAATTTCAAAAATTTTAACGATAATCCGACAAAGTGTCTACTGTAATTTGACTAATAGCTTCTTCCGAACTTGCTAAAGACAATTTCAATATATACTCAATTTCTCAAACTTAATAGTCTCAAAATTTTCAAACATAATGTATCTCAATACAAGATCCAGATTTCTCGTAAATCTCATTAGATTTTCAATATCTCAATATTCACAAGTATAATCTCATTATAACTCAAATTCAATTCACATACTAAAATACTTACTTTGAATAGCTTCCATAATTCATAGGTTAATTACATGAGTTTATTTTGTACAAGATATACAAATAATTTACAATATGCTAGGAATGAACAATATACATAACATGTATAAAATGAGCCCTATCTACATGCATTGCTGAGGAGGTGACAATCTTGAACTCTTCCGACACTTCGCAACTGACTCCAAAAATCTCGATGACAATCTACTGGTTTTACTTTTCAAGACTGCGAGGAAGCAATTCCATCGCGCTAAGCATTTCTGCTTAGTGGTGCAATAATATAACCAGAAATAATATATACAAGTAAAGAAAGAAATAAATGATAATTCAGATACTCAAGAATCAATTTAATTTGGTATGGTATTTCAAGTATCAACGATCTTATATACTAGTTTGTTCCTGTTTGGAAGTGCTTAGTTTATAACTTTTCAGTAATACTAGCAGGTATATAATTTATTCTATCTATATTGTATTTCAAGTCTGTACGGTTCTGCAATTTATATTTTTGTTATGATTCTTTTGCTAATCTCTTTTGCTTATTCATTCAATACTTAATTTAATTATACTGGATTTTCATTATACTTAACATAACTTAGCTGCCTGAATTGAATAATACTTTAATTGACTGCCCAAGTAACCTATACTAGACGACTGGATTGGATAACGGGTCGTTGGCACTGGACACCGCGGTGCCTCGGGCCGTCATACCATGGGACGCAGAACGTCAACCACGTATGCAGTCAGTATGGCTAAAAAGCCATGATATCAGATAATTGGCATAAAAGCCATGAATACGGGCATAAAAGCCATGAATACGGGCATAAAGCCATGAATACAGGCATAAAGCCTTTCACAGTACTGCTAAAACAATACCCTATTGGCATGCCAAACTATCCAAACCAATCTTGTTAGGTATACTAGGGCATTTAATATTTTAAAATATTAATATATTGTGCTTTATGACTTCATTATTTCATGATAAATTTCAATCATAATTCATACATTCATTTGATCATTTATATGATCACAATTCACATCAATTATTCTTTTTTACCATTGTATTCAAAATACTTCTCCTCTTTACAATAATGAGAACTAATGTCTCATTCATACATTAATACGGTTTATTTGTCCATTCATTATGTTATTCATATTGATCACAATTCTAAACAATGGTTCACATGTACCATTGTATTCAAAACATTTTTCCTTTCTCATTTATACATTCAAGAATCTACTTATGTAATTACAAATTTTATATTTCAAGTTGAGTTTCTAATATTTTATGAATTCCATTTGTGATGAGCATATGTGCTCTAACTATTTATTCACATCAATTAGGTGACTTATTTTTCATGTTTCAAGTAATCCATGAATATTTTATGGATTTCAAATTTATGGCCTAAATTTCTTTTTAACAATTTTGACTAGGATGCATAGTCCATATTTGTCATACAATTCTAAGCATTTAAGCTTAGAATTGGTTCTAGGTCTTCATCTTAATTTACTAATCATTTTGATTACTATTCACCTTACTAGTCAACCAAAATGTTGACCTTTTTATACTTAATGAATATATTAATTCTTATTACACAAAGATCCCACATTTTGAATTTTACATTTGCTAGTATTAATTGCCAATTGCAACTTAAAGTCCCCTAGATGCATTTCTAATTTCAAATTTTGAATTTCAAGTTTTGGTGTCACTATTCATTTCATTAGTCAACTAAAATGTTGACTTTTGCATAAACAATAGGTACATTGGTTTTAAACTCCCAACATACCACATTTTGTATTCAAAACTTGTTGGTTTTGGTCACTTTCTCAAAGCTTAGGTCATTTTGGCAAAATTGCCAATTTTTGGTTTTGGTGACACTATTCACCTCATTGGTGAACAAAAATGTTGACTTTTGCATAGAAAATATGTACATTGACTTTGGCACTTCAAACATACCACATTTTTCATTTAAAACTTGTTGGCATTAAGCATTAATACCATTTCTAAGCTTAAACCAAGAGAAGCAAAATTTTCAATTTTGCTAACTCAACTTTACTATTCCATTGGGCACTATTGCAGTAGGAATTTGAGGAAATGGTAAACATGAAAGTTGTTCCTTATTTTCTCTAGTTGAATTTCCTTTTTTGAATCACTCCATTTGGAGTTTTGTAGCTCAAGTTATTGTTAGTAGTATGCCCTAGAGCATATCATTTAGTATGTATCTTGTACATATTTTTAATAATAAAAGGCATTTCCACTTTTCCGTTTACATAATATATTTATGTGTAATAGAAAAGGTCCATTGATATTTTGTTAGAAATATTATTCTTAAGTTGTTAAGAATATGAGTGACAATATTTCTAGCACAAAGTATCATAAATAGGTTCACAATCGAGGATACTTCATAATAAGGACATGACTTATCCAGAAAGATTGTATTCATGTTTGTTCCCAAGTTATTTATATGAGATATAAATAAGATGGAGTGGTGAGTCTCATGCCATATAACAAACTTGATAGGCACTTATAAATGATAAGTAGGTCAACTAGGTGACACTTATGACAAGCACATGGAGTTTACTCTTGTCAATGTTTTGTCATAAATCATATTAGTGCATATAATCTTTAGACCTGAGATAGCACAGTTATCTTGTATATAGGTAGTTTGAGTTTGATAATGCTTTCATACTTGTACTATGTATGGGTATATGGGCATGTGTTGGCTCCTACTAGTTATATATGGAGGTAAGTGTTGATCAAGATGGAATCTGTTCCTCTAAGTAAATAGAGTTAAAATCCTATGTTCATTTAATTGTTCTTGATGTTTCAAGTTCTGCCAGACAGATAGATTTATTCGTAAAAGAGTTTCGATGAGAAAAATCTTTTAATCAAGAACTGGAATTAAAAGAGAACATAATATTCATAGCAAATGGAGTTTGACATAAACCATGACTTCAGCTTGAGTTGGGATTTTGTAACAGAGAGATTCTAGTGCATGGTAACATATGATTATAGGTTCATTTAAGGTAAACCTTATTACTAATTGGGTGGCCATGGCATGCTATGCTAGGTGTTAACCATGGTCTATGAGGTTCATAAAATGATTTAGAGAAATCATTTATGGTAAGAAAGAGTTCTGATGATATTAAGAGTTGATATCATGTCTCATTGCCAATTAGTGATGAGCCTAGTAAGTCACACACATACACAAGTTATCACCTATTTAAATATGATTTAATTAATTAATTAAAGAGTTTAATTGATTAATTAAATAGATTTGGTTTGCAATTAAATTGCAAAGTCCCTAGCATGACTTGAAACCAAATCTAGATTATTGGATGTGTAGTATAAATTAAATTTATATTTAAAGTGTTTAAATATGAATTTAATTGATGAGAAATTAATTAATAGAGATTAATTAATTAATTTATATTTGATATAAATTAATTAGAAGAAGAAAATAATTATTTTGTGTTAAGAACTCAAAATAAATACACAGGGCAATTTTGGTAATTTCACAGAGTGACACGTGGCACCATGAGATGGTGACACATGGCATAACACATAAGCTTGCCAAATATTTTTTAATCATGTAAGATGATTAAAATCAAGATTAAATATAGGTTTGACACTTGGCACAATGTGATTGGGTCACTTAAACCTAGAGCTAATCAAAAGGTGACATGTGGCTAGGGTTTAATGTGTTAACCTAGCTATTTAAGTGTGGTTATGAAAAGAAAACATAACCAGCAGCCTCTCCTCTCAATTGTCACGCCACTTTGAGCCTCTCCAGCTATTTCTCTTCATCTCTCATCAATTCAAAGAGATTAGCCATCAATCTCTTGAATTAAGAACACTAGAAATTGTTTCTAGTGTCCTGTTTACATCTCTAATCTCTTAAAAGGCAGAACTTGAATTTCTAATTAATAGAAAAGGCTTTAGAAGCTGTTCAAGGGCTGCCATAGGTGTTCTTGGTGTGGACAAGCTAGAGGGACAACATCTGGTGTCCTGAAGACAAATCTCAAAGGCGCAGACACGCTGCAGCACATCAAGAGGTTAGTGTAATCGTTCTTGACTTAATCTAGGGTTCTAAAATTAATCTGATTAATTTTAAAATCTTAAATGGCAAATACAGATCCAAAAACATATTAAAAGAGTTTTGATATGTTGTTTATCATTGAAATCAAATAGATAAAAATAAATCTTGCATGGTGCATGTGATCCTAGGTGAAAATTTTTGAATTCAATGGTATAATCTTGTGTTTTTCACGCCTGCCTTCAATTGGTATCAGAGCCACTATATTTGCCATTTAGATTGTTGATTATATAATTTAATTGTGTGTTTGATCATGAGATCAAGAGATTCATTGCTGGTTGGATCATGAGATGTGGCGTCACACATGGTGAAGCCACCATTGGTGGCGGCAACAATGGTTCCTTGGGTGGTTCAAGGTTTGGCTTTTAATTCTGCAATTGTTGTATGATCTAAGGCCTATTCTTTGACTAATTAAAGTGTTTAATTAGTTGTTTTAATCACACAATTAAATTATGATTCAAATCAGAATTTTAAAAATTGTTTGAATGTGATTCAAATCTGAATTTTTAAAGTTGTTTGAATGTGATTCAAATCTGAATTTTTAAAGTTGTTTGAATCATATTTAAATCTGATTTTTTAAAATTGATTCAATAAAATTCAGATCTGATTTATTAAAAAATATTTTAAAGTGATTCAAAACTGATATTTTAAAAAATGTTTGAATGTGATTCAAATCTGAATTTTTGAAGTTGTTTGAATGTGATTCAAATCTGAATTTTTAAATTTGTTTGAATGAGATTCAAATCTGAATTTTTAAATTTATTTGAATCATATTCAAATCTGGATTTTTAAGTTGAATATGAGATATTCAATTTAATTTAAGTATGTATGTTTTATTTAATTGTTAAATAGTGATATGCATGATGGATGATCATGGACTATAAAAGACCAATGTGATTGGATTTATTTCTTTTATGTTTCTTTGGGATTGTAAATTAATTAATTTATTTTAATTTATTTTGGGCATGTATTATTAAGTTTGTAATATTTTTTGGGTTGTAATTTCATTTATTTAAGTTCTTGTAAATTCGCCTTGGTATGCCAAGGATTACTATGTAATATTGGATTGCAAGAAGTTCAAGGAGGTCAAGAGCATTGGTGGGACCAGTGGGAGGAATTCAATATCAAGGGTTGATTATGTACTCCTTCAGCAACTCTTGTAAAATGAATGAATGAAATGCACCTAGGAATGCCCTGATTCAATTCTTGGTGGCTCAGAATTGAATCCCTTAGAAAGTCCATGATCATACCATATTTACTGCTTATCCATGAATGCATGAGATGTATGAGAATGTATGCAATTATATGATATATGCATGCTAAATGGATAATGTGCAAAGTGAGACCTTAATAGTAATTAGGATGGCTATAAAATCTTCCAAACAAATGATTAAGTTGGAAATGGTATAATTAAAGTAATTATAACATAAGCCCTCCATTGGGGCAATTATTTTAAGAAATTTTAAATAGTTGCATGAGATGCAATTAATTTAAGAGATTTTCTTAAGAATAATTGTTAAGCATGAGATGTTGTAAATATGTAAATGGTTTGGTGGCCAATATTGGATGTACCTGAGGACATTAAAATTATTTGCATAATTACTGGCTCAATGGGATCAACTTAACTAATGCAAGATAAGTCAATAATGGATGTACCTGAGATTTTGAGCATTAGGGGCTAGGTAAAGGATTGAACCTCACATGAGATGTGATGGGCAAGGAGTTGCTCGCTTATAGTTTATTGTAATTCCAATAATGGATGTACCTGAGGATGATCAATAGAATTATAAGAATTCAATCACCCACTAGAAATCCATCCAACTAGAATTTCCGTTTTCTACTTTGTAAGTGTAGGATTCGCTAAGTTAGTGGGAGGACCAATTTGATTAAAAGACCATAATCATTTTGGTTAATTACATGATACATTTACTAATTAATCTGGTTATTTTCTCAGCTTAATTTTCTCGATAAAAATGAGCACAAAACAACCACCACCATCCAATATCCTTGCAAGCATACTTGATCACAACAGTTGACAGACCTAATCTGTCTGATTGGCTAAGAAATTTGAAACTTGTCCTGAACCTTGAACATATAGGATATGTTCTAGATTCAAATGTTCCTGGTCCCTTACCTCCAGAGGCCACACAAGAGGAACATGAAACTTTGGACAAGTGGAAGGAGCATGATATGAGAGCTAAGTGTTACATGCTTGCTTCTATGAGTAATGAGTTACAGAAGCAACATGAGAACATGCAGAGTGCGAGTGAGATCCTACTTCACCTATAAGAGTTGTATGGTGAGCACAGCAGAATGCTAGGTATGAGATATCTAGACCTATTCCGTATGAGGATGTCCGAGGGATGTAATGTTGGGGATCATGTCCACAAGATGATTCGGCTGATTGAGCAGCTTGGAACATCTTGACTTCAACATGGATTTCCAACTACAAATGGATTTGATCCTTCATCCCTTCCTCGAGTCTTTTGGAAATTTTGTGACAAATTTCCATATGACTAAACAGAATGCACCTTAGCCGAATTACTCAACATGCTGGTTATTGCCCAAAAGAATATGCCAGGCAATAAATGAAAAGACCAAGCATTCATTGCATCTTCTTCTACTGGAAAGTCCAACAAGAAGAAGCGCAATAAGAAAAAGAAATCTCAGATTCCTGGTCCTTCCAAGAAAATAGCTAAACAGAAAAGGAAGATTAAAGCTGATAAAGGCAAAGGAAAGTGTCTCCACTGCCAACAGGAAAGTGTTTCCATTACCAACAGGAAAGTGTTTCCATTGTCAGTAAGAAAGTGTTTCCACTGGCCAGAGTATAGTAATCTAAATGAATGCAATGCCATGGTGAAAACCAACTCAAGTTCAAAATATATTTGGCACTTAAGGTTATGTCATGTTGCAGAAGATAGGATTGCAAAATTGGAGAAAATGGGGATTCTATCCTCATTGGGCTCTGAGCCTACTCCAACTTGTGAATCTTGCCTTCAAGGCAAAATGACTAGATCACCCTTTGTTGGACAAGGGCTAAGAGTTGAAAATATTTTAGAACTAATACATAGTGATGTATGTGGTCCGTTTAAAGAAATGGCTAGAGGGGGCTTTCATTATTTTATTACCTTTACTGATGATAAATCAAGGTTTGGGTATTTGTATTTGATGAAATACAAAAATGAATCTTTTGAAAAGTTCAAAGAATTTAAATCTGAAGTAGAAAATCAAACAGGAAAAAGTATTAAAGCTCTTCGATCAGATCGTGGAGGTGAATATTTGAGTACTGAATTTGATGAATACTTGAGAGAGCATGGCATTGTTTCTCAGCTGACTCCTCCAGGAACGCCACAACTGAATGGTGTATCTGAAAGGAGAAATCGTACCCTATTGGATATGGTACGTAGTATGATGAGTTATACTGATATGCCAATCTCCTTTTGGGGATTTGCATTAGAATCAGCTTTATATATTCTGAATAGGATTCCATCAAAATCAGTTTCTTCCACACCTTATGAGATATGGCATGGAAGAAAACCAAGTCTTAAGCATGTTAAGATTTGGGGTTGTCCAGCTTATATCAAAAAGCTGAACACTGATAAATTGGAGACCAGATCAGAAAGAGGTCGATTTGTTGGATATCCAAAAGATAGTTTTGGATATTATTTTTATTTGCCTACTTCACAAAAGGTTGTGATAAGTAGAGATGCCACATTTCTTGAACAAATAGTTTGTTCAAGAAGGAGGCAAAGGAAGGCAAATAGAGTTAGAATTGGAGAATTCTGACCAACCAACAGATCAGATGGATATAGATCCATCTAGTCAACCTATACCCATTGATGAAACATCTACAGCTATTCCTCGTAGAACAACTAGGGTATCTCACCCACCAGTGAGATATGGTTTTCTTCATGAAGAAGAACAAGAGTTGTCTACTCATGAAGAAGTAGATCATGGAGATGATCCACTTACCTATGAAGAAGCTATATCAGATATAGACTCTTCAAAATGGATTGATGCTATGAAATCCGAGATTGATTCCATGTATAAGAATCAAGTTTGGGATCTTGTTGACCCACCTGAAGGTATTGTACCTATAGGGAACAAATGGATTTTCTAGAAGAAAATTGGTTACGATGGAAAGGTAGAGACCTATAAGGCAAGGCTAGTAGCGAAGGGTTTCGCCAAAGGCAAGGAATAGACTATGAGGAGACTTTCTACTTTGTTGCCATGCTTAAATCAATTAGGATTTTATTAGCAATAGCTGCATACTATGATTATGAGATTTGGCGGATGGATGTCAAAATGCTTTTCTCAATGGATACAATTAAGAAAACATATTCATTGAACAACATAATGGATTTGAATCAAAATATTGTTCCAATGTATGCAAGCTAAAGCAATAAATTTATGGGTTGAAACAAGCTTCGAGGAGTTGGAACATCCGCTTTGATGAAGCCATTAAATCTTTTGGTTTTATCAAAAATGAGGATGAGCCATGTGTATATAAGAAGGTTAGTGACAAGGCTATCACTTTCCTTGTCTTATATGTGGATGACATAATCGTTGATGGGTAATGATACAGTATGTTGACGACTATAAAGGTATGGTTGTCAAATACATTCTCCATGAAAGACTTAGTGGAGGAAACCTATATTCTTGGGATTCGCATCTATAGAGATAGAGCTAAATTAATATTTGGTTTATACCAAAGTCTATACTTGTAAAATGTGTTTAAGAGGTTTAACATGCTTGATTCCAAAAGAGGATTGTTACCAAGTGAGACATGGTATCCACCTTTCTAAAGAGATGTCTCCAAAGACACCAAGAAAGAGATAAGATGGCCAGATTCCATATGCTTCTGCTATTGGAAGTTTAATGTATGCAATGTTGTGTACTAGGCCTGATATCACATATGCCGTTAGTTTGACTAGCGGTATCAATCCAATCCAGTTTGGAATATCGATAGTCACAAGAATATCCTTAAGTACTTGAGAAGAACTAAGGATTTATTCTTGATATATGGAGGTGGAGACTTGCAATTGGATGGTTATACCGATTCGATTTCCAATCGATATCGATGATAGAAAGTCTACCTCTGGATATGTGTTCATTTGTAATGGAGGTGCGATCATTGCAAGAGTTCCAAACAGAGCACGATCGCAGATTCCACTCATCGAGGTCGAGTATATTCATCGCATCGATGTCGCAAAAGAAGTCGTTTGGATAAAGAAGTTCGTGATGTAACTTACAGAGTTCCTTCCATTGAGTCAAGAGTTCCATTACATCGTGACAACAATGGAGCATCATACAAAGCTAAGGAACCAAGGTCTCACCGTAAATCCAAACACATAGAAAGGCGCTACCACATTATCGGAGAAATAGTTGGGCGAGGCGATGTAGCCATGCAGAAATAGCATCACCGAAAATCCAGTTGATCCATTCACTAAGCCTATGTCACAGACTCAGCTAGACCGACATCTTGAGAAGATGGGTCTAAGGTATTGTAATGAATGGCTCTAGTGCTAGTGGGAGATTGTTAGTAGTATGCCCTAGAGCATATCATTTAGTATGTATCTTGTACATATTTTTAATAATAAAAGGCATTTCCACTTTTCCGCTTACATAATATATTTATGTGTAATAGAAAAGGTCCATTGATATTTTGTTAGAAATATTATTCTTAAGTTGTTAAGAATATGAGTGACAATATTTCTAGCACAAAGTATCATAAATAGGTTCACAATCGAGGATACTTCATAATAAGGACATGACTTATCCGTAAAGATTGTATTCATGTTTGTTCCCAAGTTATTTATATGAGATATAAATAAGATGGAATGGTGAGTCTCAAGCCATATAACAAACTTGATAGGCACTTATAAATGATAAGTAGGCCAACTAAGTGACACTTATGACAAGCACATGGAGTTTACTCTTGTCAATGTTTTGTCATAAATCATATCAAGGCATATAATCTTTAGACTGAGATAGCACAGCTTATCTTGTATATAGGTAGTTTGAGTTTGATCTTGCTTTCATACTTGTACTATGTATGGGTATATGGGCATGTGTTGGCTCCTACTAGTTATATATGGAGGTAGGTGTTGATCAAGATGGAATCTGTTCCTCTAAGTAAATAGAGTTAAAATCCTATGTTCATTTAATTGTTCTTTATGTTTCAAGCTCCTGCCAGACAGATAGATTTATTCGTAAAAGAGTTTCGATGAGAAAAATCTTTTAATCAAGAACTGGAATTAAAAGAGAACATAATATTCATAACAAATGGAGTTTGACATAAACCATGACTCAAATTTGAGTTGGGATTTTGTAACAGAGAGATTCTAGTGCATGGTAACATATGATTATAGGTTCATTTAAGGTAAACCTTATTACTAATTGGGTGGCCATGGCATGCTATGCTAGGTGTTAACCATGGTCTATGAGGTTCATAAAATGATTTAGAGAAATCATTTATGGTAAGAAAGAGTTCGATGATATTAAGAGTTGATATCATGTCTCATTGCCAATTAGTGATGAGCCTAGTAAGTCACACACATACACAAGTTATCACCTATTTAAATATGATTTAATTAATTAATTAAAGAGTTTAATTGATTAATTAAATAGATTTGGTTTGCAATTAAATTGCAAAGTCCCTAGCATGACTTGAAACCAAATCTAGATTATTGGATGTGTAGTATAAATTAAATTTATATTTAAAGTGTTTAAATATGAATTTAATTGATGAGAAATTAATTAATAGAGATTAATTAATTAATTTATATTTGATATAAATTAATTAGAAGAAGAAAATAATTATTTTGGGTTAAGAACTCAAAATTAAGACACAGGGCATTTTGGTCATTTCACGATTGTGACACGTGGCACCATGAGATGGTGACACATGGCATAACACATAAGCTTGCCAAATATTTTTAATCATGTAAGATGATTAAAATCAAGATTAAATATAGGTTTGACACTTGGCACAATGTGATTGGGTCACTTAAACCTAGAGCTAATCAAAAGGTGACATGTGGCTAGGGTTTAATGTGTTAACCTAGCTATTTAAGTGTGGTTATGAAAAGAAAACATAACCAGCAGCCTCTCCTCTCAATTGTCACGCCACTTTGAGCCTCTCCAGCTATTTCTCTTCATCTCTCATCAATTCAAAGAGATTAGCCATCAATCTCTTGAATTAAGAACACTAGAAATTGTTTCTAGTGTCCTGCTTACATCTCTAATCTCTTAAAAGGCGTAACTTGAATTTCTAATTAATAGAAAAGGCTTTAGAAGCTGTTCAAGGGCTGCCATAGGTGTTCTTGGTGTGGACAAGCTAGAGGGACAACAACTGTAGTACTCAAGACAAATCTCAAAGGCGCAGACACGCTGCAGCACATCAAGAGGTTAGTGTAATCGTTCTTGATTTAATCTAGGGTTCTAAAATTAATCTGATTAATTTTAAAATCTTAAATGGCAAATACAGATCCAAAAACATATTAAAAGAGTTTTGATATGTTGTTTATCATTGAAATCAAATAGATAAAAATAAATCTTGCATGGTGCATGTGACCCTAGGTGAAAATTTTTGAATTCAATGGTATAATCTTGTGTTTTTCACGCCTGCCTTCCGCTTATGGCCAAAATAAGTTTACTCGCTCACGCAATCGCTCATGCTGCACTTTTGGGTTTTGGCAGATTTTGGTCCAACTTTGGTCAGTAATTTGATCAAGTTAAGTTTATAATTTGGCCTAACTTTCTTCATATGAAATGTTCTACTATGCCTTAGGTTTTCATCGGTTCAATAATCGCCTAAATCCGAGTTTTCTAGAGAGAGTTATAGCCATCCAAACATTACTGCTCAAATGAAAATCTGCAGAGTTGCAGGTTTGAACAGTAACTGTGACTGCCATTTGGGTTAGGTTCTGGTCATAATTTGGGGTAGATTTCTTCATGAAAGTTGTTTGTCTATGTCTTAACTTGTTGCTGTAAAAATTTCAGATCTATTGACCAAATCTACAGTGAGTTATGGCAAAATGAACAGTTACTGTTCATTTGGTCATTTCTGCAGGTGCTGTTGCAGGGGATCCGGATTGGGGCCAAGTTTTGGTCCTCTTGCTTTGGTCTTTTGGGCATGGTTTCTTCAGAAAAAATGTGCCATTATAAGCCTAGTTTCATGTCCAATTGGCCAAACATCAATTGGACCTACACAGCCAAAGTTATGGCAGTGCAAGTGGACTGAATTTCACCTCTCACTGGCCCTAGGGCAGCCTACAACTTCACTTTGCAATCCTATTTTTCAGTCCATAATATGGTCAACTTACCTAAAATGGTCACTAATTGACCATTAAAATGTGCTCTAACAATTTCATAAGCCAAATTAATTTTTTCACTTCTCAAAACCCTAATGTCCAATTCAATTTGCCCATAAACCTCAATTAGCACACTAGTTCAACATCCATGCATATTCATACCTTAAACATCATTTCTATCCACTATAAATTCATTAAAACAATCAAAATCATCCTTCCTTAGGGCTGCCCAAAATTCAAGGGATGCATACACTTAACTTTTATTCATTTAATTTACAATTTCTCACTTATTTCAAGCTTCTAACTTGGAATCAAAGAAGTATATATATAAGTAGGCACTAACCTCACTTTAACCTCTTGTAGGGCAGATTTCTCCAAGTTAAATCTTCATTTTCTTGTACTCTCTTGGCTGCCAAACACTTCCTCTAGGTCCAAGGATTCATTTTAGTGTTGGGGTCTTGAGGAAATATGGCGAGGAAGCATGAGAAATGAAGCTTTTGTTTGAAAATCAATGGAGGGAGAAGAGGGAGAGATTCACGTTTTGGCTAAAGAATAAGAAGGAAACAGCAGAATTTTGAGTCTATTTGTCTCTTTTAATTGTTTAAAAAAAAGAATTATTGAATGGTGATTGGTGGAGGGTATGTAGATGACATCATGTGATGTCATTATCCCTAATTTCCTTCATTTTTTCTTTTCTTTTCTTTTCTACCACATTTCAATTTAATTTTTAGCAATATTTCTTCATATTTTATGTCATATTAATTATTTACTTAACTCGACAAGTCGGCCAAAAATCACCTCTGAAGGCGAAATGACCAAAATGCCCTCCGTTTGGCTTAACGGGTCAAAATTGTCTGTACCGATTGAAAAATTTTTCTAAATATTTTCTTGGCATTCTAATGCCATAGGAACCTCAATGACCCTTCTCTGGAGTCCCAAAAATTATTTTATAATTTTTCCCCCGGATCTAGGGCTCCTCGTTGCGAGAACCGCAACTTACCTCTGGTTACCCATTGCTTGGGCACCGGCTCTTTTGACTTAACTGTATTTTATTTCTAAAATTTTTACTAAATTTTTCTTATTAATATTTGAGTTAATTATGGTTCTTGACTTTAGTTTAAATATTTTTCCGGACGTTCTAGCTGTCCGATCGACACCGGCCACACCGAATAAGAGACTGCATTTGAGTTGCTACCGGGAGGGTGTTACACAAAACTACAAACTTGTAGATCTGTGTCTTATTGCACGCAGAGCAAAATTTCAGGTCATTCTAAGTTATGTAGACCAAGTTGTGGTCATTTTACTATTGCTGGTCATAATGTACCAAAATTGGTCACTTTAGGTCATTTTAGGTTCGGCTAGTTTTTGGACCCGAACTTGTGCAAGCTATTTGACTTACTTATGGTCATTTTTGTTCTTTAGTGTCTTCATAAGACTTGTAGATATATGTCTTAGCTATTCATGGTAAAAATTTTAGGTCAATTGGACCTGTTTTGAGTGAGTTATGGCCAAAATACTAACTACTACCCAAATGGTCAATTTTCAGGCCTTAAATGCACTAATCCGGATTTGGTCATTTTTCAAGTTACTTTCCAAGCAGAATTTTGGTAAACTTCCTTCATGAAAGTTGGCACATTTTGTGCCTAGTTTCACCACCAATTGGTCTCATGCCAATTGGAGCCACACACTTAAGGTTCTAAGCCCAAAATACACACTGCCCTATTGCACATTGTTCATTACTCATCAAATACACATTTAACACTTACCAAGTCACTTCCTTCATGCCATTTCTGTTTTGTACCATAACATGAACACATTTCACAACACATTTTTGGTCACTTTGGCAGCTTATAACCACACTCAATATGCACCTTATAGTATAGAATTTACCAAGTTCAAATTACACACAATTTAACTACATAACCTAGCTCATTTACATGTCCAAACTCAAACCCTCATACACATACTCAAGCTGCCATAACAAGTACTATAATTCAACCATACAATTTCATAAACCAAACCATGAAATAACATTTTTTTGATATACACTTCAAGTTGCCGAATTGTAGTCTTCATCAATTTGCTTTCCAAGCTTCCAAAGTCAAGTGTACATTCACATATACATCTAATATACATCACCCAATTTATTCCTACACACATAAACACTTAATCAAATCTTTAATATACTATTTAAAAGCAAGGATAAATTGTTCTTATGGAGTTTCCATGGCTGCCAAAAATATACATCTCTCTTAAAACATCAAACTACAAAATTCCTTGCACAATTCAACTACCCATAACACCCACACAAACTTTAATAAAGCAAGCATCAAAAATACCTACTTACCACTTTGGAAACTCTTCAAAACTTCACCAAAACTTGATCTTCTTGCTGCCTATCTACTGGCCAAGGTGTATGGACAACTTTTAGTGAAGGGAAGTGCAAGGAAGGAGGCTTGGATCAAGCTTGCATGAAGCTTGTAAACAATGCGTCCATGGATGTTTTCACTCTTCCATTTTCGGCTGGCTGTCTTAAAGGTTGAAGAAGATGAAGTTATTTCAGCCAAATGAAGGTTAATGGTCCACTTAAGGGAGTTAGTGGACCACTAAGTGAAGTTTAATGTTTATTTAATCTTAAATTCCTAAATTCCCACATTTAACGCCTTACTTTTGCTATTTAATTAATGTACCACCAATTTAATTTTTCATGACATTTTCCAAGGGTAATATCATGTATTTTTAATGGACATTTAATTCAAAAGACAACTCGGGGTGTCAAATGACCACAATGCCCTTGTTCGGGTTGCATTCCTGATTTTTCGGTAACACCGAGTTTTGTCCGTTTTTTGATTTCTCACTTTTCTTTGTACTAATTAATTAATTTTTCTTTGATATTTCTAATGATATTTATACTTCAATAGATCTTTAATTATATCTTAAAAATATTTTCCAGGGTTCCCCGTGGTCCAGGGCTAGTCAACGGTCCACACCGCGACTTCCCGGTGCGGTCACCCATCGCTAGGGTTCTCGGCTCACTTAACTTGGTTATATTTCATTGCTATTATTTTTCCTTTGTTTTTCTTGTATTTCCTATTCTTGTATTTCATAATTCTATGTCTCCTCACTAATATTTAAATATAGTTCTAGACATTCTAACTGTCCAGATAGACACTAGTCACTGGAGCAGTAGAACGCACTACCGAATATAGGGGTGTTACAAGGAACACCACCGCTGAATGGTGTATCTGAAAGGAGAAATCGTACCCTATTGGATATGGTACGTAGTATGATGAGCTATACTAATATGCCAATCTCCTTTTGGGGATTTGCATTAGAATCAACTTTATATATTCTGAATAGGATTCCATCAAAATCAGTTTCTTCCACACCTTATGAGATATGGCATGGGAGAAAACCAAGTCTTAAGCATGTTAAGATTTGGGGTTGTCCAGCTTATATCAAAAAGCTGAACACTGATAAATTGGAAACCAAATCAGAAAAGGGTCGATTTGTTGGATATCCAAAAGATAGTTTTGGATACTATTTTTATTTGCCTACATCACAAAAGGTTGTGATAAGTAGAGATGCGACATTTCTTGAACAACAGTTTGTTCAAGAAGGAGGCAAAGGAAGGAAAATAGAGTTAGAATTTGAGAATTCTGACTAACCAACAAATTAGATGGATATAGATCCATCTAGTCAACCCACAACCGTTGATGAAACATCTACAGCTGTTCCCCGTAGAACAACAAGGGTATCTCACTCACCAGTGAGATATGGTTTCCTTCATGAAGAAAAACAAGAGTTGTCTACTCATGAAGAAGTAGATCATGGAGATGATCCACTTACCTATGAAGAAGCTATATCAGATATAGACTCTTCAAAATGGATTGATGCTATGAAATCCGAAATTGATTCCATGTATAAGAATCAAGTTTGGGATCTTGTTGACCCACCTGAAGGTATTGTACCTATAGGGAACAAATGGGTTTTCAAGAAGAAAATTGGTTTTGATGGAAAGGTAGAGACCTATAAGGCAAGGCTAGTAGCGAAAGGGTTTCACCAAAGGCAAGGAATCGACTATGAGGAGACTTTCTCACCTATTGCCATGCTTAAATCAATTAGGATTCTATTAGCAATAGTTGCATACTATGATTATGAGATTTGGCAAATGAATGTCAAAATAGTTTTTCTTAATGGATACATTGAAGAAAACATTTTTGTGGAACAACCTAGGGGTTTTGAATCCCAAGATGGTTTCAAGGCATGCAAGCTAAAACGATCCATTTATGGGTTGAAACAAGCTTCGAGGAGTTGGAATATCTGGTTTGATGAAGCCATTAAGTCATTTAGTTTTATAAAAAATGAGGATGAGCCATGTGTAAATAAGAAGATTAGTGATAGTGCTATCACTTTCCTTGTCTTATATGTATATGACATATTGTTGATAGGTAATGAAATAGATATGTTGACAACTATAAAGATATGGTTGTCAAATACATTCTCCATGAAAGACTTAAGGGAGGAAACCTATATTTTTGGGATTCGCATCTATAGAGATTGAGCGAAAAGAATAATTGATTTATCCCAAAGTCTATACTTGGAAAAGGTGTTAAAGAGGTTTAACATGCTTGATTCCAAGAGAGGATTGTTACCAGTGAGACATGATATCCACCTCTCTAAAGAGATGTCTCCAAAGACACCTGAAGAAAGAGGTAAAATGGCTAGGATTTCATATGCTTCGGCTATTGGAAGTTTGATGTATGCAATATTGTATGCTAGGCCGGATATCGCATATGCTGTTAGTTTGACTAGCAGGTATCAATCCAATCCAGGTTTGGAACACTGGATAGCTATCAAGAATATCCTTAAGTACTTGAGAAGAACTAAGGATTTATTCTTGATTTATAGAGGTGGAGACTTGCAATTGGATGGTTATACTGATTTTGATTTCCAATCAGATATCGATGATAGAAAGTCTACCTCTGGGTATGTGTTCATTTGTAATGGAGGTGTAGTCAGTTGGAAGAGTTCCAAATAGAGCACGACTGCAGATTCCACTATCAAGGCTGAGTATATTGCTGCATCAGATGCTGCAAAGGAAGCTATTTGGATAAAGAAGTTCGTGACAGAACTTGTAAAGGAGCGGAAGCATGAAAAACACAAGTTTATATCACTGAATTCAAAAAATTTTCACCTAGGGTCACATGCATTATGTAAGATTTATTTTTATCTATTTAATTTCAATGATAAACAACATATTAAAACTCTTTTAATATGTTTTTGGATCTGTATTTTGCATTTAAGATTTTAGAATTAATCAGATTAATTTTAGAACCCTAGATTAGATCAAGAACAAGTGCACTAACCTCTTGATGCACTGCAGTGTGTTTGGTACCTTTAGGATGCGTCTTTAGGACACCAGATATTATCCCTCTAGCTTGTTCACACCAAGATCACCCATGGCAGCCCTTGAACAACTTCTAAAGCTTTTTCTATTAATTAGACAATCAAGTTTTTCCTTTTAAGAGATTAAAGATGTAAACAGAACACTAGAAACAATTTCTAGTATTTTTAATTCAAGAGATTGTTTGCTAATCTCTTTGAATTGATGAGAGATAAAGAAGAAAGGAGGGGAGATGTTCTTTGGGTGGCAGCACCAAAGAAGAATAGCAGCCACACATTTTACTCTTTCATAACAACAGTTATATAGCTAGGTCATCACTTAAAACCCTTGCCACATGTCACTTTCTGATTGGCTCTTGGTTTAATTGACCCAATCACATTGTGCCAAGTGTCAAACCTATATTTAATCTTGATTTTGATCATCTTACATGATAAAAAGTCAAATGGCAAGCTTATGTGTAGTGCCATGTGTCACCATCTCATGGTGCCACATGTCACCTTGTGAAATGACCAAAATACCCCTGTGTCTTAATTTTGAGTTCTCAATCCAAAATAATTATTTCTCTTCTTCTAATCAATTTATATCAAATATAAATTAATTAATTAATCTCTATTAATTAATTTCTCATTAATTAAATTCATATTTAAATACTTTAAATATAAATTTTGTCACACCTCACCCCTCTGTAAGGCATAACATGATCCCGTAGAATACTTAATGAACTACCGAACTTCACCTACCGATAACTCATTAAGTACCCTACAAGGGATTTTTAAAATAATTTTCTTACATTTTGGAAGTGGTGAGCATTTTGGTAGGAATTAAAAACCATTTATTCAAAGTTTAAATACTAGTAAAAATTTTTTTCCATTTTAATTTTGCCGCAAATTTTATAAAATTTTTGACAGAGTTCTGTTTGTAATTAGAGAAAACAGTTCTTCAAATACCTGAAAAAAACACTTTCAAAAATTTTTTACATCTCCCAACCTCCAATAAATCTCAATCAACTCAATTAAATCACTTCAAAGTAATTTCCACAATACAAATCAAAATCATCATCTCAAAATATTTAATACTTTATTCACAAGGCATAAATCATGAAATTCATATGTATAAATATTAAATTTACGGAAGGAAATCTAAAATAATATTATTACAATTTATTTACAACTGCTCAACTTAAATTAATACATATAACATTTCTATATTTACATCAAAATTATCTACAAGGGTATAAAATAATACCCGTACAAAATGATCGATGTGGTCCACAATTCGATAGCAGCTCACTCTGCTGCTTTCTCCTTTATCTCATGATAAGAAAATAAGCTATCGCTGAATATAAAAATACTCAGTGGTGCATAATAAAAATTTAAAATGCAATACATAAATCGTTCATTGATGAAACACAATTTGAATACTTCTTAATCACATTTCACAAATATCAAAGCTCATAACAACTCCATTTAGTCAAATAATTTATTAAACATAGTGTTGCCAAAATCATACACCACTTAAGCCATGACACAAAATTTCCGATCAATGCCGTGTTGTACACCACGACAAAGTAATCTCAACCCCATTAATCGAAATCAATGAGGGAGGTGGCTATCTAGCTAATGAGTACTCATCCGATCTCAACCTCAACTGGCAAGCCAGAGAGGGAGGAAAATAAACGATCTCAACCCCATAAATGGAGGAGGAATAATGTGATACTGTCATGCTAAGTGTGAACATAAAATCAATTCAAAACAATTTATTCAAATAATTTATGAAAAATCTAATCAATTTCCAAAGTCATATTTGCGATTATAAAATGACAACACAGTACATAATTAATCACAGAAGTCAAATTTTTGCGAATAAAATATTTAAACAAGAATTATTGTGCACAGAACTGACGTGAGTCGCCTTTAGGCCTTGACTCAATCTCTCAGAGCTTCCAAGTCTTTTTCAGCTGAAACACACAATTTCACAGTGTTTCAGTACCATAACTTAGCATAAATCCAAAAATAAATTTCACTTCATTTTTACCTAGCTTTAATGTGCTAATTTCAACGTTCTCGAAGTTTTTGTGTTTCGGGTTACTATTCACTACACTATTCAAGTCAAATTGTTGACTTTTTAAGGCTTAATAGATATGGGAACTCCAACTTCACCCACATACCACATTTTGGTCATTAAAATTGTTAGTTTTGGTCATTTTCTCAAAGCTTAAATCCTTTTGGCCAAATTGTCAAATTTTCAGTTTTGGTGCTCCAAGTTGCACTGTTCCATTGGTAATTTTACTGTTGGAATTTGAGAAAACTTCCTTCATAGAAAATGTTCCTTATTGTCTTAAATTTATTCTCATTTTTGGATCACTCCAATTGGAGTTTTTTAGCTCAAGTTATGGCCATTTGAACCAGGGCTGCCAGATGGAAAACAACCCTGATTTTCTGGGTAATTTTGGTGCTGGCAGATTTGGGTCACCAACTTGGGGTGGCCAAATGGCTTGGTTGCTGGCAGAATTTGGACTTGTGTTCTTCATGAAAGTTTTAGGTCTATATTTCATCTAACCACTGATAAAATTTCAGGTCAATTTGACCTGTCTAGCTCAAGTTATGACCAAATGAATTCATTTGGTCAGTTTGTACAGTGGCAGACTGCTCTTATCCAACTTTGGTCAATTGGTTCACTAAGTTTTGGTCACTTTTTGGGCATGGTTTCTAAATGAAAATTGTGTCATTTTATGTCTATTTTCATCCCCAATTGGTACCATATCAATTGGACTTGTAAAATTTCAGTTTTGATCCTTCAAAGTTGACTTGCTCATGCTGCTAGCAGCATGACCATACAACCTCCGAATTTAACTTAATTTCCTACCATTCCCACACAACTCATTTGGTCATAATTGACCATTATTTCACTTCACAATAGGTCAAAGATGCCATTTACTCATTTCTTATATTTTTAGTTCACAAACCCTAAGTCCCAAAACCCTAACTCACTTAATTGTTGCAATTAACTAAATTCAAAGCTATCAACCATAATCATTCAACTAATGGAGGTCCATAAACTCATTTAAATCCATCAAACCATACAAAATCATACTCCCTTCAACGAGGCCGAAATTTCAGTAATGGTCCTCACAATCTTTTTCTTTTCATTTTAAACATATTACAAGCTAATTCAAACCAAAACACAACAATCAAATCTCAACTTTTAAATTGATACACTTACCTCAACTTTAATACCAAATCTTCAATTTTTCTCCTCCTTTCTTCTTTCTTTCTTGTTCTTAAGTTGAGATTGCAAGCTCTAGTAAGGTTTTTAGGGGAGTTATGAAGATTAAGTGAAGGAATTTAAGCTTAAGTGTAAGCTTAAATGAAGAAAATTCATAAAGGAACTTGGGAGGAGGTGGGGCGGCACAAAGGAAGAAGAAGAGCTAAAAATGATTTTTTTTTTCTTTTATTTTCTTTTATTTTCTTTTATCTATTTTGGTTTATGGAAGACCACAAAAACCTAATTAATTAATTAAATTAATTCATATATTTATGGCATCATGCATGAGGTCATGCATGATGTCATCACCTTTTTACTTTTTCATTTTTCTCTTTTTTTTTTTTCTATTAGTTCTTTAATTTAATTCTCGATTCCGAAATTTTCTTTTCTTCGATTTTATTTGACAGTTAGGTTAGTAGTCAACTCTCGGGGTCAATTGACCAAATTTCCCCTCGCCGGTTCATCCCGGTTTGTAAATAATTTCATATTTCTTCTGGCTCCCAGACCTAATTATTTGACTGGCTTAACAGTTCTTTTTCATGATTTTCTCTTTTCCACTGTGTTCATAATGGTCTGAAGGACCGCAGCATCACATTTTACGGTTCGAAATTTGAGTTTAAAATGACTTCGCAGTCATTCCCTAGGAGGTCACCCATCGCTGTGACTCTCGGCTCGTTTAACTTCTTATGTTCTATTTTTCTTATTTATACTTAACTAATTGAACATTGCTAATTATTTGTGTTTATGGTTTCTCTAGTTGTCTTAAGTATGGTTCTAATCCCCTTAATTGTCTGAACCGACACCGGTCACCGGAACAGTGAAATATACCAGGCTATACAAATAAGGGTGTTACAAATTTAATTTATACTATACATCCAATAACCTAGATTTGGTTTCAAGCCATGCTAGGGACTTTGCAATCTAATTGCAAACCAAACTTATTTAGTTAATCAATTAAACTCTTTAATTAATTAATTAAATCATATTTAATTTGGTAATTACTTATGTATGTGTGTGACTTACTAGGCTCATCAATAATTGGCAATGAGGTATGATATCAACTCTTAATATCATCAGAACTCTAAACCATTTTATGCACCTCATAGACCATGGTTAACACCTAGCATAGCATGCCATGGCCACCCAATCAGTAATAAGGTTTACCTTAAATGAACCTATAATCATATGTTACCATGCACTAGAATCTCTCTGTTACAAAATCCCAACTCAAGCTGAAGTCATGGTTTATGTCAAACCTTATTTGCTATGAATATTATGTTCTCTTTTAATTCCAGTTCTTCATTAAAAGATTTTCTCATCAGAAACTCTTTTCTGATTAAATCTATCTGTCCTGGCCAGGAACTTGAAAAATTAAGAACAATTAATGAAAATAGGATTTTATCCCTATTTACTTAGAGGAACAAATTCCATCTTGATCAACACCTACCTCCATATATAACTAGTTGGAGCCAACAGATTCCCATATACCCATACACAGTACAAGTATGAAAGCAGTATCAAACTCAAACCACCTATATACAAGATAACTATGCTATCTCAGGTCTAAAGATTATATGCACTTATATGATTTATGACAATGCATTGACAAGAGTAAACTCCATGTACTTGTCATAAGTGTCACTGGTTTGACCTACTTATCATGTATAAGTGCCTATTATGTTTGTTATATGGAATGAGACTCACCATTCCATCTTATTTACATCTCATATAAATAACTTGGGAACAAACATGATTACAATCTTTCTAGATAAGTCATGTCCTTATTGTGAAGTATCCTCAATTGTGAACCTATTTATGATACTTTGTACTAGAAATACTGTCACTCATATTCTTAACAACTTAAGAATAGAATTTTAAACAAAATATCAACGGACCTTTTCTATTACACATAAATATATTATGTAAACGGAAAAGTGAAAATGCCTTTTATTAATAAAAACATGTATAAGATGCATACTAAATGGTATGCTCTAGGGCATACTACTAACAACTTGCAGTAGTTCCTTCCATTGAGTCAGCAGTTCTACTTCACTGTGACAACACTGGAGCAGTCATACAGGCTAACGAACCCCTGTCTCACTAGAAATCCAAACACATAGAAAGGCGCTACCACATTATTAGAGAAATAGTTGGGCAAGGCGATGTAGCCATGCAGAAAATAGCATCAGCTGAAAATCCAGCTGATCCATTCACTAAGCCTATGTCACAAACTCAGCTAGACCGACATCTTGAGAAGATGGGTCTAAGATATTGTAATGAATGGCTCTTTTGCTAGTGGGAGATTGTTAGTAGTATGCCCTAGAGCATATCATTTAGTATGTATCTTGTACATCCTTTATTAATAAAAGGCATTTTTACTTTTCCATTTACATAATATATTTAAGTGTAATAGAAAAGGTCCATTGATATTTTGTTAGAAATTCTATTCTTAAGTTGTTAAGAATATGAGTGACAGTATTTCTAGCACAAAGTAACATAAATAAGTTCACAATCGAGGATACTTCACAATAAGGACATAACTTATCCAGTAAGGTTGTATTCATGTTTATTCCCAAGTTATTTATATGAGATATAAATAAGATGGAATGGTGAGTCTCTTGCCACATAACAAACATGATAGGCACTAATACATGATAAGTAGGCTGAACCAGTGACATTTATGACAAGCACATGGAGTTTACTCTTGTCAATGCATTGTCATAAATCATATCAGTACATATAATCTTTAGACCTGAGATAGCACAGTTATCTTGTATATAGGTGGTTTGAGTTTGATACTGCTTTCATACTTATACTGTGTATGAGTATATGGGCATGTGTTGGCTCCTACTAGTTATATATGGAGGTAGGTGTTGATCAAGATGGAATCTGTTCCTCTAAGTAAATAGAGATAAAATCCTATGTTCATTTAATTGTTCTTGATGTTTCAAGTTCCTGACCAGGACAGATAGATTTAATCAGAAAAGAGTTTCTGATGAGAAAATCTTTTAATCAAGAATTGGAATTAAAACAGAACATAATATTCATAGCAAATGGGGTTTGACATAAACCATGACTCCAGCTCGAATTGGGATTTTGTAACAGAGAGATTCTAGTGCATGGTAACATATGATTATAGGTTCATTTAAGGTAAACCTTGTTACTTATTGGGTGGCCATAGCATGCTATGCTAGGTGTTAACCATGGTCTTTGAGGTGCATAAAATGATTTAGAGAAATCATTTATGATAAGAAAGAGTTCTGATGATATTAAGAGTTGATATCATGTCTCATTGCCAATTAGTGATCAGCCTAGTAAGTCACACACATACATAAGTAATCATCAAATTAAATATGATTTAATTAATTAATTAAAGAGTTTAATTGATTAATTAAATAGGTTTGGTTTGCAGTTTGATTGCAAAGTCCCTAGCATGTCTTGAAACCAAATCTAGGTTATTGGATGTATAGTATAAGTTAAATTTATATTTAAAGTGTTTAAATATTAATTGAATTAATGAGAAATTAATTAATAGAGATTAATTAATTAATTTATATTTGATATAAGTTGATTAGAAGAAGAGAAATAATTATTTTGTGTTAAGAACTCAAAATTAAGACACAGGGGTATTTTGGTCATTTCACAGGGTGACATTTGGCACCGTGAGATGGTGACACATGGCACTACACATAAGCTTGCCAAATGTCTTTTAATCATGTAAGATGATTAAAATTAAGATTGAATATAGGTTTGACACTTGGCACAATGTGATTGGGTCAATTAAACCTAGAGCCAATCAGAAGGTGACCTGTGGCAAGGGTTTTAAGTGGTGACCTAGCTATATAAGTGTTGTTATGAAAAGAAAAACACAACAAGCTACTACCTTTCTCTTTGTGCCACCACCTTGGAGACCTCTCCCTTCTCTTCTTCTTCATCTCTCATTAATTCAAAGAGATTAGAAAATAATCTCTTGAATTAAAAGTACTAGAAATTGTTTCTAGTGTTCTGTTTACATCTCTAATCTCTCAAAAGGTAAAACTTGATTTTCTAATTCATAGAAAAAGCTTTAGAAGCTATTTAAGGGTTTCCATAGGTGATCTTGGTGTGGACAAGTTAGAGGGACAACATCTGGTGTCCTAAAGACGCATCCCAAAGGTGTCAAACACACTGTAGTGCATCAAGAGGTTAGTGCACTTGTTTTGATCTAATCTAGGGTTCTTAAAATTAATCTGATTAATTTTAAAATCTTAAATGGCAAATGTAGATCTAAAAATATATTAAATGAGTTTTAATATGCTGTTAATCATTGAAATCAAATAGATAAAAGTGAATCTTGCATGATGCATGTGACTCTAGATGAAAAATTTTGAACTTCAATGATCTAAACTTGTGTTTTTCATGCTTCCACTCCTTCACTAGGCGCATCCCAAAGGGGCCAAACACACTGCAGTTCATCAAAAAGGTTAGTGTACTTCTTCTTGATCTAATCTAGGGTTCTAAAGAATTAATCTGTTAATTCTAAAATCTAAAATGGAAAATGTAGATCAAAAAATATATTAAAAGAGTTTTAATATGCTGTTTATCATTGAAATAAAATAGATAAAAATAAATCTTGCATGATGCATGAGACCCTAGGTGAAAATTTTTTTGAATTCAATTATCTAAACTTGTGTTTTTCATGCTTCCGCTCCTTCAATTGGTATCATAGCCACTATATTTGCCATTTAGATTGTTTAATATATGATTTAATTGTGTGATTTGATCATGAGATGATTAGTTCTTTGCTGGTTGCAAAAGAAAAGTGGCGGCATGCTTGGTTGCACCATGGTGTGCATGGTTTGTGCACCACCATGGTGCGCAAGGTAAGTGATGGGTGTTATATGTGCAAGTGTTGTATGATCTAAGGCCCATTTTATGTCTAATTAAACTGTTTAATTAGCAATATAATCACACAATTAAATTTGTTTGAATGTGATTCAAATCTGAATTTTTAAATTTGTTTGAATGTGATTCAAATATGAATTTTTAAATTTGTTTGAATCATATTCAAATTTGGATTTTTAAGTGAAATATGAGATATTCAATTTATTTTATGTATGTATATTTTATTTAATTGTTAAATAGTGATATGCATGATGGATGATCATGGACTATAAAAGACCAATGTGATTGGATTTATTTCTTTTATATTTCTTTGGGTTGTAAATTAATTAATTTATTTTAATTTATTTTGTGCATGTATTATTAAGGTTGTAATATTTTTTGGGTTGTAATTTCATTTATTTAGTTCTTGTAAATTCACCTTGGTATGCCAAGGATTACTATGTAATTGGATTGCAAGAAGAACAAGGAGGTCAAGAGCATTGGTAGGACCAGTGGGAGGAATTCAATATCAAGTGTTGATTATGTACTCCTTCAGCAACTCTTGTAATATGAATGAATGAAATGCACCTAGGAATGCCCTGATTCAATTCTTGGTGGCTCAGAATTGAATCCCTTAGAAAAGTCCATGATCATACCATATTTATTTATTATCCATGAATGCATGAGATGTATGGGAATGTATGCAAGTATATGATATATGCATGCTAATTGGATAATGTGCAAAGTGAGACCTTAATAGTAATTAGGATGACCATAAAATCTTCCAAACAAATGATTATGTTGGAAATGCTATAATTAAAGTAATTATAACATGGGCCCTCTCTTGAGGTAATTATTTTAAGAAATTTTAAATACTTGCATAAGATGCAATTAATTTAAGAGATTTTCTTAAGAATAATTGTTAAGCATGAGATGTTGTAAATATGTAAATGGTTTGGTGGCGAATATTGGATGTACCTGAGGACATTAAAATTATTTGCATAATTACTGGCTCAATGCGATCAACTTAACTAATGCAAGATAAGTCAATAATGGATATACCTGAGATTTTGAGCATTAGGGGCTAGGTAAAGGATTGAATCTCATATGAGATGTGATGGGCAAGGAGTTGCTCACTTATAGTTTATTGTAATTCCAATAATGGATGTACTTGAGGATGATTAATAGAATTATAAGAATTCAATCACCCACTAGAAATCCATCCAACTAGAATTTCCGTTTTCTACTTTGGAAGTGTAGGATTTGCTAAGTTAGTGGGAGGACCAATTTGATTAAAAGACCATAATCATTTTAGTTAATTACATGATACATTTACTAATTAATCTGGTTATTTTCTGCAGTTAATTTTTTTATAATAATTAGCACAGAACAACCACCACTATGGAATATCCTTGCAAGCATACTTGATCGCTATAGACCCTTATTTTGTGATGAGTATGTGCATTGAGACCGTGGGAAATCCGATGATGAAAAATTATATGACTGTGAGATGTAATTGGAGGCATGAAGCTGAATTATTAATTTCGTGGCATGATCTTGAAAAAAAAAATAATAATAATAAAGTTTTGGGGAAATTAATTTAATTAAATTTAAATAAAATTTTATTTTGTTTAAATTTAATATGGGTAGTTCTTAAATGGATGTAATTAAGTTTAATTGGGCTCCATGGGCCTAAGAAAGCCTAATTAAGAATTTTAAATGGGACCCATTTAATTATTTTTTGAAAATTAAAATAACAAAATATCTCTTTCCTCCTTGGCCCCACTCTCTTCCTCACTCCCTATTGGTGTCACCCCCTTTCCCTCTCTTTCTATTGGTTGGAACACCTCACCCACATTCTGGTCTCATCCAAATTCATCAATCCTAGTCATTTAAGTTATTTGAACTTTATCACACTAGGACTCCAAACCCTACCACACCTCTTCCTCACTCCTTATTGGTGCCTTTCATTTTTTCTTGTCTTCCTATTGGTTGAAACACCTCACCCATATCCCAGTCTGATTTGAATTCTGCAATCATAGTTGTTTAAGTCATCTAAACTTTATCACCCTAAGACTCCAAATCCTATCACACCTCTCTCCCAAAACCCTATAAATACCCTACTAGAGAAGGGAAGAAAGGGGGGATGGGAGGAAATAGGAAGAGAAAATTCAAAGCTATAAGAAATTTAGAGATATTCAAGACTCATTGAGTTCTTCCTTATTTTTTTTTTCTTCAAGAAGATTTTCATACAAGATTTCTGGAAGGTCAGTTTTCATTGCTTTCTTTTCAAGATCTATGCCACACAATATTTTAATTCTATGCTCTTTGTATTCAATTTATTTTATATGTTCATATAGATCATGTAATCATGTTTAATTTGAGGGGATACACAACTCTACACATGTTTAGTTTTTGTCTCTCATATTTTTATTATTTTTCTTTATTTTTTGAATCTGTAAAAAATTTGTAAAAATTATATTTTTATTCTACACGCAATTCCATTAACTTTAGGCTCAAGAATCACTAAGAAAGCTTTAATATTTTGTAAGTTATGGCTGTTTAAAGTTAGAGTTCCTATAAAATCTGATTTGCAGGATATCCGACTTGTGGAGCCCATATCTCCCTTGTTCCTTAATATTTTTGTGTAAATCTAGTGTCTAAAATTAACTTTAGAATCTTATGAATCTTTTCCAATTGGTTTTGCATTCATATCTGTTACGATTAATGAGTTATGAATTTTACAAAAAAGTAGTACGATCTGTCACTTAGAAAAGTTACGATTTATGTAGACCATTCGACTAGGGTTTTGTTTTATTTATAAATTTTATGATCTTGTATGATATGTAGGCTATCTTCTATAATTTTTTTATGATTTTTAGGCATGTATAACTATTTTTAAAAGTTGGATTTCTTGCTACCGTTAATCTGCTAGAATTTGGAAATTGTATATTTATGCATGTTCTTGTATTTTCTAGGGTTTTAATTGATATTTGATCTATTTTTCTGTGTTCTTTTAATTTAAGAAGTGTTATGAAGTGTTTGGATCATGTTAGAAGACTTAGAACATTAGGTAGTTGTAACTAATTAGGAATCTTAACCCTTTAGGAGACTAGAGTTAGAATCCAATGTAAATTGTTATTAATATTTTCTTTATTTTTTTTTTATTTTTTTTAATTTCTTTATTTTTTATTACAAAAAAAAAATTGGTAAGTAGCCCTAAGGTAAGTACCAAAGAGAGCATTTGTGTGAAGCTTATCTGGAGCTAAATGGGAGTAAGCCAGGGATATCATTGCCATACTAGAAGAGAAGACCCTTTTTTAAGGGTAGCTTGCCCCAATGGCAACTGCATTTACCAACAGGTAAGTAGCTTTAGACTTCTCGAATAACCATTGGCATAAAATTATAGTAATAATAGAACTTTTATTTGGTAAATTAAAATTAACTTTGTTTTTAATTTAACTGACTTTTGCATGTAATTAATTTAAATAAATACTTTATAAATTAAAATTAATCTTATTTGTAAATTAAACTAACATTGGCATGTAAAATAAATTTAATTTAATACTTGATAATTGTAAAATAAATTTGCATGATAGAAATCTTTATTAGGTTGTGATTGTTTGGGCCTTATGTGATATTAGAATAAATTAAACATGTATATAATTAACTTAGTTCAATTATCCTTAGGGTAACTTGGTAAAAAATTAATTAATTAGGTTAAATAGAAACGTAGCATTATTTGAAATTGAATTTATTTGTAAATTAAATTCTCAATAATAAATTAATTTTAGTCATCTGGTAAATATCATTTAAATAATTAGCAACCCTATAGATAGAAATTACTTGTAAATGAAAATTGTGTGTAAACAACAACCCTTTTATGAATTACTTACATGTGTAGGATTAGAATTGCATTTTTTAGGATGAAGTTTAATAAAGGAATGATAAACAAGACTTTTAGAAATATTAGTAGAGGACTGACACTCGAATTAACGAGGTTAGACTAGGCGTAAGGGGTGCCTAACACCTTCCCCTTACGTACCCACTATCATGAACCTAGACATTGGGCTATGGTAATGACGGTAGTGGAAACTCTACAAGGAGTAAGTTGCCATCCATGACCCTCGAAAGTGAAAGAGCGGAAGCGTGAAAAACACAAGTTTATGCCATTGAATTCAAAATTTTCACCTAGGGTCACATGCATCATCCAAGATTTATTTTTATCTATTTGATTTCAATGATAAACAACATATTAAAACTTTTTTAATATGTTTTTGGATCTGTATTTGCCATTTAAGATTTTAAAATTAATCAGATTAATTTTAGAACCCTAGATTAAATCAAGAACAAACACACTAACCTCTTGATGCATTGCAGTATATTTGCGTCTTTGAGATGCGTCTTTAGGACACCAAATATAGTCCCTCTAGCTTGTCCACACCAAGAACACCTATGGCAGCCCTTGAACAGCTTCTAAAGCTTTTTCTATTATTTAGAAAATCAAGTTCTGCCTTTTAAGAGATTAAAAATGTAAACAGGACATTAGAAACGATTTCTAGTATTTTTAATTCAAGAGATTGATGGCTAATCTCTTTGAATTGATGAGAGATGAAGAATAAGAGATGGAGAGCTTCAGAATGGCGTGACAAAGGAGGAGTGGTTGCTGGTTGTCTTATTTTTAATTCATAACAACTCTTATATAGCTAGGTCAACACATTAAACCCTTGCCACATGTCACCCTCTCATTAGTTCTAGGTTTAATTGACCCAATCATATAGTGCCAAGTGTCAAACCTATATTTAATCTTAATTTTAATCATCTTATATGATTAAAAGACATTTGGCAAGCTTATGTGTAATGCCATGTGTCACCATCTCATGGTGCCACATATCACCCTGTGAAATGACCAAAATGCCCTGTGACTTAATTTTGAGTTCTTAACCCAAAATAATTATTTCTCTTCTTCTAATCAATTTATATCAAATATAAATTAATTAATTAATCTCTATTAATTAATTTCTCATTAATTAAATTTATATTTAAACACTTTAAATATAAATTTAACTTATACTATACATCCAATAATCTAGATTTGGTTTCAAGTTATGCTAGGGACTTTGCAACCTAATTGCAAACCAGACCTATTTAATTAATCAATTAAACTCTTTAATTAATTAATTAAATCATATTTAATTAGGTGATAACTTGTGTATATGTGTGACTTACTAGGCTCATCACTAATTGGTAATGAGATATGATATCAACTCTTAATATCATCAGAACTCTTTCTTACAATAAATGATTTCTCTAAATCATTTTATGCACCTCATAGATCATGGTTAACACCTAGCATAGCATGCCATGGCTACCCAATTAATAATAAGGTTTACCGTAAATGAACCTATAATCATATGTTACCATGCACTGGAATCTCTCTGTTATAAAATCCCAACTCAAGCTGGAGTCATGGTTTATGTCAAACTCCATTTGCTATGAATATTATGTTTTCTTTTAATTCCAGTTCTTGATTAAAAAAATTTTCTCATCAGAAACTCTTTTCTGATTAAATCTATCTGTCCTGGCCAGGAACTTGAACCATCAAGAACAATTAAATGAACATAGGATTTTATCTCTATTTACTTAGAGGAACAGATTCCATCTTGATCAACACCTACCACCATATATAACTAGTAGGAGGCAACACATGCCCATATACCCATACACAGTACAAGTATGAAAGCAGTATCAAACTCAAACTATCTATATACAAGATAACTGTGCTGCCTCAGGTCTAAAGATTATATGCACTGATATGATTTATGACAAAACAATGACAAGATTAAACTCCATGTGCTTGTCATAAGTGTCACTGGTTCGGCCTACTTATCATTTATGACATGAGACTCACCATTCCATCTTATTTATATCTCATATAATTAACTTGGAAACAAACATGAATACAATTTTTCTGGATAAGTCATGTCCTTATTATGAAGTATCCTCGATTGTGAACCTATTTATGATACTTTGTACTAGAAATACTGTCACTCATATTCTTAATAACTTAAGCATAGAATTTCTAACAAAATATCAATGGACCTTTTCTATTACACATAAATATCTTATGTAAATGGAAAAGTGGAAATGCCTTTTATTAATAAAAACATGTACAAGATACATACTAAATGATATGCTCTAGGGCATACTACTAACAGAAAGAAACACTGAATATGTCCCGGTTATTACCCAGGTGGCGACTCCTGTCTATTTATGCCTTCGTGGCATAAATCCTTAGTACCGTGGTAGTGTTATGCGAAGATGGTACTTTTCAGTGGTTTGATTCTATTAGGATTGTATGAAGTGCATGTCTAGGAAATGCTGTCTAAGTAGGTGGTACTTAAGTGAGACCATTATGACTCCACCATCTTTCCTGGGCATTATCTGGTGTATTTTATATAATTCTAATTGATGATATTTCGCCTCACGCCCCCTCCCTCCTACAGTTTAGTGACTCCACTAGGGACTAAATTAATAGTTACTCCAACATGTTTCTATTAGTCTAATATTATTCCTCTGCTAAACTTTTTGCATTGCACTACACTATCACAAGAATCACCCTTACCCTTTTTAGCCCCGTTAGTACTAGCCATGGAGACCATAGCTCTACTCGAGCTATGACGAATTGGTGAATGCTAGCACCCCATACTCGTACCTTCGAGTACATAAAAGAGCCACAGCTCCAGCCGTTATGGTTAATGGACAAGCTCTCGCATGGGTGACCCTTTTTCTACCCGATGAAGCCCATGAGCCATAGATTTCAATCCTAGGTACCCCATAGATTTTTGTTGTGCTGGATTTGTATCCTTACTGTTCAAACCATAAGTGCTAGTGGTAGTTGAGATGAACCTAGGCCTATGCATAAACCTAATGTGTGTACAGGCCCAAGTCCATTTTAAAACCCATGTTAAGCAAGAGGATGCTTACTTATGGTTAAACTTTAAGGATACAAATCATTTGTTTATAAAGGAAAGGTCATCCTGGACCACCCCCTGTTGGTGCGTCTAGAGTACCATAGCCTAGGATAGAATTTTTTTTTTCCTATCCTACACGTGAGAGTTGAAGGTATAAGGGGGCGAAGATTCAGTTCTGGAGACATTTTTTTCTGTTTTTTATTTTAATATTTGGTCTAATTTTAATTCGGTCTATACAGTTTGGTTTTGTAAAGGCAAAGGTAAAAATGAAAGTGCATATTCATGCATTCATGCATTGCATTTGTACATAGCATATGATGTTAAAACCTTGTTTTTTTTTCTCTTGTAGTAAACATTGCTTTAGAACACATCGGGAAGACTTCTAACCAGGTCACTTGGGTTAGGAAGGGAAAGAGATTAGTAAGAGTCGCACCTGCACAAGCTAAAATGGAAGACACTAAGGTCATGTTTAGACAGATGCTTGAGGAAGCTTTGAATTCCAAGATGGCTGAGCTTGAAGGAAAAATCATGGCCAACTTTGAGAAGAAGCTAGAGATGGGTGGGCCTAGTGACATTCAGGTGAAAAGGCCCGAAGAAGAGACTGGTAAAAAGAAGGCCTTTGATGACCTTTGGGATGAAGAAGATTATCTCCAAGACAAGGGCAAAAAGAAAGTAAATGGGGACAAGTGAGGATATTAGAATTATTACTGAGATGATGGAAAAACATCAAGCCAGTATGAAAAAGCAAGCTGAATTTACTGGAATGGGGTTGTTAGATGCAGATGACTTTGACATCCAGTTGGATGGAAATCTACCCAAAAAATTCAAGATGCCTGATTTGGCTAAATTCGATGGTACTGGTGACCCAAAAACCCAACTCAGGTCTTATCTGATAGTCATGAAAACAACTGGTTTGACTAAGAACCAAGTCACTCAGTTCTTTTCTATGTCACTAGAAGGGGTTGCATCTTCATGTTATCATGGGCTAGAAGCCACTGTGAGAAAAGATTGGGAGGAGCTAGTTAGGAGCTTTGTGCAACAATACTCCTATAATACAACTTTAGATGTTACCCTGAGAGACTTAGAGACCACTAGGAAAAAACCAAATGAAACCTTTTTAGAGTATCTATTGAGATGGAGGAAAAAGGCCATGAAGAGAACCAATAGGCCTGCTGAAAAGGATCAAGTGCGATTGGTAGTGAAAAGTTTGCAGCCTAGTTATTATGAGAAACTTTGTTATTATCCCTTGGCTACCTTTGAACAGCTATATGATGCTGGGGTATTAGTGGAGGATGTATTAAACAATAAAGGGAAGAGTTATCAGCCCAAGAGGGGAGGATACCAGTCAGCTGGCAACATTACTGGGGTAAACAAAGTCATTGAGGTTCAAACCATGTCCCGCACCCCTAGAAAGTTCTCTCAATTCAACCAACCTCTATCTAAAGTCTTCGAGCGACTCAAAGCTCGGGGCCTCCTCCAACCCTTGGCACTTAGACCGCCACCAAACCCACTGCCACCCAATTACAATGCTAACCTATACTGCTAATTCCATCAAACTCATGGCCATGACACTGATAGATGTTTCCGGCTAAAACAAGAAGTTCAGGACCTGATAGATGCTCAGAAAATAGTTGACCCATAAAATCAACCCAACACACGCACCAACCCAATGCGCAACCATAATGTTCCACCTCCACCAGGACTTTACATGATTTCCACCACCTCAATTGACCCTGACCAAATTCTCAACCTTATCCAACCTATCCAAAGGCTTGATGAACCTCGATTTGTAATGACAATTGATATTTGGGATAGTTCCAGTGATGAGGAAGGTTTGTTAGATGTTTGTGAAGGAAAGGAAGCGTGAAAAACACAAGTTTATACCATTGAATTCAAAATTTTTCATCTAGGGTCACATGCATCATGCAAGATTTATTTTTATCTATTTGATTTCAATGATAAACAACATATTAAAACTCTTTTAATATGTTTTTGGATCTGTATTTGCCATTTAAAATTTTAAAATTAATCAGATTAATTTTAGAACCCTAGATTAAATCAAGAATGATTACACTAATCTCTTGATGCACTGTAGCGTGTCTGCGCCTTTGAGATTCGTCTTCAGGACACCAGATGTTGTCCCTCTAGCTTGTCCACACCAAGAACACCTATGGCAGCCCTTGAACAGCTTCTAAAGCCTTTTCTATTAATTAGAAATTCAAGTTCTGCCTTTTAAGAGATTAGAGATGTAAACAGGACACTAGAAACAATTTCTAGTGTTCTTAATTCAAGAGATTGATGGCTAATCTCTTTGAATTGATGAGAGATGAAGAAGAATAGATGAAAAGCCTCAAAGTGGCGTGACAAAGGAGAGGAGTGGCTGCTGGTTATTTTTCTTTTCATAACAACACTTAAATAGCTAGGTTAACACATTAAACCCTTGCCACATGTCACCCTTTGATTAGCTCTAGGTTTAAGTGACCCAATCACATTGTGCCAAGTGTTAAACCTATATTTAATCTTGATTTTAATCATCTTACATGATTAGAAAAAAACATTTGGCAAGCTTATGTATAATCCTAAATGTCACCATCTCATGATGCCACGTGTAACACTATGAAATGACCAAAATGCCCCTGTGTCTTAATTTTGAGTTCTTAACCCAAAATAATTATTTTTCTTCTTCTAATTAATTTATATCAACTATAAATTAATTAATTAATCTCTATTAATTAATTTTCCATTAATTAAATTCATATTTAAATACTTTAAATATAAATTTAATTTATACTACACATACAATAATCTAGATTTGGTTTCAAGTCATGCTAGGGACTTTGCAATTTAATTGCAAACCAAACCTATTTAATTAATCAATTAAACTCTTTAATTAATTAATTAATTCATATTTAAATAGGTGATAACTTGTGTATGTGTGTGACTTACTAGGCTCATCACTAATTAGCAATGAGACATGATATCAACTCTTAATATCATCAGAACTCTTTCTTACCATAAATGATTTCTCTAAATCATTTTATGAACCTCATAGACCATGGTTAACACATAGCATAGCATGCCATGGCCACCCAATGAGTAATAAGGTTTACCTTAAATGAACCTATAATCATATGTTACCATGCACTAGAATCTCTCTGTTACAAAATCCCAACTCAAGCTGGAGTCATAGTTTATGTCAAACTCCATTTGCTATGAATATTATGTTCTCTTTTAATTCTAGTTCTTGATTAAAAAGCTTTTCTCATCAGAAACTCTTTTCTGAATAAATCTATTTGTCCTGGCCAGGAACTTGAAACATCAAGAACAATTAAATGAACATAGGATTTTATCTCTATTTACTTAGAGGAACAGATTCCATCTTGATCAACACCTACCTCCATATATAACTAGTAGGAGCCAACACATGCCTATATACCCATACATAGTACAAGTATGAAAGCAGGATCAAACTCAAACTACCTATATATAAGATAACTGTGCTATCTCGGTTTAAAGATTATATGCACTGATATGATTTATGACAAAATATTGACAAGAGTAAACTCCATGTGCTTGTCATAAGTGTCACTGGTTCGGCCTACTTATCATTTATAAGTGCCTATCATGTTTGTTATATGGCATGAGACTCACCATTCCATCTTATTTATATCTCATATAAATAACTTGGGAACAAACATGAATACAATCTTTCTGGATAAGTCATGTCCTTATTATGAAGTATCCTCGATTATGAACCTATTTATGATACTTTGTGCTAGAAATAATGTCACTCATATTCTTAACAACTTAAGAATAATATTTCTAACAAAATATCAATGGACCTTTTCTATTACACATAAATATATTATGTAAATGGAAAAGTGAAAATGCCTTTTATTAATAAAATTATGTACAAGATACATACTAAATGATATGCTCTAGGGCATACTACTAACAATTTGGGTTGACTCTGACGGAGAGGAAAAGAGTAGGGTGAGCCACATGACCAAGAGTGGTAGATATTATCCTGATCCACCCATGGAGAAGGACAACGTGAGAGGGAAAGCCAAGGTGTTGGCTGAAGAGGACACAAATGAAGAGGATGATAAGTTCCTTAGGCAATTGAAAAGGACTCAGGCTAGCGTAATGGTCTGGGAATTGCTATTGGCATCAGAAAAACACAGAACCGCACTGACCAAGGCCCTCAGTGTACTCAAGGTCTCCACGAAGATAACTCCAAAAGAGATTGCCAAAGCTGTACTTATAGAAGATGGGGGTCATATTACTTTCTTTGATCATGATCTCCCAGCTGAAGGGAGAAACCATAGCAGGGCTCTGTTTGTGACCGCCAAGGTTGGAGGGTGCAAAGTGCCTTGTGTGATAATAGATGATGGGTCAGCCATCAACGTATGCCCTATGAAGATTTTGCCAAAATTAGGAATTTCTATGTCTGAACTAACTGGTTCTAATCTGGTTATCAGGGCTTATGATGATTCAAAGAGAAATGTGATAGGAGTATTCAAGACTATGGTTAAGGTGGGGCCTATAAAAACTGAAGTTGAGTTCACTGTGCTAGACATCCCTATGGCATTCTCCTTACTGTTTGGTAGAATCTGGTTCCATCCCTTAGGTGGAGTCCCCTTTACACTCCACCAAAAGATTAAGATCCCGCACCAAGATGGTATAATCACCGTCAATGCTGAAAGAGATGGGCAAGTAGCTATGCTGTAAGTGGATGGTTCGGTACCACTATTGTCTGGTTTCCAAGTTGCTGGGATCTATAGAGACTGGATGGACCTTAGGGTGGCCATTATGATGAAAGAGATGAAGTTTTTTCCTGGCATGGGTCTGGGAAAACGAGCTAATAGCTTAGTGACTTTTCTAGAAATAAAGGGGAAGATCACTAGATATGGGCTGGGCTATCAGCCAACTGAAGATGAAGAGGGACTCAAGCCCACCAAATTTTTCAGGGAGGGCGCAATTGCATGGCTAATGACTAGGAGCTGCCGCATGTTGAGGAATTAGAACAAGAGATCAGTGCCATCAAGTTAAGGTTTGCATGGAAGCCAAGCACTTGGACCTACACCCCTAAGTTTAAATCTGTCTTTTGTAATGCTCATCGTAGTGATACTGATATTGTTGTTTCTGATGTACTTGATGACGATTTTAAGGCAAAAATAAATAATATGACTAGTCTTTTTACTTACTTGTTTAATGTTCATCCTAATGGCTACACGCATGGCATTCATAATCATTTAGAATCTATTTCTATTAATGCATTAAAATCAATCTCTATTAATTTGGGTTCACCAGATGATACTGAAGATTTAACCCAAAAAGAAAGAGATAAATTTGTAGCCTTATTAATAAAGTACCAAGAAGCATTTGCCTGGTCTTATAAAGATATGATGAGAATTGATCGAGACATAGTACAACACAAGATCCCCACAGACCTTAACATGAGGCCAGTAAAACAAAAGAAGCATCGGCTTAGGCCAGAATGGGAAGAAAAGATAGCTCAAGAGGTGAAAAAGATCATTGAGGCTGATTTCATTAAAGTAATTGAGTATCCCGAGTGGTTAGCCAACATTGTGCCAGTCCCCAAGAAGGATGGGCGAGTTCGGATGTGTGTAGATTATAGGGACCTGAATAAGGCTACTCCTAAGGATGATTCTCCATTGCCTCACATCGATGTGCTTGTTGACAGTGCTGCTTGCATGGCCATGTACTCTTTCATGGATGGTTTTTTGGGATATAATCAGAACCTCATGGATTTCATAGATAAAGCAAAGACAACTTTTATCATTGAATGGGGGACTTATTATTATAAGGTCATGCCTTTTGGGCTAAAAAATGCTAGTGCGACTTATCAGACAATGGCTACTATGTTATTTCATGACATGATGCACAAAGAAGTTAAAGTATATGTGGATGACATGGTAGTAAAATCCCCAACTAGGGAGAGACAATTTGAGGCATTAAAGAAGTTCTTTCAGAGGGTCATCAAGTATAAATTGATACTGAACCCTAGCAAGTGTGTTTTTGGGGTCACTTCAGGCAAACTGTTAGGGCATATGATTAGTAGGAAAGGGATTGAGGTTAACCCAAATAAGGTGAAGGCAATCCAGGAGATGCCAGCCCCGAGAACAGAAAAAGAGATTAGAGGTTTCTTAGGAAAATTACAGTACATTAGTAGGTTCATAGCTAGGCTCACAACTACCTATGAACCAATTTTTAAGCTACTAAGAACGAATCAGCCAGTGGTGTGAAATGAGCAATGTCAAGAGGCATTTGAAAAGATAAAGTAGTACTTGAGCAATCCACCAATTTTGTGACCACCCATCCCTAGCATCCCTCTAATCCTCTACCTATTAATGGAAAACATGGCCCTGGCGGCAATGTTGGCACAAAAAGTAGAGAAACTGGAGAGAGCCATCTATTACATCAGTAAGAAACTCCTTGCTTATGAGGAGAATTATTCACTAATAGAAAGTACCTATCTGGTTGTAGTATGGGCAACTAAGAAGTTAAGGCACTACTTTCAGACCCATCGAGTTATTGTAGTATCCCGGATGGATCCTTTAAAGTACCTATTTGAATTATCGATGCTAGTTGAAAAATTGGCCAAATGGTTGGTCCTACTGTCTGAATTTAATATTGTGTATGAGACTCAAAAAACTATCAAAGGGCATGTAGTGGCCAAATTTATTTCTGAAAATCCAGTTAATGAAGAGGAAGAACTCGAAACAGCCTTCCCGGATGAGAGTCTCAAGCTAATAGAGGTCCAGCCATGGAAAATGTACTTTGATGGGGCCATGAATAAGAGTGGAGCCGGTAGGGGTAGTTTTGGAAGCACCGAATGGAGAACAATTATTAATGTCAAAAAGGCTATGTTTCCTAGCCACTAATAATATTGCAGAATATGAGGCTTGCATTTATGGCCTAGAGGCATTAATAGCTGTTGGGGCTAAAAAAGTGGAGGTGTTCGGAGATTCAATGCTAGTGGTTTCACATGTTAAAGGTGAATGGGAATTGAAAGAAGAAAATTTGAGGCCATACCTAGAGTATGCTAAGAAACTATTATTTAGCTTTGAGGAAGTGATAATGAAGCACATGCCTAGAGCTCAGAAACAGATGGCTGATGCTCTAGCCACGCTGGCATCCTTATGGGAGAAGGGTGATCAGAAGCTGACCCAGCCAGTTATCCTGATGAGGAGTAGAATCCCATGCTATGAAGGGTTAATAATAGCACATTTAGATCTAAAAGATGAGATGAAATGGTATGAGGACATAAGAAGATATTTAGAGGTAAGAGAATACCCACAGTCAGCCAATAGTAGGGATAGAGCTATAATTCGTAGATTACCCACTCAGTTCACTTTGGCTGGGGGGCAACTCCACAAAAGGTTCTTCGAAGGAATATTGCTCTTGTGTGTGATAAAAAAGTAGTTTGAGCAGATAATGGAGGAAGTACATGCAGGAGTGTGTGGTCCTCACATGAACGGAAAGGGCATTAGCGAGCAAAATTTTAAGATTGGGCTATTACTGGTCTACCATGGATACTGACTGCACTAAATTTGTGGAAAGATGCCATGAGTGCTAAATCCATGGGAATTTGAATCACCTACCGTCTAGTGAACTCTACAGTATGACTTCACCGTGGCCATTCTCAATATGGGGCATAAACATTATCATTGTGGCCATAGATTTATCATTGTGGCAATTGACTATTTCACCAAGTGGGTTGAAGCTGAATCTTATAAAGTAGTAGGGGCTAAGCAGATAAGTAAGTTTGTGCGAAAGAACTTGATTTACAGGTTTGGGGTACCCCATGAGATAGTATCAGATAACAGCAGCCAGTTCAAAGGTGATTTCTTAGAATTAATTACCGAATTCAAGATTAAGCATCACAAGTCCTCACCATACAGGCCACAGACTAATGGAGTAGTAAAAGCAGCAAATAAGAATGTGAAAACCATTTTGAGAAAAATGGTTCAAACTTATAAGGATTGGCCTGAGAAACTCCCTTATGCTCTTTGGGGTTATCGCACTACTACAAGAACATCCACAGGGGCAACTCCATTCTCTTTAGTGTATGGGGCTGAAGTAGTGCTACCCATTGAGCTAGAGGTCAAATCCTTAAGAGTGATACTAGAAGCTAAGATTCTGGAAAATGACTGGGCCCATAAAAGATATGAAGAACTAGCTTTGATTGATGAGAAAAGGATGCGAGCCAATATCATATGTAGGCTTATCAAAGGAAGATAGCAAGGGCCTTTAATAAGAAGGTAAAGCCAAGAAAGATCAAAGAAGGAGACATGGTTTTGAAACAAGCTCGGCCCATCCCTTTTGATCCAAGAGGAAAGTTTAAGCCAAACTGGGATGGTTCATACATAGTCAAAAAGATCTTGTCAAGAGGTGCTGTAAGAATATCAGTCCTGGATGGGAATGAATTTCAAGAACTAGTCAACTTAGACAAACTCAAACGGTACTTTGTGTGAGATAGGCCCGCTAGGCTGTAAACTTACAAAAGATGATCTAGGCAAAAGTAAGGGTCAAAAAAAAAATCCTAGATTGAAAACTTGCAAAAGGCAGTCTAGGCAAAAGGAGAGATGAGAGAAGATCTGGATGGAAAACCTGAAAAGGTCATTCATTAGGTTATAAAGCTTATTTCTAACTTTGGAAGGTTAGAAATTGGGCAAAACTAAATGTAAGAGGGAGCAATGGTGTACCTGAATAAATAAAAAAATTTTTATTGCATTAACTAGGAATGGATTTTATTTAATTATGATCGCGAATGTTTGTGTCTTGAGAGATACATCAAATGATTAAGTAATTGAACTGCATTGTTTTGATTTAATCTATGCCTTCTGAGTATGACAAGATAGGTACTTGATATGAATGCCTTGATAATTATTTAAAAGAAAAAAAAAAGGGAGCTTGCTAGGTGGAAAACTCGGAAGGGCCGCTTAAGCAAAAGTTAGAGCAAGCCCGCTGAGATGAAAAATCCAAAAGGACATTTTAGGCAAAAGTTAGGGCACAGAGAATGGAGTTCATGGAAGAGAAATGAGTTAAGGCAGAAACCATGGGGGGAAAGAAGAAAAAAAAAATCAGAGGGAAATTGTATTGTGACCTTAAGGAAGTCTTTTTTGGTGAACAATTCTTCTAAAAAACTTTGAGGCTATAAGAAAGTTTTTGCAAAAAAGGTCCCCCAGAGGACTAAGTTTTTTTAGAATCTCTAGTAAAATCAGCATACCCATTATAGGAAGTAGTATACAGGAAGCATAAAAATTAGAGAGAATTTTGAGATCCAGTCATCCTAATTTTTTTTCAAATCATGAATTAGATATTTTTTGGTAAGTCCTTAGACTTTGTTTAGGGCACATAACATAGTTGTGTAAGGCATAGAAGAACATACATCAACATGTCACTTGTGAGTGTGTAAAGCGTAGAATAATATGCATTAGCACAGTTTCAATTGTCAAACTACGAGGGGGTCTGATTCTTTCTCAAGATAGTGAGGGGTATACGTAGGTAGTTTAGGACCGCGATCCTAAATACGAACCCATAACATTTCATGACAGATATTTTTTGGTAAGTCCTTAAACGTTGTTTAGGGCATATGGCATAGTTGTGTAAGGCGTAGAAGAACACGCATCAACATATCACCTGTAGGTGTGTAAGGAGTAGAAAAACATGCATCACCACTGTTTCAAGTGTCAAACTATGAGTGGGTCTGATTCTTCCTCAAGATAATAGGGGGATACATAGCTAGTTTAAGACTGCGGTCCTAAATATGAATCCATAATATTTCAAATCACACAGTTTCCATTATCATGAGACCGTAGCTAGTCTCATGACACAGAGTGTATCGACAGAGTAAGATGCACTCAATTTTCACATGACACAGTTATCACTGTTATGAGACCGTAGCTAGTCTCATGACACAGAGTGTATCGATAGAGCAAGATACACTCATTTTTTACATGACATAATCATTACTATTATGAAACCATAGCTAGTCTCATAACACAGAGTATGTCTACCGAGCAAGATATACTTGATCCTCATAGCCAACGTTTCATAGTTATTAGAAATTTGAGTTTCACTTTGACGAAACTTGAGTAATTTTTTCACATTAATTTCAACTTTCGCCAAAGTGGGGGGCAAATTGTAAACTCTTATTTTGTGATGAGTATGTGCATTGAGGCCGTGGGAAAACCCGATGATGAAAAATTATATGACTGTAAGATGTAATTAGAGGCATGGAGCTGAATTATTAATTCCGTGGCATGATCTTGAAAAAATAATAATAATAATAACAATAAAGTTTTGGGGAAATTAATTTAATTAAATTTAAATAATATTTTATTTTGTTCAAATTTAATATGGGTAGTTCTTAAATGGATATAATTAAGTTTAATTGGGCTCCATGGGCCTAAGAAAGCCTAGTTAGAAATTTTAAATGGGACCCATTTAATTATTTTCTAAAAATTAAAATAACAAAATATCTTTCTCCTCCTTGGCCCCACTCTCTTCCTCACTCCCTATTGGTGTCACCCCCTTTCCCTCTCTTTCTATTGCTTGGAACACCTCAACCCTATTGTAGTCTCATCCAAATTCATCAATCCTAGTCATTTAAGTTATTTGAACTTTATCACACTAGGACTCCAAACCCTACCACACATCTTCCTCACTCCTTATTGGTGCCTTTCATTTTTTCCTGTCTTCCTATTGGTTGAAACACCTCACCCATATCCCAGTCTTATTTGAATTATGCAATCGTAGTTGTTTAAGTCATCTAAACTTTATCACCCTAAAACTCCAAAATCTTATCACACCTCTCTCCCAAAACCCTATAAATACCCTACTAGAGAAGGGAAGAAAGGGCGGATGGGAGGAAAGAGGAAGAGAAAATTTAGAGCTATAGGAAATTTAGAGATATTCAAGACTCTTTGAGTTCTTCCTTATTTTTGCTTTTCTTCAAGAAGATTTTCATACAAGATTTCTAGAAGGTCAGTTTTTATTGCTTTCTTTTCAAGATCTATGTCACACAATATTTTAATTCTATGCTCTTTGTCTTCAATTTATTTTATATGTTCATATAGATTATGTAATCATGTTTAATTTGAGGGGATACATAACTCTGCACATGTTTAGTTTCCGTCTGTCATATTTTTATTATTTTTCTTTATTTTTTGAATCTGTAAAAAATTTGTAAAAATTATATTCATATTTTACACGAAATTCCATTAATTTTAGGCTCAAGAATCACTAAAAAAGCTTTAATATTTTGTAAGTTATGGCTATTTGAAGTTAGGGTTTCTATAAAATCTGATTTGCAGGATATCCGACTTGTGGAGCCCATATCTCTCTTGTTCCTTAATATTTTTGTATAAATCTAGTGTCTAAAATTAACTTCAGAATCTTTTGAATCGTTTCCAATTGATTTTGCATTCATATCTGTTGTGATTAATGAGTTATGAATTTTACAAAAAAGTAGTATGATTCTGTCACTTAGAAAAGTTACGATTTATGTAGACCATTCGGCTAGGGTTTTGTTTTATTTATAAATTTTATGATCTTGTATGATATGTAGGCTGTCTTCTGTAATTTTTTTATTATTTTTAGGCGAGTATAACTATTTTTAAAAAGTCAGATTTCTTGCTACCGTTAATCTGCCAGAATTTGGAAATTGTATATTTATGCATGTTCTTGTATTTTCTTGGGTTTTAATTGATATTTGATCTATTTTCCTATGTTCTTTTAATTCAAGAAGTGTTATGAAGTGTTTGGATCATGTTAGAAGACTTAGACCATTAGGTAGTTATAATTAATTAGGAATCTTAACCCTTTAAGAGACTAGAGTTAGAATCCAATGTAAATTGTTATTAATATTTTCTTTATTTCTTTTATTTTCTTTAATTTCTTTATTTTTTATTACAAACAAAATTGGTAAGTAGCCCTAAGGTAAGTACCAAAGAGGGCATTTGCGAGGAGCTTATATGGAGCCAAATGGGAGTAAGCCAGGGATATCATTGCCATACTAGAAGAGAATACCCTTTTTTAAGGGTAGCTTGCCCCAATGGCAACTGCATTTACCAACAGGTAAGTAGCTATAGACTTCTCGAATAACCATTGGCATGAAATTATAGTAATAATAGAACTTTTATTTGGTAAATTAAAATTAACTTTGTTTTTAATTTAACTGACTTTTGTATATAATTAATTTAAATAAATACTTTGTAAATTAAAATTAATCTTGTTTGTAAATTAAACTAACATTGGCATATAAAATAAATTTAATTTAATACTTGGTAATTGTAAAATAAATTTGTATGTTAGAAATCTTTATTAGGTTGTGATTGTTTGGGCCTTATGTGATATTAGAATAAATTACACATGTACATAATTAACTTAGTTCAATTATCCTTAAGGTAACTTGGTAAAAATTAATTAATTAGGTTAAATAGAAACGTAGCGTTATTTGAAATTGAATTTGTTTGTAAATTAAATTCTCAATAATAAATTAATTTTAGTCATCTGGTAAATATCATTTAAATAATTAGCAACCCTATAGATAGGAATTACTTGTGCATGAAAATTGTGTGTAAATAACAGCCCTTTTGTGAATTACTTGCGTGTGTAGGACTAGAATTGCATTTTTTAGGATGAAGTTTAATAAAGAAATGATATACAAGACTTTTAGAAACATTAGTAGAGGACTGACACTCGAATTAATGAGGTTAGACCAGGCGTAAGGGGTGCCTAACACCTTCCCCTTACGTACCCACTACCCCGAACCTATACATTGAGCTATGGTAATGACAGTTGTGGAAACTCTACAAGGAGTAATTACCATCCATGACCCTTGAAAGAAACATGGAATATGTCCCGGTTATTACTCGGGTGGCGACTCCTGTTTATCTATGCCTTCGTGGCATAAATCCTTAGTACCGTGGTATTGTTATGGGAAGATGGTACTTACCAGTGGTTTGATTCTATTAGGATTATATGAAGTGCATGTCTAGGAAATGCTGTCTAAGGAGGTGGTACTTAAGTGAGACCATTGTGACTCCACCATCTTTCCTGGGCATTACCTAGTGTATTTTATATAATTCTAATGGATGATATTTGGCCTCACACCCCCTCCCTACAATCGCAATAGGTTGACAGGATCTAATCTGTGTGATTGGCTAAGAAATTTGAAACTTGTCTTGAACCTTGAACATATAAGATATGTTCTAGACTCAAATGTTCCTTGTCCCTTTCCTCCAGAGGCCACTCAAAAGGAACATGAAACTTTGGACAAGTGGAAGGAGCATGATATGAGAGCTAAGTGTTACATGCTTGCTTCCATGAGTAATGAGTTACAGAAACAGCATGAAAATATGCAGAGTGCGAGTGAGATCCTCCTTCACCTACAAGAGTTGTATGGTGAGCATAGCAGGAATGCTAGGTAGGAGATATCTAGGCAGTTGTTCCGCATGAGGATGTTTGAGGGACAGAATGTTGGGGATCATGTCCACAAGATGATTCGGCTAATTGAGCAATTGGAACATCTTGACTTTAACATGGATTTCCAACTGCAGACGGATTTGATGCTTCAGTCCCTTCCTGAGTCATTTGGGAATTTTGTGACAAATTTCCATATGACTAAATAGGTATGCACCTTGGTTGGTTTACTCAACATGCTGGACATTGTCCAAAAGAATATGCCAGGCAATAAAGGAAAATAGGTAGCTTTGATTGCATCTTGTTCTGCTGGATAGTCCAACAAGTGAAAAAAAAAAAACCTCAGATTCTAGGTCCTTCCAAGAAAATAGCTAAACAGAAAGGGAAAACTAAAGCTGGTGGAGGCAAAGGAAAATGTTTCCATTGCCAGTAGGATGGGCACAGTAATAGGAACTACCTAGAGTATAGCAAGAAGTACCAGCTTGCAGTAACGAGATATTAGACTCCGAGTTGGCAATGGCTTAACTGTTGAAGCCTTAGCCATAGGATCTAAATCTTTATACATGTGTGGACATGTTTTTGTATTTAAATAAGGTTTTGCATGTACCTAATGCCTTTTAAGAACATCATTTCTATATCTAGTTTGACTAGAGATGGTTATGAATTTTAGTTCATCGATGATGTTTGCAATATTTATTTTGGAAATAAATATGTTGGTTTGGGTTATATGCATGATCAACTTTATTATCCAGATAATAATGTTAAACACAAATTTAATGCAAGCAAACTAAAAGAATGCAATGCCATGATGAAAATCAACTCAAGTTCAAAATATATTTGGCACTTAAGGTTAGGTCATGTTGCAGAAGATAGGATTGCAAAACTGGAGAAAATAGAGATTTTATCCTTATTGGGCTCTGAGCCTACTCCAACTTGTGAATCCTGCCTTCAAGGCAAAATGACTAGATCACCCTTGTTGGACAAGGACTAAGAGCAAAAAAAATATTTTGGAGCTAACACATAGTGATGTATGTGGTCCATTTAAAGAAATGGCTAGAGGTGATTTTCATTACTTTATTACCTTTACTGATGATAAATTAAGGTTTGGGTATTTGTATTTGATGAAATACAAACATGAATCCTTTGAAAAGTTTAAAAAATTTAAATCTAAAGTAGAAAATCAAACAGGAAAGAGTATTAAATCTGTTTGATCAAATCGTGGAGGCGAATAGTTGAGTACTGAATTTGATGAATACTTGAGAGACCATGGCATTGTTTCTCAGTTGACTCCTCCAGCAACACCACAGCTGAATGGTGTATCTGAAAGGAGAAATCGTACCCTATTGGATACGGTATGTAGTATGATGAGCTATACTGATATGCCAATCTCCCTTTGGGTATTTGCATTAGAATCAGCTTTGTATATTCTAAATAGGATTCCATCAAAATCAGTATCTTCTACACCTTATGAGATATGGCATAGAAGAAAACCAAGTCTTAAGCATGTTAAGATTTGGGGTTGTCCAGCTTATATCAAAAAGCTAAACACTGATAAATTGGAGACCATATCAGAAAAGGGTCGATTTGTTGGATATCCAAAAGATAGTTTTAGATATTATTTTTATTTGCCTGCATCACAAAAGGTTGTGATGAGCAGAGATGCCACATTTCTTGAACAATAGTTTGTTCAAGAAGGAGGTAAAGGAAGGCAAATAGAGTTGGAATCAGAGAATTCTGACCAACCAACATATCAGATGGATATAGATCCATCTAGTCAACCTACACCTATTGATGAAATGTCTACAGCTATTCCTCGAAGAACAACCAGGGTATCTCACCCACCAGTGAGATATGGTTTCCTTCATGAAGAAGAACAAGAGTTTCTACTCATGAAGAAGTAGATCATGGAGATGATCCAGTTACCTATGAAGAAGCTATATCAAATATAGACTCTTCAAAATGGATTGATGCTATGAAATTCGAGATTGATTCCATATATAAAAATCAAGTTTGGGATCTTGTTGACCCACATGAAGGTATTGTATCTATAGGGAACAAATGGGTTTTCAAGAAGAAAATTGGTTATGATGGAAAGGTGGAGACCTATAAAGCAAGGCTAGTAGCGAAAGGGTTTCACCAAAGGTAAGGAATTGACTATGAGGAGACTTTCTCGCCTATTGCCATGCTTAAAACAATTAGGATTCTATTAGTAATAGCTACATACTATGATTATGAGATTTGGTAGTTGGATGTCAAAACAGCTTTTCTCAATGGATACATTGAAGAAAACATTTTCATGGAACAACTTAGGGGTTTTTGAATCCCAAGATGGTTCCAAAGGGCACAAGCTAAAGCGATCCATTTATGGGTTAAAACAAGCTTCGAGGAGTTGGAACATCTGTTTTGATAAAGGCACTAAGTCATTTGGTTTTATCAAAAATAAGGATGAGCCATGTCTATATAAGAAGGTTTGTGATAGTGTGATCATTTTCCTTATCTTATATGTGGATAATATTCTGTTGATAGGTAATGACATAGGTATGTTGACAACTATGAAGATATGGTTGTCAAATACATTCTCCATGAAAGACTTAGGGGAAGCAACCTATATTCTTGGGATTCGCATCTATAGAGATAGAGCAAAAAGAATAATTCGTTTATCCCAAAGTCTACACTTGGAAAAGGTGTTAAAGAGGTTTAACATGCTTGATTCCAAGAGAGGATTGTTGCCAGTGAGACATGGTATCTACCTTTCTAAAGAGATGTCTCCAAAGACACCTGAAGAAAGAGACAAAATGGCCAGGATTCCATATGCTTCGACTATTGGAAGTTTAATGTATGCAATGTTGTGTAATAGGCCGGATATCGCATATCTTGTTAGTTTGACTAGCAGGTATCAATCCAATCTAGGTTTGGAACACTGGATAGCTGTCAAGAACATCTTTAAGTACTTGAGAAGAACTAAAAAGATTTATTCTTGATATATGGAGATGGTGACTTGCAATTGGATGGTTATGCTGATTCTGATTTCCAATCAAATATCGATGATAGAAAGTCTACCTCTAGGTATGTGTTCATTTGTAATAGAGGTGCAGTAAGTTGGAAGAGCTCCAAATAGAGTACGACTGCAGATTCCACTATCAAGGCTGAGTATATTGCTGCATCAGATGCTGCAAAGGAAGCTGTTAGGATATAAAAAATCCCAGTCTCACTAAAAATCCAAACACATAGAAAGGCACTACACATTATTAGAGAAATAGTTGGGCAAGGTGATACAACCATGCAGAAAATAGCATCAGTTGAAAATCCAGCTGATCCATTCACTGAGCCTTTGTCACAAGCTCAGTTAGATCGACATCTTAAGAAGATGGGTCTAAGGTATTATAATGAATGGCTCTAGTGCTAGTGGAAGATTGTTAGTAGCATGCCCTAGAGCATATTATTCAGTATGTATCTCGTATATATTTTATTAATAAAAGGCATTTTTACTTTTCCAATTACATAATATATTTATTTATGTGTAATAGAAAAGTTCCATTGATATTTTGTTAGAAATATTATTCTTAAGTTGTTAAAAATATGAGTGACAGAATTTTTAGCACAAAGTATCATAAATAGGTTCACAATGGAGGATACTTCACAATAAGGACATGACTTATCCAGAAAGATTGTAATCATGTTTGTTCCCAAGTTATTTATATGAGATGTAAATAAGATGGAATAGTGAGTCTCATGCCATATAACAAACATGATAGGCACTAATACATGATAAGTAGGCCGAACCAGTGACATTTATGACAAGCACATGGAGTTTACTCTTGTCAATGCATTGTCATAAATCATATCAGTGTATATAATCTTTAGACCTGAGATAGCACAATTATCTTGTATATAGGTGGTTTGAGTTTGATACTGCTTTCATATTGGTACTATGTATGGGTATATGGGCATGTGTTGGCTCCTACTAGTTATATATGGAGGTAGGTGTTGATCAAGATGGAATCTGTTCCTCTAAGTAAATAAGGATAATATCCTATGTTCATTTAATTGTTCTTGATGTTTTAAGCTCCTGCCCAGGACATATAGATTTAATCAAAAAAGAGTTTCTGATGAGAAAATCTTTTTAATCAAGAACTGGAATTAAAAGGGAACATAATATTCCTAGCAAATGGGGTTTGACATAAACCATGACTCCAGCTCGAATTGAGATTTTGTAACAGAGAAATTCTAGTGCATGGTAACATATGATTATAGGTTCATTTAAGGTAAACCTTATTACTGATTGGGTGGCCATGGCATACTATGCTAGGTGTTAACCATGGTCTATAAGGTGCATAAAATGATTTAGAGAAATCATTTATAGTAAGAAAGAGTTCTGATGATATTAAGAGTTGATATCATGTCTCATTGCTAATTAGTGATGAGCCTATTAAGTCACACACATACACAAGTAATCACCAAATTAAATATGATTTAATTAATTAATTAAAGAGTTTAATTGATTAATTAAATAGGTTTGGTTTGCAATTGATTGCAAAGTCCCTAGCATGGCTTGAAACCAAATCTAGGTTATTGGATGTATAGTATAAGTTAAATTTTATATTTAAAGTATTTAAATATGAATTTAATTAATGAGAAATTAATTAATAGAGATTAATTAATTAATTTATATTTGATATAAATTGATTAGAAGAAGAGAAATAATTATTTTGGGTTGAGAACTCAAAATTAAGACACAGGGGTATTTTGGTCATTTGACAGGGTGACATGTGGCACCATGAGATGGTGACACATGGCACTACACATAAGCTTGCCATATGTCTTTTAATCATGTAAGATGATTAAAATCAAGATTAAGTATAGGTTTGACACTTGCCAGAATGTGATTGGGTCAATTAAACCTAAAGTTAATCAGAAGGTGACATGTGGCAAGGGTTGTAAGTGATGACCTAGCTATATAAGTGTTGTTATGAAAGAGTAAAACGTGTGGGCTGCTATTCTCTCTTTCTGCCACCACCCTTGGCTGCCCTCTCTCCTCTTCTTCTTCATCTCTCATCAATTCAAAGAGATTAGCAAACAATCTCTTGAATTAAAAATAGTAGAAATTATTTCTAGTGTTCTGTTTACATCTGTAATCTCTCAAAAGGAAAAACTTGATTTTCTAATTCATAGAAAAAGCTTTAGAAGCTATTCAAGGGCTGCCATAGGTGATCTTGGTGTGTACAAGCTAGAGGGATAACATCTGGTGTCCTAAAGATGCATCCCAAAGGTGCCAAACACGCTGCAGTGCACCAAAAGGTTAGTGCACTTATTCTTGATCTAATCTAGGGTTCTAATTAATTAATCTATTAATTTTAAAATCTTAAATAGAAAATGTAGATCCAAAATATATTAAAAGAGTTTTAATATACTGTTTATCATTGAAATCAAATAGATAAAAATAAATCTTGCATGATGCATGTAACCTTAGATGAAAAATTTTGAATTTCAATGATATAAACTTGTGTTTTTCATGCTTCCGCTCCTGCAGTAAATATGTAAATGGTTTGATGGCCAATAATGGATGTGCCTGAGGATATTAAAATTATTTGCATGTTTACTGGCTCAATGGGATCAACTTTTCTGTTGTAAGATAAGTCAATAATGGATTTGCCTGAGATTTTGAGCATTAGGGGCTAGGTAAATGATTAAACCTCACATGAGATGTGATGGGCAAGGAGTTGCTCACTTACAGTTTATTGTAATTTCAATAATGGATATGCCTGAGGATGATCAATAAGACTATAAGAATTCAATCACCCACTAGAAATCCATCCAATTAGGATTTCCGTTTCCTACTTTGGAAGTGTAGGATTTGCTAAGTTAGTGGGAGGACCAATTTGATTAAAAGACCATAACCATTTTGGTTAATTACTTGATACATTTACTAAAAATCTAGTTATTTTTTGTAGTTATTCTTTTGATAATAATGAGCACACAACAACCACCATCATCCAATAACCTTGCGAGCATACTTGATCACAATAGGTTAACAGGACCTAATTTTTCTGATTGGCTAAGAAATTTAAAACTTGTCCTGAACTTAGAACATATTGGATATGTTCTAGACTCAAAGGTTCCTAGTCCCTTACCTCCAGAGGCCACTCAAGAGGAACATGATACTTTGGACAAGTGGAAGGAGCATGATATGAGAGCCAAGTGTTACATCCTTGCTTCTATGAGTAATGAGTTACAGAAGCAACATGAAAATATGCAATATGCAAGTGAGATCCTCCTTCACCTGCAAGAGTTATATGGTAAGCGCAATAGGAATGCTAGGTATTAGATATCTAGACAGCTATTTTGCATGAGGATGTCTGAGGGACAGAATGTTGGGAATCAAGTCCACAAGATGATTCGGCTTATTGAGCAGCTGGAACATCTTGACTTTCACATGGATTTTCAACTACAGATGGATTTGATCCTACAGTTCCTACCTGAGTCATTTGGAAATTTTGTGACAAATTTCCATATGACTAAACAGGAATACACATTGGTTAGTTTACTTAATATGCTGGTTATTGCCCAAAAGAATATGTCGGGTAATAAAGGAAAAGAGGTAGCTTTGATTGCATCTTCTTCTGCTGGAAAGTCCAACAAGATAAAGGGCAATAACAAAAAGAAACCTCAAATTTCTTGTCCTTCTAAGAAGATAGCTAAACAGAAAGGGAAGACCAAAACTGACAAAGGCAAGGGAAAGTGTTTCCACTGCCAGAAGGATGGGCACTGGAATAGGAACTACTTAGAGTATAGCAAGTAGTAGTAGCTTGCTGTAACAAGATATTAGACTCCGGGTTGGCAATGGCTCAACTATTGAAGCTTTAGCCATAGGATCTAAATCTTTACACATGTGTAGACATGTTTTGTATTTAAATAAGGTTTTGCATGTACCTGATACTTTTAAGAACATCATTTCTATATCTAGTTTGACTACAAATGGTTCTGAATTTCAGTTCACAGATGATCTTTGCAATATTTATTTTGGAAATAAATATGTTAGCTCGGGTTATATGCATGATAGTCTTTATTATTTGGATAATAATGATAAACACAAAATGAATGCAAGCAATCTAAAAGAATGCAATGCCATGGTGAAAATCAACTCAAGTTCAAAATATATTTGGCACTTAAGATTAGGTCATGTTGCAGAAGATAGGATTGCAGAACTAGAGAAAATGGAGATTTTATCCTCATTAGGTTCTGAACTTACTCCAACTTGTGAATCCTACCTTCAAGACAAAATGACTAGATCACCCTTTTTTGGATAAGGACTCAACTCAACTCAACTCAACAAAGCCTTTATCCCAAAAATTTGGGGTCGGCTATATGGATTCGCTTTTTCCACTCTAAACGATTTTGGGTTAAATCCTCAGAAATGTGTAATGCTTCTAAGTCATGTTGTACTACTCTCCTCCAAGTCAATTTAGGTCTACCCCTTTTTGTCTTTCTATCCTCTAACCTAATGTGCTCTACTTGTCTAACTGAATCCTTCGTATGTCTACGCTTCACATGACCAAACCCCCTCAATCTCCCTTCTCTCAACTTATCTTCAATTGGCACCACTCCTACCTTTTCTCTAATACTTTCATTACGGACTTTATCTAGTCTAATATGGCCACTCATCCACCTTAACATTCTCATCTCTGCAACTCTTATCTTAGATGCATACGACTCTTTCAGTGCCCAACACTCACTACCATATAACATAGCCGGTCGTATGGCTGTACGGTAAAATTTTCCTTTTAATTTATTGGGAAACTTACGATCACATAAAACTCCTGTGGCACGTCTCCACTTCAACCATCCGGCTTTAATCCTATGATTAACATCCTCCTTACATCCCCCATCTACTTGAAGGACTGAGCCTAGATATTTAAAGTGATTACTTTGGAACAGTACCACTCCATTCAAACTAACTCCTTCCCTATCACCAGTTTGGCCTTCACTGAACTTGCAATGCATGTATTCTGTCTTCGTTCTACTTAACTTAAAACCCTTTGACTCTTAGTTGGATAAGGACTAAGAGCTAAAAATATTTTGGAGGTAATACATAGTGATGTATGTGGTCCATTTAAGGAAATGGCTAGAGGTGGTTTTCATTACTTTATTACCTTTACTAATGATAAATCAAGGTTTGGGTATTTGTATTTGATGAAATACAAACATGAATCCTTTGAAAAGTTCAAAGAATTTAAATCTAAAGTAAAAAATCAAACAGGAAAAGTATTAAAGCTCTTCGATCAAATCGTGGAGGTGAATACTTGAATACCGAATTTAATGAATACTTGAAAGAGTATGGCATTGTTTCCTAGCTGACTGCTCCAGAAACGCATAGTTGAATGGTGTGTCTAAAAGGAGAAATCATACTCTATTAGATATGGTAAGCAGTATGATGAGCTATACTGATATGCCAGTCTCCTTTTGGGGATTTGTATTAGAATCAGCTTTGCATATTCTGAATAGGAATCCATCAAAATTAGTATCTTCCACACCTTATGAGATATGGCACGGAAGAAAACCAAGTCTTAAGCATGTTAAGATTTGAGGTTGTCCAGCGTATATCAAAAAGTAGAACACTGATAAATTGGAAACCAGATCAGCAAAGGGTCGATTTGTTGGATATCCAAAAGAGAGCTTTAGATATCATTTTTATTTGCCTACATCACAAAAGGTTGTGGTAAGCAGAGATGCCACTTTTCTTGAACAATAGGTTATTCAAGAAGGGGGCAAAGGAAGGCAAATAGAGTTAGAATTCGAGAATTCTAACCAACCAACATATCAAATGGATATAGATCCATTTAGTTAAGCTACACCTATTGATGAAACATCTACAGTAATTCCTTGCAGATCAACTAGGATATCTCACCCACTAGTGAGATATGGTTTCCTTCATAAAGATGAACAATAGTTGTTTACTCATGAAGAAATAGGTCATGGAGATGATCCACTTACCTATGAAGAAGCTATATCAGATATAAACTCTTCAAAATGGATTGAAGTAATGAAATCCAAAATTGATTCCATGTATAAAAATCATGTAACACCCCTATGTTCGGTAGTGCGTTCTACTGTTCCGATGACAGTGTCTGTCCGGACAGCTATGATGCCTAGAACTACACTTAGATATGGGTGAGGAGACATAAAATAATGAATGAAATACAAGAAAGGAAAATACAAGAAAACAAAAGAAAAATAATAGCAATGAAATGAAACTAAGTTAAACGAGCCAGCACCACAGCGATGGGTGACTTCACGGGGAAGTTACTGCGCAGGCAATAGCCGACCCCAGGACTGCAGAGAACCTTCAGAATTTAGTTTCGAGACATAATTAAAGACTTATTGAAGTATAAATGTGATTAGAAATTAACTCAACTCAACTCAACTCAACTAAGCCTTTATCCCAAAAATTTGGGGTCGGCTATATGGATTCGCTTTTTCCACTCTAAACGATTTTGGGTTAAATCCTCAGAAATATCTAATGCTTCTAAGTCATGTTGTACTACTCTCCTCCAAGTTAATTTAGGTCTACCTCTTTTTTTCTTTCTATCCTCTAACCTAATGTGCTCTACTTGTCTAACTGGAGCCTCCGTATGTCTACGCTTCACATGACCAAACCACCTCAATCTCCCTTCTCTCAACTTATCTTCAATTGGCACCACTCCTACCTTTTCTCTGATACTCTCATTACGGACTTTATCTAGTCTAGTATGGCCACTCATCCACCTTAACATTCTCATCTCTGCAACTCTTATCTTAGATGCATACGACTCTTTCAAAGGCCCAACACTCACTACCATATAACATAGCCAGTCGTATGGTCAGACAAAGAAAATTTTCCTTTTAATTTATTGGGAATCTTACGATCACATAAAACTCTCGTGGCACGTCTCCACTTCAACCATCCAGCTTTAATCCTATGACTAACATCCTCCTCACATCCCCCATCTACTTGAAGGACTGAGCCTAGATATTTAAAGTGATTACTTTGGGACAGTACCACCCCATTCAAACTAACTCCTTCCATATCATCAGTTTGGCCTTCACTGAACTTGCAATGCATGTATTCTGTCTTCGTTCTACTTAACTTAAAACCCTTTGACTCTAGAGTACTTCTCCAAAGTTCTAGCTTCCTATTGACTCCTTCTCGTGTCTCATCTATCAGAACAATATCATCCGCAAACATCATGCACCAAGGAATACTCTCTTGTATATGTTTCGTCAGTTCATCTAAAACTAATGTAAATAAGTAAGGGCTTATGGCTGATCCTTGGTGTAATCCAATTGAGATCGGAAAATCACTTGTGTCCCCTCCCACTGTGCGCACAATAGTAGCTGCTCCTTCATACATATCTTTCAATACTTGTATGTACCTAATAGATACCCTCTTTTGTTCTAACACATTCCATAAATGTGATTAGAAATATCAAAGAAAAATTAATTAATTAGTACAAAGAAAAATGAGAAATCGAGAAAACGATAAAACTCGGTGTTACTGAAAAATCGAGAATATAACCCGAATAGGGGCATTGTGGTCATTTGACACCTAGAGTTAGCTTTTGACCTAAATGTCAATGAAAAATAAATGGTATTACATTTGGGAAAATCAAATGAAAATTGGAATTAAAGATAAAATGTAAATTATGAGAAATTAAGGTTAAAATTGCAATTTTTGAAACCTTAGATTATAATATCATTAATCTAGGTTTAGTAGAGCACTAAGCGGATACATTAATACTTAAAATGAGGGTAGAATCCTCCACTCACTTCATCATCCTCACCAAGCTCTCCCATGGCCGAAAGTAGTGTCCCAACTTTCCTCCATGGAAACCACCCATGCAAGCTCGAGATCACCTTCATTTCAAGCTAAATTCTTGAACTTCCTTCATTAATGTTTGCCTACACACCTTGGGCAGCAATAAGGGAGTAAGAAATATAAGTTTTGGTGGAGTTTTGAAGAAGTCCAAAGGAGGTAAGTGGTTATTTTCAATTCTTGTTTCATTAAAAGTATAACTAAGGTTGTTGGTAGTTGAATTATGGAAGAAATTTGAGGTTTGATGAATTATTGGTGATGGAGCATTTTGGCAGCCATGAAACCTCACCATGAACAGCTTGTCCTTGCATGTAAATGGTTGTTTGGATGTTGATTTAGATGTTTAATTGTATTGAAGTTGAATTCCATGTGTAAAGTTTGATTTGTAAGCTTAAAAAGTGAAAATGGAAGTTGATGGGTATGTGTAAACTTGTGGCAGCCTCATGAAGAAGATTAAAGTGTTTAAGTTCATGAAATATTGTTGAATTATGTTGCTTATGGTGGCAGTATGTCTATGTGAATAATTGTTTGGATTTGGACATGTAAATGAGGTATGTTTATGTGGTTAAATTATTGTAATTAGACTTTGAAAATTCTGAGTTATAATGTGTATGTTGAGAGTAGTTACAAGCTGCCCAAAATGACCAAAATGTGATGTAAAGTTTGTTAATGTTATGGTACCAAATCAGAATTGGCATGAAAGGTAAACTTGGTGAGTATTGAATGTGTAATTGGTAAGTGTTGAATAATGTGTAATAGGGCAGTGTACACTTCGGCTTAGAACCTTAAGTGTGTGACTCCAATTGGTATGAGACCAATTGGAGCTGAAACTAGGCACAAAATGTGCCAACTTTCATGAAGGAAGCTTACCTAAATTCTGCCTAGAAGTTGACTTGAAAAATGACCAAATCTAGATTAGTGACTTGAAAGCTTGAAAATTGACCATTTGGCCAGCAGTTAGTGTTTTGACCATAACTTACTCCAAACAAGTCCAAATGACCTGAACTTTTTACCATGAATAGTTTAGACATACATCTACAATTCTGATGAAGACACTAAAGCCCAGAAATGGCCAGAACCAAGCCAAATAGCTTGCACAAGTTTAGGTATCAAAACTGGCCGAACCAAAAGTGACCTAAAAATGACCTAAAGTTACCATTTTGATGTATTCTGTCTAGCATTGGTAAATTGTGTTAGTAGTATGCCCTAGAGCATACCATTTAGTATGTATCTTGTACATATTTTTATTAATAAAAGGCATTTCCATTTTTCCGTTTATATAATATATTTATGTGTAATAAAAAAGGTCCATTGATATTTTGTTAGAAATATTATTCTTAAGTTGTTAAGAATATGAGTGACAATATTTCTAGCACAAAGTATCATAAATAGGTTCACAATCGAGGATACTTCATAATAAGGACATGACTTATCCAGAAAGATTATATTCATGTTTGTTTCCAAGTTATTTATATGAGATATAAATAAGATGGAATGGTGCGTCTCATGCCATATAACAAACAAGATAGGCACTTATAAATGATAAGTAGGCCGAACCAGTGACACTTATGACAAGCACATGGAGTTTACTCTTGTTAATGTTTTGTCATAAATCATATAAGTGCATATACTCTTTAGACCTGAGATAGCACAGTTATCTTGTATATATGTAGTTTGAGTTTGATACTGCTTTCATACTTGTACTATGTATGGGTATATGGGCATGTGTTGGATCCTACTAGTTATATATGGAGGTAGGTGTTGATCAAGATGGAATCTGTTCCTCTAAGTAAATGGAGATAAAATCCTATGTTCATTTAATTGTTCTTGATGTTTCAAGTTCCTGGCCAGGACAGATAGATTTATACAGAAAATAGTTTCTAATGAGAAAATCTTTTAATCAAGAACTGGAATTAAAAGGGAACATAATATTCATAGTAAATGGAGTTTGACATAAACCATGACTCCAGCTTGAGTTGGGATTTTGTAACAGAGAGATTCTAGTGCATGGTAACATATGATTATAGGTTCATTTAAGGTAAACCTTATTACTAATTGGGTGGCCATGGCATGCTATGCTAGGTGTTAACCATGGTCTATGAGGTTCATAAAATGATTTAGAGAAATCATTTATGGTAAGAAAGAGTTCTTATGATATTAAGAGTTGATATCATGTTTCATTGCCAATTAGTGATGAGCCTAGTAAGTCACACACATACACAAGTTATCACCTATTTAAATATGATTTAATTAATTAATTAATGAGTTTAATTGATTAATTAAATAGGTTTGGTTTGCAATTAAATTGCAAAGTCCCTAGCTTGACTTGAAACCAAATCTAGATTATTGGATGTGTAGTATAAATTAGATTTATATTTAAAGTGTTTAAATATGAATTTAATTAATGAGAAATTAATTAATAGAGATTAATTAATTAATTTATATTTGATATAAATTAATTAGAAGAAGAAAAATAATTATTTTGGGTTAAAAACTCAAAATTAAGACACAGGGGTATTTTGGTCATTTCACAATGTGACACGTGGCACCATGAGATGGTGACACATGGGATTACACATAAGCTTGCCAAGTGTTTTTTTTAATCATGTAAGATGATTAAAATCAAGATTAAATATAGGTTTGACACTTGGCACAATGTGATTGGGTCATTTAAACCTAGAGCTAATGAAAAGGTCACATGTGGCAGGGTTTAATGTGTTAACCTAGCTATTTAAGTGTGGTTATGAAAAAGAAAAATAACCAGCAGCCACTCCTCTCCTTTGTCACGCCACTTTGAGACTTTTCATCTATTCTTCTTCATCATAAATTCAAAGAGATTAGCCATCAATCTCTTGAATTAAGAACACTAGAAATTGTTTCTAGTGTCCTGTTTACATCTCTAATCTCTTAAAAGGCAGAACTTGATTTTCTAATTAATAGAAAAAGCTTTAGAAGTTGTTCAAGGGCTTCCATAGGTGTTCTTGGTGTGGACAAGTTAGAGGGACAACATCTGGTGTCCTGAAGACGAATCTCAAAGGCGCAGACACGCTGCAGTGCATCAAGAGGTTAGTGTAATCGTTCTTGATTTAATCTAAGGTTCTAAAATTAATCTGATTAATTTTAAAATCTTAAATGGCAAATATAGATCCAAAAAAATATTAAAAGAGTTTTAATATGTTGTTTATCATTGAAATCAAATAGACAAAAATAAATCTTGCGTGATGCATGTGACCCTAGGTGAAAATTTTTGAATTCAATGGTATAAACTTGTGTTTTTCACGCTTCCGTTCCTTTAATTTGTATCAGAGCCACTATATTTGCCATTTAGATTGTTGATTATATGATTTAATTGTGTGTTTGATCATGAGATCAAAAGATCATTGTTGGTTGCAAAGCAAGGTGGCGGCATACTTAAAAAAAAGCACCATCAATGGTGCGCATGGTTTGGCTACCTTGGGTGGTTCAAGATTTGGCTTTTAATTCTGCAATTGTTGCCTATTCTTTGACTAATTAAAGTGTTTAATTAGTAATTTTAATCACACAATTAAATTATGATTCAAATCAGAATTTTAAAAGTTGTTTGAATGTGATTCAAATCTGAATTTTTAAAGTTGTTTGAATCATATTTAAATCTGATTTTTTAAAATTGATTGAATAAAATTCAGATTTGATTTTTTAAAAAATATTTGAATGTGATTCAAATCTGATTTTTTAAAAAATGTTTGAATGTGATTCAAATCTGAATTTTTAAAGTTGTTTGAATGTGATTTAAATATGAATTTTTAAATTTGTTTGAATGAGATTCAAATCTGAATTTTTAAATTTATTTGAATCATATTCAAATCTGGATTTTTAAGTTGAATATGAGATATTCAATTTAATTTAAGTATGTATGTTTTATTTAATTATTAAATAGTGATATGTATGATGGATGATCATGGACTATAAAAGACCAATGTGATTGGATTTATTTCTTTTATGTTTCTTTGGGATTGTAAATTAATTAATTTATTTTAATTTATTTTGGGCATGTATTATTAAGTTTGTAATAATTGTTGGGTTGTAATTTCATTTATTTAAGTTCTTATAAATTCGCCTTGGTATGCCAAGGATTACCATGTAATATTGGATTGCAAGAAGTTCAAGGAGGTCAAGAGCATTGGTGGGACCAGTGGGAGGAATTCAAGATCAAGTGTTGATTATGTACTCCTTCAGAAACTCTTGTAAATTGAATGAATGAATGAAATGCACCTAGGAATGCCCTGATTTAATTCTTGGTGGCTCAGAATTAAATCCCTTAGAAAGTCCATGATCATACCATATTTATTGCTTATCCATGAATGCATGAGATGTATGGGAATGTATGCTATTATATGATATATGCATGCTAATTGGATAATGTGCAAAGTGAGACCTTAATAGTAATTAGAATGGCCATAAAATCTTACAAACAAATAATTAAGTTGGAAATGCTATAATTAAAGTAATTGTAACATAGGCCCTCCATTGGGGCAATTATTTTAAGAAATTTTAAATAGTTTCATGAGATGCAATTAATTTAAGAGATTTTCTTAAGAATAATTGTTAAGCATGAGATGTTGTAAATATGTAAATGGTTTAGTGGCCAATATTAGATGTACCTGAGGACATTAAAATTATTTACATAATTACTGGCTCAATGGGATCAACTTAACTAATGCAAGATAAGTCAATAATGGATGTACCTGAGATTTTGAGCATTAGGGGCCAGGTAAAGGATTGAACCTCATATGAGATGTGATGGGCAAGGAGTTGCTCACTTATAGTTTATTGCAATTCCAATAATGGATGTACCTAAGGATGATCAATAGAATTATAAGAATTCAATCACCCACTAGAAATCCATCCAACTAGGATTTCCGTTTTCTACTTTGAAAGTGTAGGATTCGTTAAGTTAGTGGCAGGACCAATTTGATTAAAAGACCATAATCATTTTGGTTAATTACATGATACATTTACTAATTAATCTGGTTATTTTCTGCAGTTAATTTTTTGATAATAATGAGCACAAAACAACCACCACCATCCAATATCCTTACAAGCATACTTGATCACAATAGGTTGACAGGACCTAATCTCTCTGATTGGCTAAGAAATTTGAAACTTGTCCTGAACCTTGAACATATAGGATATGTTCTAGATTCAAATGTTCCTGGTCCCTTACCTCCAGAGGCCACACAAGAGGAACATGAAACTTTGGACAAGTGGAGGGAGCATGATATGAGAGCTAAGTGTTACATGCTTGCTTCCATGAGTAATAAGTTACAGAAGCAACATGAGAACATGCAGAGTGCGAGTGAGATCCTCCTTCACCTACAAGAGTTGTATGGTGAGTATAGCAGGAATGCTAGGTATGAGATATCTAGACAGCTATTCCGTATGAGGATGTCTGAGAGACAGAATGTTGGGGATCATGTCCACAAGATGATTCGACTGATTGAGCAGTTGGAACATCTTGACTTCAACATGGATTTCCAACTACAAACGGATTTGATCCTTCAGTCCCTTCCTGAGTCTTTTAGGAATTTTGTGACAAATTTCCATATGACTAAACAGGAATTCACCTTAGCTGGTTTACTCAGCATGCTGGTTATTGCCCAAAAGAATATGCCAGGCAATAAAGGAAAAGAGGTAGCTTTGGTTGCATCTTCTTCTGCTGGAAAGTCCAACAAAAAGAAGGGCAATAAGAAAAAGAAACCTCAGATTCCTGGTCCTTCCAAGAAAATAGCTAAATAGAAAAGGAAGACTAAAGCTGATGGAGGCAAAGAAAAGTGTTTCCACTGCGAAAAGGATGGGCACAGGAAAATGAATTGTCCAGAGTATCTTGCTTCTCTGAAGGACAAGAAGGATACACCTTCGGAAGGTATGTCCATATCTTGTTATTTAGATTCTGATGATACTCATAATTCATCTACAGCTTAGGTTTTAGATACTGGTGCCAGTTCTCACATTTCTAATGATATGCAGGAACTAGCAAACAGTAGCAGCTTGCGTTCTCAAGATATTAGGATTGGCAATGGCTCAACTGTTGAAGCTTTAGCCATAAGATCTAAATCTTTTTACATGTTTGGATATGTTTTGTGTTTGGATAATATTTTATATGTACCTGATGCTTTTAAGAACATCATTTCTATATCTAGTTTGACTAGAAATGGCTATGAATTTCAGTTCACGGATGATGTTTGCAATATTTATTTTGGAAATGAATATATTGGTTCAGGTTATATGAATGATGGTCTTTATTATTTGGATAATAATGACAAATACAAATTGAATGCAAGTGATCTAAAAGAATGCAATGCCATGGTGAAAACCAACTCAAGTTCAAAATATATTTGGCACTTAAGGTTATGTCATATTGCAGAAGATAGGATTGCAAAACTGGAGAAAATGGGGATTCTATCCTCATTGGGCTCTGAGCCTACTCCAACTTGTGAATCTTGCCTTCAGGGCAAAAAGACTAGATCACCCTTTGTTGGACAAGGGCTAAGAGCTAAAAATATTTTGGAGCTAATACATAGTGATGTATGTGGTCCATTTAAAGAAATGGCTAGAGGGGGTTTTCATTATTTTATTACCTTTACTGATGGTAAATCAAGGTTTGGGTATTTGTATTTGATGAAATACAAACATGAATCTTTTGAAAAGTTCAAAGAATTTAAATCTGAAGTAGAAAATCAAACAGGAAAGAGTATTAAAGCTCTTCGATCAGATCGTGGAGGTGAATATTTGAGTACTGAATTTGATGAATACTTGAGAAAGCATGGCATTGTTTCTCAGCTGACTCCTCCAGGAACGCCACAACTGAATGGTGTATCTGAAAGGAGAAATCGCACTATTGGATATGGTACATAGTATGATGAGCTATACCGATATGCCAATCTTCTTTGGGGATTTGCATTAGAATCACTTTGTATATTCGAATAGGATTCCATCAAAATCGCTTTCTTCCACACCTTATGAGATATGGCATGGAAGAAAACCAAGTCTTAAGCATGTTAAGATTTGGGGTTGTCCAAATTATATTAAAAGTCAACACTGATAAATTGGAGACCAGATCAGAAAAAGGTCGATTTGTTGGATATCCAAAAGATAGTTTTGGATATTATTTTTATTTGCCTACATCACAAAAGGTTGTGATAAGTAGATATGCCACATTTCTTAAACAACAGTTTGGTCAAGAAGGAGGCAAAGGAAGGCAAATAGAGTTGGAATTGGAGAATTCTGACCAACCAACAGATCAGATGGATATAAATCCATCTAGTCAACCTATACCCATTGATGAAACATCTACAGCTGTTCCTCGTAGAACAACCAGGGTATCTCACCCACCAATGAGATATGGTTTTCTTCATGAAAAAGAACAAGAGTTGTCTACTCATGAAGAAGTAGATCATGGAGATGATCCACTTACCTATGAAGAAGCTATATCAGATATAGACTCTTCAAAATGGATTGATGCTATGAAATCCGAGATTGATTCCATGTATAAGAATCAAGTTTGGGATCTTGTTGACCCACCTAAAGGTATTGTACCTATAGGGAAAAAATGGGTTTTCAAGAAGAAAATTGGTTCTGATGGAAAGGTAGAGACCTATAAGGCAAGGCTAGTAGCGAAAGGGTTTCGCCAAAGGCAAGGAATCGACTATGAGGAGACTTTCTCGCCTGTTGCCATGCTTAAATCAATTAGGATTTTATTAGCAATAACTGCATACTATGATTATGAGATTTGGCAGATGGATGTCAAAATAGCTTTTCTCAATGGATACATTGAAGAAAACATTTTCATGGAACAACCTAGGGGTTTTGAATCCCAAGATGGTTCTAAGGTATGCAAGCTAAAGCGATCCATTTATGGGTTGAAACAAGCTTCGAGGAGTTGGAACATCCGTTTTGATGAAGCCATTAAATCCTTTGGTTTTATCAAAAATGAGGATGAGCCATGTGTATATAAGAAGGTTAGTGACAATGCTATCACTTTCCTTGTCTTATATGTGGATGACATACTGTTGATGGGTAATGACACAGGTATGATGACGACTATAAAGGTATGGTTGTCAAATACATTCTCCATGAAAGACTTAGGGGAAGCAACCTATATTCTTGGGATTCGCATCTATAGAGATAGAGCGAAAAGAATAATTGGTTTATCTCAAAGTCTATACTTGGAAAAGGTGTTAAAGAGGTTTAACATGCTTGATTCCAAGAGAGGATTATTACCAGTGAGACATGGTATCCACCTTTCTAAAGAGATGTCTCCAAAGACACCTGAAGAAAGAGATAAGATGGCCAGGATTCCATATGCTTCGGCTATTGGAAGTTTAATGTATGCAATGTTGTGTACTAGGCCGGATATCGCATATGCTGTTAGTTTGACTAGCAGGTATCAATCTAATCCAGGTTTGGAACACTGGATAGCTGTCAAGAATATCCTTAAGTACTTGAGAAGAACTAAGGATTTATTCTTGATTTATGGAGGTGGAGACTTGCAATTGGATGGTTTATACTGATTCTGATTTCCAATAAGATATCGTTGATAGAAAGTCTACCTTTGGATATGTGTTCATTTGTAATAGAGGTGCAGTCAGTTCGAAGAGTTCCAAATAGAGCACGACTGTAGATTCCACTACAGAGGCTGAGTATATTGCTGCATCAGATGCTGCAAAGGAAGCTGTTTGGATAAAGAAGTTCGTGATAGAACTTACAGTAGTTCCTTCCATTGAGTCAGCAGTTCCACTACACTGTGACAACAATGGAGCAGTCATACAGGCTAAGGAACCAAGGTCTCACTAGAAATCCAAACATATAGAAAGGCGCTACCACATTATCAGAGAAATAGTTGGGCGAGGCGATGTAGCCATGCAAAAAATAGCATCAGCTTAAAATCCAGCTGATCCATTCATTAAGCCTATGTCACAAACTCAGTTAGACCGACATCTTGAGAAGATAGGTCTAAGATATTGTAATGAATGGCTCTAGTGCTAGTGGGAGATTGTTAGTAGTATGCCCTAGAGCATATCATTTAGTTTGTATCTTGTACATATTTTTATTAATAAAAGGCATTTCCACTTTTTCGTTTACATAATATATTTATGTGTAATAGAAAAGGTCCATTGATATTTTGTTAGAAATATTATTCTTAAGTTGCTAAAAGTATGAGTGACAATATTTCTAGCACAAAGTATCATAAATAGGTTCACAATTGAGGATACTTCATAATCAGGACATGACTTAGCCAGAAAGATTGTATTCATGTTTGTTTCCAAGTTATTTATATGAGATATAAATAAGATGGAATGGTGACTGTCATGCCATATAATAAACATGATAGGCACTTATAAATGATAAGTAGGCCGAACCAGTGACACTTATGACAAGCACATGGAGTTTACTCTTGTCAATATTTTGTCATAAATCATATCAGTGCATATAATCTTTAGACCTGAGATAGCATAGTTATCTTGTATATAGGTAGTTTGAGTTTGATACTGCTTTCATACTTGTACTATGTATGGGTATATGGGCATGTGTTGGCTCCTACTAGTTATATATGGAGGTAGGTGTTGATCAAGATGGAATCTATTCCTCTAAGTAAATAGAGATAAAATCCTATGTTCATTTAATTGTTCTTGATGTTTCAAGTTCCTAGCCAGGACAGATAGATTTATATAGAAAAGAGTTTCTGATGAGAAAATCTTTTAATCAAGAACTGGAATTAAAAGAGAACATAATATTCATAGAAAATGAAGTTTGACATAAACCATGACTCCAGCTTGAGTTAGGATTTTGTAACAGAGAGATTCTAGTGCATGGTAGCATATGATTATAGGTTCATTTAAGGTAAACCTTATTACTAATTGGGTGGCCATGGCATGCTATGTTAGGTGTTAACCATGGTCTATGAGATTCATAAAATAATTTAGAGAAATCATTTATGGTAAGAAAGAGTTCTTATGATATTAAGAGTTGATATCATGTCTCATTGCCAATTAGTGATGAGCTTAGTAAGTTACACACATACACAAGTTATCACCTATTTAAATATGATTTAATTAATTAATTAAAGAGTTTAATTGATTAATTAAATAGGTTTGGTTTGCAATTAAATTTCAAAGTCCCTAGCATGGCTTGAAACCAAATCTAGATTATTGGATGTGTAGTATAAATTAAATTTATATTTAAAGTGTTTAAATATGAATTTAATTAATGAGAAATTAATTATTAGAGATTAATTAATTAATTTATATTTGATATAAATTAATTAGAAGAAGAAAGATAATTATTTTGGGTTAAGAACTCAAAATTAAGACACAGGGGGCATTTTGGTCATTTCACAGTGTGACACGTGACACCATGAGATGGTGACACATGGGATTACACATAAGCTTGCCAAATGTTTTTTTTTTTTAATCATGTAAGATGATTAAAATCAAGATTAAATATAGGTTTGACACTTGGCACAATGTGATTGGGTCACTTAAACCTAGAGCTAATCAAAGGGTGACATGTGGCAAGGGTTTAATGTGTTAACCTAGTTATTTAAGTGTGGTTATGAAAAAGAAAAATAACCAGTAGCCACTCCTCTCCTTTGTCACTCCACTTTGAGTCTTTTCATCTATTCTTCTTCATCTTTCATTAATTCAAAGGGATTAGCCATCAATCTCTTGAATTAAGAACACTAGAAATTATTTTTAGTGTCATGTTTACATCTCTAATCTCTTAAAAGGCAGAACTTGAATTTCTAATTAATATCAAAAGCTTTAGAAGCTGTTCAAGGGCTGCCATAGGTGTTCTTGGTGTGGACAAGCTAGAGGGACAACATCTGGTGTCCTAAAGACGAATCTCAAAGGCGCAGACACGCTGCAGTGCATCAAGAGGTTAGTGTAATCGTTCTTGATTTAATCTAGGGTTCTAAAATTAATCTGATTAATTTTAAAATCTTAAATGGAAAATACAGATCCAAAAACATATTAAAAGAGTTTTAATATGTTGTTTAGCATTGAAATCAAATAGACAAAAATAAATCTTGCATGATGCATGTGACCCTAGGTGAAAATTTTTGAATTCAATGGTATAAACTTGTGTTTTTCACGCTTCTGTTCCTTCAAATTGACCATAACTTGGTCTACACATCTCAGAATGACCTGAAATTTTGCCCCGTGTGCAATAAGACATAGACCTACAAGTTTGTAGTTTGGACGAAAACCCGAAAACTGAGGGAACTAGGTCATCCGGCTAGGTCAAATTAGTATACTAAAATTCAGCAAATTGCAATAAAATGCAATATACTTGAAAATGAAATTGGTAACATATACCAATACTAAAGGGCTATAAAATGTGACATATTGGTAACATTAAACCTAATTCACCTAGAATGCATCGAGGGTCAACATCTTAGGTTGACTAAGGAAAGAATAGAATTCAATAAATTAATTATTAAGCCTTATTGTTAGAGACGGTTTAAATGAGTACTGAAACACTTCAAATTGTGTGTTTCAGTTAGCAAAGACTCAGGGAAGGGGAAGGAAACACTGAGTCAGAGCCTATTAGTAGTATGCCCTAAAGCATATCATTTAGTATGTATCTTGTACATGTTTTTATTAATAAAAGGCATTTCCACTTTTTCGTTTATATAATATATTTATGTGTAATAGAAAAGGTCCATTGATATTTTGTTAGAAATATTATTCTTAAGTTGTTAAGAATATGAGTGACAGTATTTCTAGTACAAAGTATCATAAATAAGTTCACAATCAAGGATACTTCATAATAAGGACAAGACTTATCTAGAAAGATTGTATTCTTGCTTGTTCCCAAGTTATTTATATGAGATGTTAAAGGAGCAGAAGCGTGAAAAACACAAGTTTATACCATTGAATTCAAAAATTTTCACCTAGGGTCACATGCATCATGCAAGATTTATTTTTATCTATTTGATTTCAATGATAAACAACATATTAAAACTCTTTTAATATGTTTTTGGACTGCATTTGCCATTTAAGATTCTAAAATTAATCAGATTAATTTTAGAACCCTAGATTAAATCAAGAACGATTACACTAACCTCTTGATGCGCTGCAGCGTGTCTGCGCCTTTGAGATTCGTCTTCAGGACACTAGATGTTGTCCCTCTAGCTTGTCCACACCAAAGACACTTATGGTAGCCCTTGAATAGCTTCTAAAGTTTTTTCTATTAATTAGAAATTCAAGTTCTGCTTTTTAAGAGATTGAAGATGTAAACAGGACACTAGAAACAATTTCTAGTGTTCTTAATTCAAGAGATTGATGGCTAATCTCTATGAATTGATGAGAGATGAAGAAGAATAGACGAAGAGCCTCAAAATGGTGTGACAAAGGAGGAGTAGCTGCTGGTTGTATTTTTTCTCTTCATAACAACACTTATATAGCTAGGTTAACACATTAAACCCTTGCCACATGTCACCCTCTGATTAGTTCTAGGTTTAATTGACCCAATCACATTGTGCCAAGTGTTAAACCTATATTTAATCTTAATTTTAATCATCTTACACGATTAAAAGACATTTGGCAAGCTTATGTGTAATGTCATGTGTCACCATCTCATGGTGCCACATGTCACCTTGTAAAATGACCAAAATACCCCTGTGTCTTAATTTTGAGTTCTCAACCCAAAATAATTATTTCCCTTCTTCTAATCAATTTATATCAAATATAAATTATTTAATTAATCTCTATTAATTAATTTTTCATTAATTAAATTCATATTTAAACACTTTAAATATAAATTTAACTTATACTACACATCCAATAATCTAGATTTGGTTTCAAGTCATGCTAGGGACTTTGCAATCTAATTGCAAACCAAATCTATTTAATTAATCAATTAAACTCTTTAATTAATTAATTAAATCATATTTAATTAGGTGATTACTTGTGTAAGTGTTTGACTTACTTGGCTCATCACTAATTGGCAATGACATATGATATCAACTCTTAATATCATCAGAACTCTTTCTTAGCATAAATGATTTCTCTAAATCATTTTATGCACCTCATAGACCATGATTAGCACCTAGCATAGCATGCCATGGCCACCCAATTAGTAATAAGGTTTACCTTAAATGAACCTATAATCATATGTTACCATGCACTAGAATCTCTCTGTTACAAAATCCCAACTCAAGCTAGAGTCATGGTTTATGTCAAACTCCATTTGCTATGAATATTATGTTCTCTTTTAATTCCAGTTCTTGATTAAAAAGATTCTTCTCATCAGAAACTCTTTTTTGATTAAATCTATATGTCTTAGCCAGGAACTTGAAACATCAAGAACAATCAAATGAACATAGGATTTTATCTCTATTTACTTAAAGGAACAGATTCCATCTTGATCAACACCTACCTCCATATATAACTTGTAGGAGCCAACACATGCCCATATACCCATACATAGTACAAGTATGAAAGCAGTATCAAACTCAAACCACCTATATACAAGATAACTGTGCTATCTTAGGTCTAAAGATTATATGCACTGATATAATTTATGACAATGCATTGACAAGAGTAAACTCCATGTGCTTGTCATAAGTGTCACTGGTTCGGCCTACTTATCATGTATAAGTGCCTATTATGTTTGTCATATGGCATGAGACTCACCATTCTATTTTATTTATATCTCATATAAATAACTTGGGAACAAACATGAATACAATCTTTCTGGATAAGTCATGTCCTTATTATGAAGTATCCTCGATTGTGAACCTATTTATGATACTTTGTACTAGAAATATTGTCACTCATATTTTTAACAACTTAAGAATAGAATTTCTCTCCAAATATCAATGGACCTTTTCTATTACACATAAATATATTATGTAAATGGAAAAGTGGAAATGCCTTTTATTAATAAAAATATGTACAAGATACATACTAAATGATATGCTCTAGGGCATATTACTAATAATCTCCCACTAGTACTAGAGCCATTCATTACAATACCTTAGACCCATCTTCTCAAGATGTCGGTCTAACTGAGCTTGTGACAAATGCTTAGTGAATGGATCAGCTGGTTTTTCAGCTGATGCTATTTTCTGCATGGCTACATCGCCTTGCCCAACTATTTCTCTGATAATGTGGTAGTGCCTTTCTATGTGTTTGGATTTCTAGTGAGACCGGGATTTCTTATATCCAAACAGCTTCCTTTGCAGCATCTGATGTAGCAATATACTCAGCCTCTGTAGTGGAATCTGCAATCGTGCTCTGTTTGGAACTCTTCCAACTGACTGCACCTCTATTACAAATGAACACATACCCAGAGGTAGACTTTCTATCATCGATATCTGATTGGAAATCAGAATTAGTATAACCATCCAATTGCAAGTCTCCACCTCCATAATTCAAGAATAAATCCTTAGTTTTTCTGAAGTACTTAAGGATATTCTTGATAGCTATCCAGTGTTCCAAACCTGGATTGGATTGATACCTGCTAGTCAAACTAACAGCATATGCAATATCCGGCCTACTACACAAAATTGCATACATTAAACTTTCAATAGCTGAAGCATATGGAATCCTGGCCATCTTATCTCTTTCTTCAAGTGTCTTTGGAGACATCTCTTTAGAAAGGTGGATACCATGTCTCACTGGTAACAATCCTCTCTTGGAATCAAGCATGTTAAACCTCTTTAACACCTTTTCCAAGTATAGACTTTGGGATAAACCAATTATTGTTTTCGCTTTATCTTTATAGATGCGAATCCCAAGAATATAGGTTGCCTCCCCTAAGTCTTTCATGGAGAATGTATTTGACAACCATACCTTTACAGTTGTCAACATACCTATGTCATTACCCATCAACAGTATATCATCCACATATAAGACAAGGAAAGTGATAGCACTGTCACTAACCTTCTTATATACACATGGCTCATCCTCATTCTTGATAAAACCAAATGATTTAATGGCTTCATCAAAACGGATGTTCTAACTCCTCGAAGCTTGCTTCAACCCATATATGGATCGCTTTAGCTTGCATACCTTGGAACCATCTTAGGATTCAAAACCCCTAGGTTATTCCATGAAAATGTTTTCTTCAATGTATCCATTGAGAAAAGCTATTTTGACATCCATCTGCCAAATCTTATAATCATAGTATGCAGCTATTGCTAATAGAATCCTAATTGATTTAAGCATGGTATCAGGCGAGAAAGTCTCCTCATAGTCGATTCCTTGCCTTTGGCGAAACCCTTTCGCTACTAGCCTTGCCTTATAGGTCTCTACCTTTCCATCAGAACCAATTTTGTTCTTGAAAACCCATTTGTTCCCTATAGGTACAATACCTTCACGTGAGTCAACAAGATCCCAAACTTGATTATTATACATGGAATCAATTTCTGATTTCATAGCATCAATCCATTTTGAAGAGTCTATATCTGTAACACTCCTATGTTCGGTAGTGCGTACTACTGTTCCGGTGACCAGTGTTGTCCGGACAGCTAGGATGCCTAGAACTACACTTCGATATGATTGAGGAGACATAAAATAATCAAATACAAGTAGAGAAAATACAAGAAAAACAAAGGAAAAATAATAGCAAAGAAATATAATCAAGTTAAGCGAGCCGAGAACCCTAGCGATGGGTAACCGCACTGGGAAGTCACGGCGTGGACCGTTGACTAGCCCTGGACTGCGGGGAACCCTGGAAAATATTTTTAGGACTTAAATAGACCCTTATTGAAGTATAAATATCATTAGAAATATCAAAGAAAAATTAAATAATTAGTACAAAGAAAAGTAAGAAATCGAAAAATGGACAAAACACGGTGTTACCGAAAAATCGGGAATGCAACCCGAAGAGGGGCATTGTGGTTATTTGACATCCCGAATTTTCTTTTGACCTAAATGTCCATTAAAAATAAATAATATTACACTTGAAAAATATAATGAAAAATTAATTTAGGGGTACCTAATATAAATAGCAAAAGTGGGGTTCAATTTAGGTAATTAACACATTTAAAACATAAAATATAATTGATTTTGTGTAAGTGGACCACTAAGGATTATAATATACCTTAAGTGGGTAGATTACTCCACTAAAACATCATCTTCAACTTTAGAAATCACCATTGCCGTAGATGAAGAGCTCCCAAAACCTCCATTGCCGCATGTAATTCAAGCTTCATCCTCTCCTTCATTTCACCTCCAAACATCTAGGTTTCTTCATCAAAGTTTATCCCCACTTCACAAGGAAGAAGTAGATACCAATATTAAGAAGTTTTAGTGAAGATTTAGCAAGTCCCAACAATAGGTAAGTTTGAGTTTTTTATTATTGCTTTGTTAAAGTTTGTAAGGATATTATGGGTGTTTGATTTATGGAGAAATTTTTGAGTTTTGATGTTGAATGGGAATGTGCACTTTTGGCAGCCATGGAAGCACCTTGAAGGAAGTTTAATTGTGCTTGTAAATGGTGAATTAAATGATTGATTAAATGTATATTGTGTAGGAAATTGTTTGGGTGATGTATACTTAGTATATGTAAATGTGTATTAAAATTTAAAGCTTGGAAATTGATGGAATATAAATGTACCATTGTGGCAGTTTATTGACTCTTGAAGAATGCTGGAATTCATGCTTGATTTATGGAATAATGATGTTAAAATGTGTTGGTTGTTATGGCAGTTTGAGTGCATGAATGATGGTGTGAAGTTGGACATGTAAATGAGCATGAATTGGTGATTGAATTGTTGTAAATTGAATTGGACAAATTCTGCACTTGTTGGTGCACATTGAATGTAATTGTAAGCTGCCAAAATGACCTATAATATGTTGTAAATGATGTTTAGGTTGTGGTACAACCAGAATTAGTTTGAATATTAAGTTTGGTGAGTGTTAAAAGTGATGTTTGATATGTATGCAAGAATTGCAATAAGGCGGTTTGAGTTTTAGTCCTAGAACTTTAATTGTGTGGCTCCAATTGGTATGAGACCAATTGGAGGTGAAACTAGGCACAAAATGTGCCAACTTTCATGAAGAAAGCTTACCAAAATTCTGCTTGCAAGGTAGCTTGAAAAATGACCAAATCCGGATTAAGTGCAAATAAGGCCTTAAAATTGACCATTTGGGCAGCAGTTAGTGTTTAGGCCATAACTCACTCAAAACAGGTCCAATTGACCTGAAATTTTAACCATGAATAGTTAAGACCCATATCTACAAGTCTTATGAAGACACCAAAGCCCATAAATGAACATAAGCAAGTCAAACAGCTTGCACAAGTTCGGGTCCAAAAACTGGCCGAACCTAAAATGACCTAAAGTGACCTAAAATGACCAATTTTGGTGCAATTTGACCAGCAATAGTAAAATGACCATAACATAGTCTACATAACTCAGAATGACCTGAAATTTTGCCTCGCGTTCCATAAGACATAGATCTACAGGTTTGTGGTTTTGACCAGAACTCGAAAACCGAGGGAACTAGGTCATCCGCCTAGGTCAAACTAGTATCCCGGAATCCAGCAAATTGCAAGAAAATGCAGTATATACGGAAATGAATTTGGTAACATTTACCAACCCTAAAAGACTATCGAATGTGATATATTGGTAACCTTAAAACCTAATTTACCTAGAACGCATCAAGGGTCGATATTTTAGGTTGATTAAGCAAATAATAACATTCAGTGAATTATTTATCAAACATTATCGTTAGAGACAATTTAATTAAGTACTGAAACACTTCAAATTGTGTTTCTCAGTTAGCAAAGACTCAGGAAAAGGGAAGGAACACTGAGTCAAGACCAGGAGACAGTTATCAGAGGTTTGTGCACAATAACTATTTCTTTTGAATTATTTTTCAATTGAAATGAATCATGACTATTTGTACATTATTGTTTTAAATTGTGGAAATGTGTTTGAATGAATATTTATTGCTTGAAAAGCATTGTAAATGGTTTGAAACTGTGAAAATTTGTTTGAATGATATTGATGGATACTTATTGATTGAAAAGCATTGGAAATGATTTGAAACCACATCTATCATGTATATTGATTGTATTCCTCGCTAGCTTGTCTAGTGGGACGAATTGAATTCCCTCTCTGGCTGAAGTGTTGAGGTGTGTGCCTTTTGAGGACGAATCGAATGAGTACTCATATTTTTGCTAGCTAGCTATGTTATTCCTCATTAGTCATCGACTTTTGGGATGAATTGAACTTTGGAACATGATTAAGCTGTGTGTGATTTATTGATTTGTATTATGAGATTGTGAAATGGAGTCAAATTCTTATTGACATTCACTGTCTTTTGAATTTAATCATGATTTGGTTTATTGAAATTATTGTGATATTGAGAAATGAAGTTTAAATTCTTGTTGACATTTACTGTCTTGAATTTAACTATGGTTTTAAGTATCCACTATTTATTTAACATATGATTTGTGATTTAAAGTTGTATTTGGTTAATGTTGTGCACCACTGAGACATTGTCTCTGTCACACCTTACCCCTCTGTAAGGCATAACATGATCCTGTAGAACACTTAATGAACTACCGAACTTCACCTAACGATAACTCATTAAGTACCCTACAAGGGATTTTAAAACAGTTTTCTTATATTTTAGAAGTGGCGAGCATTTTGGTAGGAATTAAAAACCATTTATTCATAGTTTAAATACTAATAAAAAATTTTGTCCATTTAAATTTTGCCGCAAATTTTATAAAAATTTTGATAGAGTTCCGTTTGAAATTGGAGAAAACAGTTCTTCAAATACCTAAAAAAAACACTTCTAAAAGTTTTTCGCAACTCCCAACCTTCAATAAATCTCAATCAACTCAATTCAACACACTTCAAAATAATTTCACAATATAAATCAAGATTTATCATATCAAAATATTTAATGCCTCCAATCACAAAGCATAAAACATAAAATTCACATGTATAAATATTTAATTTACAGAAGAAAATCCAAAATAATATTATTACCATTTATTTACAGCTGCTCAACTTTCATTGATACATATAATATTTCTATATTTACATCAAAATTATCTACAAGGGTATAAAATAATACCCGTATAAAAGATTGGTGTGATATATTCAACTCAGTAGCAGCTCACTCTGCTGCTTTTTCCTTGGTCTTATCTGCGACAGCAAAATAAGCTATCGCTGAGTATAAAAATACTCAGTGGTGCACAATAAAAATTTAAAATACAATAAATAAATCATTCATTGCCAAACACAATTTAAATATTTCTCAATCACATTTCACAAATATCAAAGTTCATAATAACAACATTTTATCAAATAATCTATGAAACACAATTTAGTCAAACAATTTCATAAACACAGTGTTGCCAAAGTCATACACTACGTAAGCCATGACACAAAATTTCCGATCAATGCCGTGTTGTACACCACGACAAAGCAATCTCAACCCCATTAATCGAAATCAATGAGGGACGTGGCTAGCTAGCTAATGAGTACTCATCCGATCTACAACCTCAACTGGCAAGCCAGAGAGGGAGGAAAATAAACGATCTCAACCCCATAAATTGAGAAGGAATAATGTGGTACTGTCATGCTAAGTGTGAACATAAAATCAATTCAAAACAATTTATACAACAATTTATGAGAAATTTGATCAATTTCCAAAGTTACATTTACGATTATAAAATGGCAACACAGTACATAATTAATCAAAGAAGTCAAATTTTTGAGATTAAAATATTTAAACAATTATTATTGTGCACAAACCTGACTTGAGTCGCCTTAAAGCCTTGACTCAGTCTCTTCAAATTTCCAAGTCTTTTTCAGCTGAAACACACAGTTTCACAGTGTTTCAGTACCATAACTTAGCATAAATCCAAAAATAAATTTCACTTCATTTTTACCTAGCTTTAATGTACTAATTTCGACGTTCTCGAAGTTTTTGTGTTTTGGGTTACTATTCACTACACTATTCAAGTCAAATTATTGACTTTTTAAGGCTTAATAGGTATGGGAACTCCAACTTCACCCACATACCACATTTTGGTCATTAAATTTGTTGGTTTTGGTCATTTTCTCAAAGCTCAAGTCCTTTTGGCCAAATTGTCAAATTTTCAGTTTTGGTACTCCAAGTTGCACTGTTCCATTGGCAATTTTACTGTTAGAATTTGGCAAAACTTCCTTCATAGAAAATGTTCCTTAATGTCTTGAGTTTATTCTCATTTTTGGATCACCCCAATTGGAGTTTTGTAGCTCAAGTTATGGCCCTTTGAATCAGGGCTGCCGGATGGAAAATAACCCAGATTTTCTGGGCAAAGTTTGGTGCTGGCAGATTTGGGTCACCAACTTGGGGTGGCCAAATGGCTTTGTTGCTTGCAGAATTTGGACTTGTATTCTGCATGAAAGTTTTAGGTCTATGTCTCAGCTAATCACTGGTAAAATTTCAGGTCAATTTGACCTGCCTAGCGCGAGTTATGACCAAATGAACAAACACTGTTCATTTGGTCAGTTTGTACAGTGGCAGACTGCTCTTACTCAACTTTGGTCAATTGGTTCACTAAGTTTTGGTCAGTTTTTGGGCATGGTTCCTCAATAAAAATTGTGTCATTTTATGTCTATTTTCATCCCCAATTGGTGGCATATCAATTGGACATGTAAAATTTCCGTTTTGGTCCTTCAAAGTTGGCTTGGTCATGCTGCCAGCAGCATGACCATTTACCCTACGAATTTGACTTCCATTCCAATAATTCCCACATATCTCCTTTGGTCATTATTGACCATTTTTCAGCTCACAATAGGTCAAAGTCATCATTTATACATTTCTCCAAATTTTGGTTCACAAACCCTAACATTCAAACCCTAACTCATCCATCTCATGCATTTAATCACAATTAGTGCACTTAATCTTAAACATTCAACTAATCAAAGCTTTTAAACTCATTCTAATACATCAAACCATACAATTTCATACTCCCCTCAACCAGGCTGAAATTTCAGTTTGGTCCTTCTCCCATGTTTTTATTTCATTTCATAAATTCTAAGATCATTTCAACCATTACATGTGCATTTAAAGAAGTAAAATGGTAAGTTAGCACACTAACCTTTCTTAAAGCTTCAAAACCCTATCTTTAACTCTTCTTTCTTCTTGTAATTCTTCTTCTCAAGTTGCAATAACAAGCTCTAGTGAAGTTTTTTTTGGGGATTTATTAAGGTTGAGTGGAGGAATTAAAGCTTGAGTGCAAGCTTTAATGGAGGATTTTCATGGAGGGACTTGGGAGAAGATGGGGCGGCAACTTGATGGAAGAAGAAGAAAACTTTAATTTAATTTTTTTTCTTTTGTTTTCTATTATCTAATTTAACTTATGGAAGACCACAAAAATTCCAATTAATTAATTAAATTAATTAGTTTAGTTATGGCATCATACATGAGGTCATGCATGATGTCATCACCTTTGACTTTTCCATCTTCTTTTTTTTTTCTATTAGTTCTTTAATTTAATTCTCGATTCTGAAATTTTCTTTTCTCTAATTTTATTTGATAGTTAGGTCAGGAGTCAGCTCTCGGGGTCAATTGACCAAATTGCCCCTCGCCGGTTCATCATGGTTTGCAAATAATTCAGTATTTCTTCTGGCTCTCTGACCTAATTATTTGACTGGCATAACAGTTCTTTTTCATGATTTTCTCTTTTCCACTGTGTTTATAAGGGTCCTAAGGACCGCGGCGTCACATTTTACGGTTCGAAAATTGAGTTTAAAACGACTTCGCAGTCGTTCCCAAGGAGGTCACCCATAGCCGTGACTCTCGGCTCGTTTAACTTCTTATGTTCTGTTTTTCTTATTTATACTTAACTAATTGGCAATCACTAATTATTGGTGTTTATGGTTTCTCTAGTTGTCTTAAGTATGGTTCTAATCCCCTTAATTGTCCGGACTGATACCGGTCACCGGAACAGTGAAATATACCAGGCTATGCAAATGGGGGTGTTACAATTCTTCCCCCCTTAAAATAAATTTGTCTCGAAATTTTACCTGGTATCAATCTCTGAACAGCTGTAGGTGTTGTTTCCTCATGTCCTCCTCTCGTTCCCAAGTAGCTTCTTAGCCCGAATGATGGTTCCACAGCACTTTTGCCAATGGTATCTGCTTGTTCCGTAGCTATTTCACCTCATAAGCCAGAATCTCTATGGGTTCTTCTTCATATGTGAGGTATGGATTCACTTCAATTTCCTCTACTGGTAGTACATGAGATGGGTCTGATTGATACCTCCTTAACATAGACACATGGAAGACATTATGTATCTTCTCCAACTCTGGAGTTAGTGCCAAACGATAAGCCAAAGGATCCACTCTTTCCAATACCTCATATGGCCCGATAAAACGAGGACTTAGTTTCCCCTTTCTGCCGAATCTCATAATCCTCTTCCAAGGAGAAACCTTGAGGAAAACTTTCTCACCCACTGCATACTCAATATCCCTTCTTTTCAAATCAATATAGGACTTCTGACGGTCTGATGCAGCTTTAAGTCGATCTATGATTACCCTGATCTTCTCTTCAGTCTGTTGAACAATTTCAGGTCCAATCATTTTTCTTTCACCCACGTCATCCCAACATAACGGGGTTCTACATTTTTTGCCATACAAAGCTTCATATGGAGGCATCCCAATGCTTGATTGGTAGCTGTTGTTGTAAGCAAACTCAATCAAAGGCAAGTGTGTATCCCAACTACCCTCAAACTCAATCACACAAGCCCGTAGCATGTCCTCCAAAATCTGAATTACCCTCTCAGACTGGCCATCTGTCTGTGGGTGGAATGCAGTACTGAAGTTCAATCTAGTTCCTAGGGCTCTCTGAAGACTACCCCAGAATCTAGAAGTGAACCTAGGATCTTTGTCTGATACAATGGATACTAGCACTCCATGAAGTCTCACAATCTCATCGATGTACAACCTGGCCAATTTGTCCAAACTGTAGTCCATTCGGACTGGCAGAAAATGAGCAGACTTAGTCAGTCTGTCGACAATGACCCATACTGCATCATGACTCTTCTGTGTCCTCGAAAGTCCCATTACAAAATCCATTGTTATTCTCTCCCATTTCCATTCTGGCACTGACAGTGGATGTAATAACCCAGTTGGTACTTGAAGCTCTGCCTTTACTTGCTGACAAGTTAGGCATTTGGATATAAACTCTGCCACATCTCTTTTTAAACCCATCCACCAGTAATGCTCCTTTAGCCCTCTATACATTTTTGTACCACCAGGGTGCATAGCAAAAGGAGACTCATGTGCTTCCTTCAAAATGATATGCCTCAAATCAACATCATTAGGAACACATATTTTACCCTAGTGTAGCAATAGACCATCATCCCTGATTGAGAACTCTGGTTTCTTGCCCTGCCAAACTTCTTCCAACAGCTTCTGATACTTTTCATCATTTTGAGCAGCCATTCTGATCTGATCAATTAACACTGGCTGTACATGCCATGCAACTGCTGTCTGCCCCTCATCATTAATCTCTAAGCTGGCATGTAGTTACCTTAACTCATGCACCAAAGACAAGGGAGTAACTTGTAGACTTGCCATAGTCTTGCGACTCAGGGCGTCAGCCACAACATTAGCTTTCCCTGGCTGATAGTCTATTAGACAATCATAGTCTTTTATCAACTCTAACCATCTCCTCTGTCTCAGATTCAACTCTTTCTGGGTGACCAAATACTTCAAACTCTTATGATCTGTGTAGATGTAGCACTTCTCCCCATACAAATAATGTCTCCAGATCTTAAGAGCAAACACAATGGCTGCAAGCTCCAAATCATGTGTCGAATAATTCATCTCATGCGGTTTTAGCTGGCGTGATGCATAGGCAATGACATTTCGATCTTGCATCAACACACAACCTAACCCATTATGAGAAGCATCGCTGTAAACTGTATATTCTTTACCCAGTGTATGTAAAGTCAGGACTGGAGCCTCTGTCAAACATCTCTTCAATTCATTAAAACTTTGCTGGCATTTGTTCGTCCACTGAAATTTCACGTCCTTTCTAAGTAGCTTGGTCAATGGAGATGCCAACATGGAGAATCCCTTCACAAATCGACGGTAGTATCCAGCTAACCCTAGAAAACTACGAATCTCTGTGACATTTCTAGGGGGCTTCTAATTAAGGACAGCTTCAATCTTGCTAGGATCTACCTTAATACCCTCTGCTGATACTACGTGCCCTAAAAAGGATATCTCCTTCAGCCAAAATTCACATTTCGACAATTTGGCGTATAGCTGTTTCTCCCTCAAAATTTGTAGTACAATCCGCAGATGTCTATCATGCTCTTCTGCATTCCTCGAATAGACCAATATATCATCGATAAATACCACAACAAACTGGTAGAGGTATGGTCTGAAGATAGTGTTCATCAGATCCATAAAAGCAGCCGGAGCATTAGTTAACTCGAATGGCATGACCAAGAACTCATAATGGCCATAGTGGGTTCTGAAGGCAGTTTTAGAAAATACTCTGCTCTTGTACTTTCAGCTGATAATAACCTGATCTCAGGTCAATTTTGGAGAACACAGCTGCACCCCTCAACTGATCAAACAAGTCATTAATACGGGGCAATGGGTATCTATTCTTTATTGTCACCTTATTCAGCTGCCGATAGTCAATGCATAACCGGAGAGTGCCATCCTTCTTCTTAACAAACAATACTGGTGCTCCCCAAGGTGACACACTAGGGCGAATGAAGCCCTTATCAAGCAGCTCTTGCAACTGCACTTTCAATTCTTTTAGTTCTGCTGGTGCCATTCTGTATGGTGTTATGGAGATTGGGTCCAAACCAGGCATAACATAAATTTCAAACTGCACTTCCCTTTCTGGAGGTAATCCTGGCAATTCATCAAGAAACACATCCGGAAAGTCACATACAGTAGGAATGTCCCTCAGTGCTGGACTCTCCACTTGGGTGTCTATCACATGTGCCAAGTACGCCTCACACCCTTTCTTAATCATTTTCCTGGCCAGTGTAGCTGAAATGATGTTTGAAGGCAATAACTGCCTCTCCCCATGTATTACTGCATCACCATACTGAGGAAGACCAAAAGTGACTGTCTTCAATCTACAGTCAATCATGGCGTGATGCCTGGCTAACCAATCCATGCCCAAGATAATGTCATAATCTCTGAAGGGCATTTCAATTAAATCAGACAAAAATGTGTGTCCTTGGATCACCAAAGGACAGTCCCTATATAGTCTATTTACCCTGACCTCCTGGCCTAATGGACTAGTTACTAGCACATCATAGTCCATTGGTACACACTGAATAGCAGTAGAACACATCACACTAGCACTAACATACGAATGTGCAGAGCCAGGATCAAATAACACATACACATCTTGGTCAAGGATGGAGAAAATACCAGCTACTACGTCTGATGTTTCAGCTTCCTCCCTCTGACGCATAGTATACACTCTGACTGGTGCGCCATCGATACCGGGCCGTTAATGTGCTCTGACTTCCAGGAGTGCTACCAGGACCCCTACCTCTGCCTTTACCTCTAGCAGCTGACGGTGACCCTCTAGGTGCAGAGACTTGGGCTGATCCTTCCGATGTAGCAAAAGATCCAGACCAGCGCAGACTAGTGCAATCTTTAGCGAAATGTCCGCTCCCTCCACAGTTAAAACATGCTCTGTGGCCTTGAAGCAAACCCCACTATGAGTTTTACCACAAGTTTTACACTGCCGAACTGATAGAACTCCTCGAGAAGCTTGTTGGGTCGGTTGACCAGACCGGGGTGGTCTTTGGCCAGAAAATCTGCCTCTGTCGGATCTATGGGAGCTGGATCCCCCAAACTGTTTCCTCTTGCCAGAACCACTTTTCAGATGCTTGTCCAGTAGTCTTTTCAGTCTTCTTTTTCTCTTGTGAACCCTTCTTCACTGCCCCTTCTGATTCTATCCTTTCCAGTTCCAGGGCCTGTGAGATCAATTCAGCGAAAATTTTGATGTTTAAAACCCACAACTTGCATCCTCAGACTTGGCCTTAGCCCGGACTCAAACCTCTTGCATCTGTCTCTGGGGGTGGAGACTAAGCTTCCAGCATAGTGGCTTAGCCTTGAGAAGTCTCTCTCATACTCTGCTATGGTTCGGTCCCCTTGCTTCAAACTTAGGAATTCTTGCAATTTCTTATCTACATATGCATCAGGAACCCATTTCTGCCTGAATTCCCTCAGGAAGTCTGTCCATGTCAGCACAGGCGGCTCAACCAGGCTATGGGGGATGGTCTTCCACCATTCATATGCATCCCCTTGTAACAAGGAAACAGAATACTCGAACTTCATCTCTTCCGTACACTTCGGTTTTTTGTAAACTCGTTCCATTCTTTCCAACCACTGTTCTGCCTCCAGTGGATCCACAGTGCCTTTAAACTCGGTGGCCCCAGATTTCATCAACTTTTCATATTGTCGAGCTGAGGACTGTGGTTGTGCTATAGGTACTGGCATTTGCACTTGAGGTGGCACATTACCCGCCATTTGTTGGAAGAACGCAGCCATCTGCTGTAAAATTGAGCAGGAATCATGCGGTCTTTGAGCAGAGCCGAGTGGTGACCCACTCACGCTCGGAGTCTTTGGGCTTCCTTGAACCTCAGCCTCAACAGATTGTTCTTCGGAATGATCTCCTCCTTCTATTCCGTTTTCTCAAATTTTCTACTTCCTGAGATCAAACACAAGGAGGTTGACCTCCGTTAGTGCATATTCATGATGTAAATATGTCATATGTATCAATTAAAGACACTTGAGCAGTTGTACTTATCAATAAAATGTTCATACACATAGTCAAAATTTATTGAAAAACCTTGCTCTGATACCACTGAAACATGTCACACCTTATCCCTCTGTAAGGCATAACATGATCCCGTAGAACACTTAATGAACTACCGAACTTCACCTACCGATAACTCATTAAGTACCCTACAAGGGATTTTAAAACAGTTTTCTTACATTTTAGAAGTGGCAAGCATTTTGGTAGGAATTAAAAACCATTTATTCAGAGTTTAAATACTAATAAAAATTTTTGTCCATTTAAATTTTACCGCAAATTTTATAAAAATTTTGACAGAGTTCCGTTTGAAATTGGAGAAAACAGTTCTTCAAATACCTAAAAAAAACACTTCCAAAAGTTTTTCGCAAGTCCCAACCTTCAATAAATCTCCAATCACAAAGCATAAAACATAAAATTCACATGTACAAATATTTAATTTACAGAAGAAAATCCAAAATAATATTATTATAATTTATTTACAACTACTCAACTTTCATTGATACATACAACATTTCTATATTTACATCAAAATTATCTACAAGGGTATAAAATAATACCCGTACAAAAGATTGGTGTGATCTTCAACTTAGTAGCAGCTCACTCTGCTGCTTTTTCCCTGGCCTTATCTGCGACAGCAAAATAAGCTATCGCTGAGTATAAAAATACTTAGTGGTGCACAATAAAAATTTAAAATACAAGAAATAAATCATTCATTGCCAAACACAATTTAAATATTTCTCAATCACATTTCACAAATATCAAAGTTCATAATAACACCATTTTGTCAAATAATCTATTAAACACAATTTAGTCAAACAATTTCATAAACACAGTGTTGCCAAAGTCATACACAACGTAAGCCATGACACAAAATTTCCGATCAATGCAGTGTTGTACACCACGACAAAGCAATCTCAACCCCATTAATCGAAATCAATGAGGGAGGTGGCTAGCTAGCTAATGAGTACTCATCTGATCTACAACCTCAACTGGCAAGCCAGAGAGGGAGGAAAATAAACGATCTCAACCCCATAAATGGAGGAGGAATAATGTGGTACTGTCATGCTAAGTGTGAACATAAAATCAATTCAAAACAATTTATACAACAATTTATGAGAAATTTGATCAATTTCCAAAGTTACATTTATGATTATAAAATGGCAACACAGTACATAATTAATCAAAGAAGTCAAATTTTTGAGATTAAAATATTTAAACAATTATTATTGTGCACAAACCTGACTTGAGTCGCCTTGAAGCCTTGACTCAGTCTCTTCGAATTTCCAAGTCTTTTTCAGTTGAAACACACAGTTTCACAGTGTTTCAGTACCATAACTTAGCATAAATCCAAAAATAAATTTCACTTCATTTTTACCTAGCTTTAATGTACTAATTTCGACGTTCTCGAAGTTTTTGTGTTTCGGGTTACTATTCACTATACTATTCAACTCAAATTGTTGACTTTTTAAGGCTTAATAGGTATGGGAACTCCAACTTCATCCACATACCACATTTTGGTCATTAAATTTGTTGGTTTTGGTCATTTTCTCAAAGCTTAAGTCCTTTTGGCCAAAGTGTCAAATTTTCAGTTTTGGTGCTCCAAGTTGCACTGTCCCATTGGCAATTTTACTGTTGGAATTTGGCAAAACTTCGTTCATAGAAAATGTTCCTTAATGTCTTAAGTTTATTCTCATTTTTGGATCACCCCAATTGGAGCTCAAATTATGGCCCTTTGAATCAGGGCTGCCGGATGGAAAATAACCCAAATTTTCTGAGCAAAGTTTGGTGCTGGCAGATTTGGGTCACCAACTTGGGGTGGCCAAATGGCTTGGTTGCTGGCAGAATTTGGACTTGTGTTCTTCATGAAAGTTTTAGGTCTATGTCTCATTTAATCACTGGTAAAATTTCAGGTCAATTTGACCTGCCTAGCTCGAGTTATGACCAAATGAACAAACACTGTTCATTTGGTCAGTTTATCTGATGTGCATCGCTCTTACTCAACTTCGGTCAATTGGTTCACTAAGTTTTGGTCAGTTTTTGGGTATGGCTCCTAAATGAAAATTATGTCATTTTATGTCTATTTTCATCCCCAATTGGTGGCATATCAATTGGACTTGTAAAATTTCCGTTTTGGTCCTTCAAAGTTGGCTTGGTCATGCTGCCAGCAGCATGACCATTTACCCTACGAATTTGACTTCCATTCCAATAATTCCCACACATCTCCTTTGGTCATTATTGACCATTTTTCAGCTCACAATAGGTCAAAGTCATCATTTATGCATTTCTCCAAATTTTGGTTCACAAACCTAACATTCAAACCCTAACTCATCCATCTCATGCATTTAATCACAATTAGTGCACTTAATCTTAACCATTCAACTAATCAAAGCTTTTAAACTCATTCTAATGCATCAAACCATACAATTTCATACTCCCCTCAACCAGGCTGAAATTTCAGTTTGGTCCTTCTCCCATGTTTTTATTTCATTTCATAAATTCTAAGCTCATTTCAACCATTACATGTACATTTAAAGAAGTAAAATGGTAAGTTAGCACACTAACCTTTCTTAAAGCTTCAAAACCCTATCTTTAACTCTTCTTTCTTCTTGTAATTCTTCTTCTCAAGTTGCAATAACAAGCTCTAGTGAAGTTTTTTTTGGGGAATTATTAAGATTGAGTGGAGGAATTAAAGCTTGAGTGCAAGCTTTAATGGAGGATTTTCATGGAGGGACTTGGGAGAAGATGGGGCGGCAACTTGATGGAAGAAGAAGAAAACTTTAATTTAATTTTTTTTCTTTTGTTTTCTTTTGTCTAATTTAACTTATGGAAGACCACAAAAATTCCAATTAATTAATTAAATTAATTATTTTATTTATGGCATCATGCATGATGTCATCACCTTTGACTTTTCCATCTTCTTTTTTTTCTATTTATTTTTCTATTAGTTCTTTAATTTAATTCTCGATTCCGAAATTTTCTTTTCTCCGATTTTATTTGACAGTTAGGTCAGGAGTCAGCTCTCGGGGTCAATTGATGAAATTGCCCCTTGCCGGTTCATCCCGGTTTGCAAATAATTCAGTATTTCTTTCGGCTCCCTGACCTAATTATTTGACTGGAATAACAGTTCTTTTTTTGATTTTCTCTTTTCCACTGTGTTTATAAGGGTGCTAAGGACCGCGGCGTCACATTTTACGGTTCGAAATTTGAGTTTAAAATGACTTCGCAGTCGTTCCCGAGGAGGTCACCCATTGCCGTGACTCTCAGCTCGTTTAACTTCTTATATTCTGTTTTTCTTATTTATACTTAACTAATTGGCAATCACTAATTATTGGTGTTTATGGTTTCTCTAGTTGTCTTAAGTATGGTTCTAATCCCCTTAATTGTCCGGACCGACACCGGTCACCAGAACAGTGAAATATACCAGGCTATGCAAACGGGGGTGTTACAGTCTCAGCGATAGCTTTTTATTGCTATCGCAAGTAGACAGACAGACAGGGCAGCAGACTAGGCTGCTAGTACATCCAGCGAGAGATTATCCGGTGTAACGAGTATACCACATTTTGCATTTTGTACTGTAATGTATGACCACTGTATGTATATATTGATTTTGGTTTTGAGCAGTTGTAAATTCAAATTGTACATTGAAGTTGTAAAATAATTATGAGTTATTTTGGCTTGTAAAAATTGTATTATATTTCTTGTATCTCAGTCTTTGAAAAATCACTGTGGATTTGAGTTTAGAAATATGTTGTGTTGAGAAATATGTTGGAGTTGAGATTTGGAAATATATTGAAGTGCTTTTTACAGGTTTTCTGAAAAAATGTTTTATCCAAAATACAGATGGCACTCTGCCAAAATTTTTACAGAAATTCTAAATAATTCAAATGTGTTAGTTCTATCACTTCAGTTCAAAAAGGTTTTTAACACCTGTAAATAGTGCTCACCACTGTAAAAGAAGTAAGAAAAGTTTTTAAAATCCCTTGTAGTGTATTTAATGGGTTATCAGTAGACGGAGTTGGTAATTCATTAGGTATACTACGGGATCATGTCATGCCTTACAGAGGAGTAGGGTGTGACATGTTTTAGTGGTATCAGAGCTAGTTTTTAAATTCTGTTTTCACCTGTTACTTGAATATTCTTTCTTCATAGTACAACTGCTCAATATCATTGTTTGATACATACAGTACATTACATTATAAATATGCACAAATGGGAGAAAATCTCCTTATGTTATTTGTTCAGGAGATTTAAAATTCTCGCATTGACTATGGAAGAGGGTGATCATTCAGTTGATCAATCTATTGAGGCTGAGGTGCAAGGGGATGCCCCAGGCCTACACAATGTCAGTGGTTCAGCAGAAGACCACCGCAGCTGCCATAGTTTCTGCTCGATTCGCCAAAGAAATGGCTGCAATGTTCCAACAAATGGCTGGTAATGTGCCTACTCAAGTCCCAATACAGACACTAGTGGTACAACCACAGTCTCCTACTAGGCAGTATGACAAATTGATGAAGTGTGGAGCTACAGAGTTCAAGGGGACAGTAGATCCTCTAGAGGCTGAACAGTGGTTAGAGAGGATGGATAGGGTATTCAAGAAATTGCATTGCACAGAGCAGCTCAGATTTGAATACTCTGTATCTTTGCTACAGGGGGATGCTTATGACTGGTGGAAAACCATTCCCCACAGTCTGGTAGAACCTGCAGTATTAACATAGAATGACTTTCTCAGGGAATTCAGATAAAAATATGTCCCTGATGCTTATGTAGACCAGAAGTTACAAGAATTCCTAAGTCTGAAACAGGGGAACAGATCAGTGGCTGACGCCTTAAGCCACAAGACTATGGCAAGTATCAGAGTTTCTCCTTTGTCCATGGTATATGAATTGAAAGCACAGCATGCCAGTTTAGAGATTGATGATGAGGGACAGACAGTAGTTGCATGGCATGTACAGCCAGTGTTGATTGATCAGATCAAAATGGCTGCTCAGAATGATGCTAAATATCAGAAGCTACTGAAAGAAGTCCAGCAGGGCAAGAAACCTGAATTCTCTATGAGAGATGATGGTTTATTACTACATCAGGGTAGAATGTGTGTTCCTAGCGATGTAGAATTGAGACAGATCATTATGAAGGAAGCACATGAGTCTCCATTTGTTATGCACCCTGGTGGAACTAAAATATACAGAGGGCTGAAAGAGCATTACTGGTGGATGGGTATGAAGAGAGATATAGCTGAATTTGTTTCCAAATGCCTAACTTGTCAGCAAGTAAAGGCAGAACATCAAGTTTCAGCTGGTTTGTTACATCCTTTGTCAGTACTAGAGTGGAAATGGGAACGAATAACTATGGATTTTGTTACAGGACTTCTAAGGACACAGAATGGTCATGATGCAGTATGGGTTATAGTTGACAGATTGACCAAGTCTGCTCACTTTTTGCCAGTTCGGATGGACTATAACCTGGAAAGATTGGCCAGATTGTACATATATGAGATTGTGAAATTGCATGGAGTGCTAGTATCAATTGTGTCTGACAGAGATCCTAGGTTCACTTCTTGATTCTGGGGTAGTCTTCAGAGAGCCCTAGGAACTAGATTGAACTTCAGCACAACATTCCACCCACAGACAGACGGCCAGTCTGAGAGGGTTATTCAGATAGTAGAGGATATGCTACGGGCTTGTGTGATTGAGTTTGAAGGTAGTTGGGATACACACTTGCCTTTGATTGAGTTTGCTTATAACAACAGCTACCAATCAAGCATTAGGATGCCTCCATATGAAGCTTTGTATGGCAGAAAGTGCAGAACTCCCTTATGTTGGGATGAGGTAGGTGAAAGGAAGATGATTGGGCCAGAAATTGTTCAGCAGACAGAGGAAAAGATCAGATTGATCAGAGATAGACTCAAGGCTGCATCAAACCGTCAGAAGTCCTATGTTGATCTGAAGAGAAGAGATATTGAATATGCAGTGGGTGATAAGGTATTCCTCAAAGTTTCTCCTTGGAAGAGGATTATGAGATTTGGCAGAAAGGGGAAACTGAGTCCTCATTTCATCAGACCATATGAGGTTCTGGAAAGAGTGGATCCTTTGGCATATCGGTTGGCATTACCTCCGGAGCTAGCAAGGATACACAGTGTCCTCCATGTGTCCATGTTAAGGAGGTACAGATCTGACCCATCTCATGTACTATCGGTTGAAGAGATTGAGGTAAATCCAGACCTCTCATATGAGGAAGAACGCATAAAAATTCTGGCTTATGAGGTGAAGCAGTTGAGGAACAAATAGATACACCTGGTTAAAGTGCTGTGGAACCATCATTCAGGCCAGGAAGCTACTTGGGAACGTGAAGAGGATATGAGGAGACAGCACCCACAGCTGTTCAGGGACTAATGCCAGGTAAAATTTCGAGACGAAATTTATTTAAGGGGGGGAGAATTGTAACACCCCTATGTTCGGTAGTGCGTACTACTGTTCCGGTGACCAGTGTTGTCTGGACAGCTAGGATGCCTAGAACTACACTTTGATATGAGTGAGGAGACATAAAATAATCAAATACAAGTAGAGAAAATACAAGAAAAACAAAGGAAAAATAATAGCAAAGAAATATAATCAAGTTAAGCGAGCCGAGAACCCTAGCGATGGGTGACCGCACTGAGAAGTCACGGCGTGGACCGTTGACTAGACCTGGACTGCGGGGAACCCTGGAAAATATTTTTAGGACTTAAATAGACCCCTATTGAAGTATAAATATCATTAGAATTATCAAAGAAAAATTAAATAATTAGTACAAAGAAAAGTGAGAAATCGAAAAACGGACAAAACCCGGTATTACCGAAAAATTGGGAATGCAACCCGAACAGGGGCATTGTGGTCATTTGACATCCCGAATTGTCTTTTGACCTAAATGTCTATTAAAAATAAATAATATTACACTTGAAAAATATAATGAAAAATTAATTTAGGGGTACCTAATATAAATAGCAAAAGTGGGGTTCAATTTAGGTAATTAACACATTTAAAACATAAAATATAATTGATTTTGTGTAAGTGGACCACAAAGGATTATAATATACCTTAAGTGGGCAGATTACTCCACTAAAACATCATCTTCAACTTTAGAAATCACCATTGCCGTAGATGAAGAGCTCCCAAAACCTCCATTGCTGTATGTAATTCAAGCTTCATCCTCTCCTTCATTTCACCTCCAAACATCTAGGTTTCTTCATCAAAGTTTATCCCCACTTCACAAGGAAGAAGTAGATACCAATATTAAGAAGTTTTAGTGAAGATTTAACAAGTCCCAACAATAGGTAAGTTTGAGTTTTTTATTATTGCTTTATTAAAGTTTGTAAGGATATTATGGGTGTTTGATTTATGGAGAAATTTTTTAGTTTTGATGTTGAATGGGAATGTGCACTTTTGGCAGCCATGGAAGCACCTTGAAGGCAGTTTAATTGTGCTTGTAAATGGTGAATTAAATGATTGATTAAATGTATATTGTGTAGGAAATTGTTTGGGTAATGTATACTTAGTATATGTAAATGTGTATTGAAATTTAAAGCTTGGAAATTGATGGAATATAAATGTACCATTGTGGCAGTTTGTTGACTCTTGAAGAATGCTGGAATTCATGCTTGGTTTATGGAATAATGATGTTAAAATGTGTTGGTTGTTATGGCAGTTTGAGTGCATGAATGATGGTGTGAAGTTGGACATGTAAATGAGCATGAATTGGTGATTGAATTGTTGTAAATTGAATTGGACAAATTCTACATTTGTTGGTGCACATTGAATGTAATTGTAAGCTGTCAAAATGACCTATAATATGTTGTAAATGATGTTTAGGTTGTGGTACAACCAGAATTAGTTTGAATGTTAAGTTTGGTGAGTGTTAAAAGTGATGTTTGATATGTATGCAAGAATTGCAATAAGGCTGTTTGAGTTTTAGGCCTAGAACTTTAATTGCGTGGCTCCAATTGGTATGAGACAAATTGGAGGTGAAAATAGGCACAAAATGTGCCAACTTTCATGAAGAAAGCTTACCAAAATTCTGCTTGTAAGGTAGCTTGAAAAATGACCAAATCCGGATTAAGTGCAAATAAGGCATGAAAATTGACCATTTGGGCAGCAGTTAGTTTTTACGCCATAACTCACTCAAAACAGGTCCAATTGACCTGAACTTTTAACCATGAATAGTTAAGACCCATATCTACAAGTCTTATGAAGACACCAAAGCCCAAAAATTACCATAAGTAAGTCAAACAGCTTGTACAAGTTCGGGTCCAAAAACTGGCCGAACCTAAAATGACCTAAAGTGACCTAAAATGACCAATTTTTGTGCAATTTGACCAGCAATAGTAAAATAACCATAACTTGGTCTACATAACTCAGAATGACCTGAAATTTTGCCCCGCATTCCATAAGACATAGATCTACAAGTTTGTAGTTTTGACCGGAACCCGAAAACCAAGGGAACTAGGTCTTCCGGCTAGGTCAAACTAGTATCTTGGAATCCAGCAAATTGCCAGAAAATGCAGTATATACGGAAATGAATTTGGTAATATGTACCAACCCTAAAAGACTATCGAATGTGATATATTGGTAACCTTAAAACCTAATTTAGCTAGAATGCATCGAGGGTCGATATATTAGGTTGATTAAGCAAATAATAACATTCAGTAAATTATTTATCAAACATTATCGTTAGAGACAGTTTAATTAAGTACTGAAACACTTCAAATTGTGTTTCTCAGTTAGCAAAAACTCAAGAAAAGGGAAGGAAACACTGAGTCAAGACTAGGAGACAGTTATTAGAGGTTTGTGCACAACAGCTATTTTTTTAAATTATTTTTCAATTGAAATGAATTATGACTATTTGTACATTATTGTTTTAAATTGTGAAAATGTGTTTGAATGAATATTTATTGCTTGAAAAGCATTGTAAATGGTTTGAAACTATGAAAAATTGTTTGAATGATATTGATGGATACTTATTGATTGAAAAGCATTGGAAATGATTTGAAACCACAGCTATCATGTATATTGATTGTATTCCTCGCTAGCTTGTCTAGTGGGACGAATTGAATTCCCTCTTTGGCTAAAGTGTTGAGGTGTGTGCCTGTTGAGGACGAATCGAATGAGTACTCATATTTTTGCTAGCTAACTATGTTATTCCTCATTAGTCATCGACTTTTGGGACGAATTGAACTTTGGAACATGATTAAGCTGTGTGTGATTTATTGATTTGTATTATGAGATTGTGAAATGGAGTTAAATAGAACTTCTTCCCAAATGCAGGAGAAGAGCTAGACTGACCTGGGCCCCTCTTCTGCTGCTTCTCTCTTCTGGTCTGCTCACTGATTCTAACCTTTTCAACCTTTATTGCAGCTTCCACTAACTTGGTAAAGTCTGTGATTCCCAAGGCAGTGATCATGATCTTTATGTTGTCATTTAGTCCCTCTTCAAATCTCTTACACCTTTCAGCTTCATTAGGGACTATCTCCCTTCCATAGCAGCTTAATCGGACAAATTTCTTTTCATACTCAGCCACTGACAGCTGCCTCTGCCTCAGGTTAATGAACTCTCTTCTTCTCTCTTCCAGGTATACACTACCCACATATTTCTTCTTAAATTCGGAGAGGAAGAAGTCCCAAGTTACTATTTCTGGTCAGACTTCATCGACACAAGATCCCACCATTCATATGCATCGTCTTGCAAAGAAAGATACAGACTTCTAGATTTTGCTCTGGAGTGCGGTGGAGTTGTTTTAAAACTCACTGCTCGTTTCAACCAATTTTCTACCGCAATGTAATCATCTTCTCTTGCCAAAGAAATCCACTGCTCCAAACTTTCTCAATTTTTCCAGGTGTGATTTTGGTTGTGGAGGTGGTGGTGGTGGTGGTGCTGGCATTACCCTAGCCATTTGTCTGAAGAATTCGGCCATTTGCTGAAACATGGCCTGTGGAAGCCGAAAGGTGCTCGCTGAGTGGCGGAGCAGGTTCTCCCATACCCCCAGTCTCAGCTGCTGCAGGTGGAGCATGACTCTCCACTTCCACCTCAACTGCCCTGTGAGATGTAGGGTCCATATCCTATTCAAAATAAAAGAGACAAGCAGATCTGCATTAGTGTCACCTCGACTCTTACAAATGCAATGCATGGTATGGACTCAATATAGGCCCAGAAACGCCTAAACCGTGCTCTGATACCACTAAATGTGACACCCCTTACCCGTGTACAGAATATCCGAGTAAGCAATGTCACACGGTGTATCGGCACAGTCTATTTTACCTTAATCAATTTTTGTCATAGTTTTGAATATAGTTTATGAAATATAATTTATTTAAGCCATTTATCGAAATTATTATTTATTTGAGGTTCCGAAAATTTTAAAGAAAATCCGGCAGAGTACTAGCTAAAAATGGAGAAAACAGTTCTTCGAAACCTGTGAAAAACACTTCCAATATTCGTATCTCATCACTCTCAAACTCCAATATCAAAATCTCAACATTTTCAATTTCATTTCTCAATCATTCATTTAATGTGATAATCAAGTACAATTCACAGATAGATATTCACATTTTCCATTCACCAACACAATTTTTGTTATTTACATGAACATCAAAATACATTACATAAATCCAAATACATATAAGAAAATAAAAAAATAAAAAAAAATTAGTTACAAAATACCAAAATGAAACCTAGTGCCCTACCAATGCACTGTGGAGGGTGAGGTGACACGGACACTATGCAGATCTGCAGGATGGACTCACCCAGTCTGCGGTCTACTGGGCTCACGATCAGTATCTCCAGAACCTACGCGTGGCAAAAGCAACACGCTAAGCAATGATGCTTAGTGGTGCAATAATAAAATAAAAGAAAATAGCAGAAAATAAATATGTATTGAATGTATATGTCTTATTTGTTTTGTATTTGTTATATTCATTTATTTCTTTAACTTTGTCCATTTTCATTCATTTGGTTGCCCAAGTAACCTATCTTTGGATGACTGGATCGATAAACGGGTAACCGCCTTTGGGTATCAAGTACCTCGGGCGTCACACCATCGGTCACATATGTATCTCGGCAGGTAAATGTAATGGCTAACAAGTCAGAATAATATTAGGCACGAGGCCAAGTCTCAACACAATATCAAAATGGCTAAAAGCCATAAAATCACAGAATGGCATAATGCCATGTGCAGTACTGCTAACTGAACCCTATTGGCATGCCAAACTATCCAAACCAATCTTGTTAGGTATGCTAGGGCATTTGATATGTTAAAATTCTTCAATTTGTGAATTTCAAGTTTTGGTGTTACTATTCACTCATTAGTCAACAAAAATGTTGACTTTTGGATAGAAAATAGGTGTATTGGTTTTAACACTCCCAATGTACCATATTTTGCATTTAAAACTTGTTGGAATTAATCACCAAATCCATTTCCAAACTTAGCACTAAGGGGCAGAATTTTCAGTTTTTGTACCATAAATTTAGTGTTCCATTAGGGACTGTTACAATGGAAATTTGAGGAAATGGTAAACATGAAAGTTGTTCCTTATTTTGTCTAGTTGAATTTATTTTTTTGAATCCCTCCATTTGGAGTTATGTAGCTCTAGATATGGTCCAAAAACCACAGCTGGCCGGATTGGAAAACTGCAGAATTTACCAAATCTACAGTACAATGAACAGTGAATCTAAGTGCCTTGTTGGACAGGTTCTGGTCATAATTTGGGGTAGGTTTCTTCATGAAAGTTGTTTGTCTATATCTTATCTTGTTTCTGTAAAAATTTCAGGTCAAATGGACCATTTTACAGTGAGTTATGGCCAAATGAACAGTTACTATTCATTTGGTCATTCTGCAGAATCTGCTTGCAGGGTATTCGGATTGGGGCCAACTTTTGGTCCACTTGATTTGGTCTTTTGGGCATGGTTTCTTCAGAAAAATTGTGCCATTATATGTCTAGTTTCATGTCCAATTGGCCAAACACCAATTGAACCTACACAGCCAAAGATATGGCAGTCCAAACAGGCTGGACTCCCAGCCTCCCTGCTGCTGTCACTAGGCAGCCCACCCATTTCAGTTTTCCATGCAATAGTTCACTCCAAATTATGGTCAACTTACCTCAAATGGTCACTAATTGACCATTAGAATGTTCTTTAGCAATTTCATAAGCAAAGTCTAATTTTCCTCCCAAAACCCTAATTCCCATTATGAGTTTTCACAACATACCTTAATTAACTAACTAATTCATTATTCTTATAATTATATACTTTAAACATAATCTCTAGTTCACTACAAGTCCATCAAAAACACTCAATCTTGTTCCTTCCTTAGGGCTTCCGAAATTCATGGTATACATACACATAAATTCCATTCATTTAATTCACAAATCCTTACTCACTTTAAGTCTTTAACATGGAATAAGAGGGATTTAGGTATAGATAGGCACTAACCTCTTGTAGGGCAGAATTTTCCAAGTTTAAACTTCACTTTCCTTCCTTTTCTAAGCTGCCAAATACTTCCCAAGAGGTATAGACAAGTTTTTAGTGAAAGGTGTCTAGGGTTTATGGTGAAATGAAGAGGGAAATGGAGCTTGATGGAGTGTTAATGGAGGTTTAGGTCAAGGCATGGATTTCGGCTGGTTTGGGGAGGAAGAAGGCTGATGGTATTTTTAATTTCTTTGGTCTCATTTATCTCTTTTTATTAGTTAATGAAATAGTTGTTTAATTATAATTGGTGGAAACTTTTAAATGACATCACAATGATGTCATATTTGGCATTTTATTGTATTTTCTTTTCTACTAACTTCAAATTAATTTTGTATCAACATTAATTCATATTTTATGTCATAATAACTATTTACTCAACTAGACAAGTCGGCCAAAAATCACCTCTGAAGGCGAAATGACCAAAATGCCCTCCGTTTGGCTTAACGGGTCAAAATCGTCTGTACCGATTGAAAAATTTTTCTAAATATTTTCTTGGCATTCTAATGCCATAGGAACCTCAATGACCCTTCTCTGGAGTCCCAAAAATTATTTTATGAATTTTTACCCGGGTCTAGGGCTCCTAGTTGCAAGAACCGCAACTTCCCTCTGGGTTACCCATCACTTGGGCACCGGCTCATTTGACTTAGTTGTATTTTATTTCTAAAATTTTTACTAAATTTTTCTTATTAATATTTGAGTTAATTATGGTCCCTCACTTTAATTTAAATATTTTTCCGAACGTTCTAACTGTCCGGACCGACACCGGTTACCGGAACAGTAGAATGTACGGAGTTGCTACCGGGAGGTGTTATAACTCTTCCCCTCTAATTTAAATTTCGTCCTCGAAATTTACCTGATGCAAACAGTTGAGGGAACTGTTGCCTCATCGTCTCTTCACTTTCCCAAGTTGCCTCCTCGGTGTTATGGTGCCTTCAAAGCACTTTCACCAGTGGAATCTTCTTATTTCTCAACTCTTTCACTTCCCGAGCCAGGATCCGTAGAGGTTCTTCTTCATATGTCAAATCCGGCTGTATTTCAATTTCTTCCCTGGAGATGACATGTGAAGGATCTGAGCGGTATCTTCTGAGCATGGACACATGGAACACATTGTGGATCTTGTCCAGCTCTGGTGGTAAAGCTAGCCTATAGGCCACTGGACCCACACGTTCAATGACTTCATATGGGCCAATGAACCTAGGGCTTAACTTACCTTTTCTTCCAAACCTCAGTACTTTCTTCCACGGTGACACTTTGAGGAACACTTTGTCGCCAACCGCATATTCTATTTCTTTTCTCTTCAGGTCGGCATAAGATTTCTGTCTGTCTGAGGCAACTTTCAGATTGGCTTTGATTAGTTTCACTTTCTCCTCAGTCTGTTTCACCGTGTCCGCCCCACCGCTTGTCTTCGCCAATTCAGTCCAAAGACACCTGAGTTCTACATTTCCTCCCATACAGTGCTTCATACGGGGCCATTTGGATACTAGCTTGGTAGCTATTATTGTATGCAAATTCTGCCAGTGGGAGGTATCTATCCCAACTTCCCTCAAACTCAATGACACAACTCCTCAGCATATCCTCAAGGACCTGACATATATTTCATGTTATTGTTATCATTTTAGTTCAATAGTTGTATTAATTCAATTGGTTCAATTGTTTACAGATTACTCTTTTCGGATTGTCCATCCGTGCGAGGATGGAATCTTTGTCTTGAAGTGGAGTTGTGTACCCAAGGACTCATGCAACTTCTTCCAAAATCTCGATGTAAACCTTGGGTCTCGATCGATATGATGGAAAGTGGAATTCCATGCGCCTAACTATCTCAGCGATATACAATTCGCTAACTTCTCCGGAGTAGTCACCCTAATCGCGTAAAGTGTGCTGACTTTGTCAATCTATCAACTATCACCCATACTGCATCATGTTTCTTCTGGGTGAGAGGTAGACCACTTACAAAATCCATGGTGACCCGATCCCATTTCCATTCAGGTATGCGTATAGGCTGTAGCAAACCTGATGGGACTTGATGTTCTGCCTTGACTTGCTGACATGTCAAGCATTTGGTCACATAGTCAGCTATGTCCTTCTTCATACCAGGCCACCAATACTGGAGTTTCAGATCATGATACATCTTTGTACTTCCTGGGTGCATAGCATAAACACTGGTATGTGCCTCTTTTAGAATATTGGCCTTCAATTCCCCATCATCTGGTACACACAGTCTTCCTTTGTAGTACAGACACCCATCTGTTTTCACCTCATAGTCAGTTGCTTTTCCCTCTGAGATTTTGCTCATAATAGCCATTAGCTTCTCATCTACCTTTTGCCCATCTAAAATCTGCTGTAACAGGTTTGGCCTCATTTGCAACTCAGCCAAAATAGCTCCATCTCGAATCAAAGTTAGACGGGCATTCAATGATCTCAAAGCTATGATGGATTTTCTGCTCAAAGCATCAGCAACTACATTTGCCTTCCCAGGATGGTAGTCAATTACACAATCATAGTCCTTCAGGAACTCAATCCATCGTCTCTGTCTAAGGTTGAGCTCCTTCTAGGTTGGCAAGTATTTCAAGCTTTTGTGGTCCGTGTAAATGTAGCACTTTTCACCATACAAGTAATGCCTCCATATCTTCAGTGCGAAGATAATTGCTACAAGCTCTAGATCATGGGTAGGGTAATTCTGTTCATGTGGCCTTAGCTGCCTGGAAGCATAAGCGACCACCTTCCCTTCTTGCATCAATACACACCCTAACCCATTATGAGAGGCATCACTGTAGACCACAAAGTCCTTTCCCGACACTGGCTGTGTTAACACTGGTGCCTCTGTCAATATAGCTTTCAACTTCTCAAAACTGGTCTGACACTTATCATTCCAGTCAAATCTAACATTCTTGTGTAACAACTTGGTCATTAGAACAACTATTAAGGAAAATCCCTTCATAAATTTTCTGTAATACCCAGCTAGCCCCAAGAAGCTTCTGACCTCAGTTGTATTCCTGGGAGGCTTCCATTCCATCACTGCTTCTATTTTCTTAGGATCCACCCTAATCCCATCAGCTGACACTATGTGTCCAAGAAATGCAATCTCATTCAACCAAAAGTCACACTTGGACAACTTAGCATACAGCTTCTTTTCTCTCAGGGTTTGCAGAACAATCCTCAAATGTTCATCATGTTCTTCCCTGGTCCTGGAATACACCAAAATATCATCAATAAAGACCACTATGAATCGATCTAAGTGTGGATGGAAGATACGGTTCATAAGGTCCATGAATGCCGCTAATGCATTTGTTAGGCCAAAGGGCATCACTAGAAACTCATAATGCCCATATCGGGTCCTGAATGCAGTCTTTGGCACATCTGCATCCTTCACCCTCAACTGATGATACCCTGATCTGAGATCAATCTTAGAAAATACTCCTGCTCCCTTCAACTGATCAAACAGATCATCAATTCTAGGCAACGGATATTTGTTCTTCACAGTCACTTTATTCAACTGCCGGCAATCAATGCATAGCCTCAAAGTCCCATCCTTTTTCTTTACAAATAGCATTAGAGCTCCCCATGGTGACACACTGGGGCGTATGAACCCCTTATCAAGCAACTCTTGTAACTGAATTTTCAACTCCCTCAATTCAGTGGGTGCCATCCTATAAGGAGCAATGGAAATGGGTCTTGTGCAGCCAGTTGTCTCAATAGCAAATTCAACTTCCCTTCTCGGTGGTAAACTGTGCAACTCTTCAGGAAATACCTCTGGGAAGTCTCTTACTGTGGGTATATCACTAAAGTTTGGCTTAGCCTGCCTAGTATCCACCACATGTGCTAGGTAGGCTTCACAGCCTTTTCTCATCATTCTTCTTGCAACTGTGGCTGAGATAACATTGGACAAGAAATCTGTCCTTTCCCCCACAACTGTGATCTCATTACCCTCAGAAGTTTTCAGAGAAATTCTCTTCAATTTGCAATCAACTATTGCCTGATGACGTGACAACCAGTCCATTCCCAAAATCACGTCAAACTCGTGGAAAGGCAACTCAATCAGGTCTGCCAAGAATTCATACCCCTGAATCCTTAACGGGCAACCCTTGTATACTTTGTTCACCACTACACTGTGGCCTAATGGATTAGTGACCAAAATGTCTTGGTCACTCTCCCCTACTAGTATCCCCCTTTCTACGGGTAAATTGATGCAGATGTATGAATGAGTAGATCCTGGATCCACCAATGCATGCACAGATGTATTGTAGAGGGAGAACGTACCCCTGATGACGTCTGGGGCATCTTACTCCTCCTAAGCTCTAATGGCATAGGCTCTGGCAGGTGGTCTGTTATCTGGCCTCTCTGCTGGCTCAGATGCAGGCCTCTGTGATGGTCCCACTGCATCAGATTTGCCAGATTTCCTACCCCTTTGTGGTGCAAGAGCAGGTCTGTCTGCTTGTGTTGGAGCAACTGTAGTAGTTCTGCGTGGACAGTTCTTCAACTGATGCTCTGTTGACCCACACCTTAAGCAGGCACCAGTCACTCTCCAACACTCCCCCTTATGCCATTTCAAACAGTGTGGACATGCAGAAGATGCTGGGGCTGGTCCCCTGAACCCCATCCCTGGAGAGCTGCCCACTGATGGTGTGGACTGACCTCTCCTAGGGGTAAACTGTGGCCTGGGCCCCTGAGACTGACCCTGACCTTGTGGCTGACCTGAAATCTGTGCAGGTGGACCCCTGAACTTCTTCCCAAATGAAGGAGATGAACTAGACTGACCTGGGCCCCTCTTCTGTTGCCTCTCTCTTCTGGTCTGCTCACTGATTCCAACCTTTTCAACCTTTATTGCAGCTTCCACTAACTTGGTAAAGTCTGTGATTCCCAAGGCAGTGATCATGATCTTTATGTTGTCATTTAGTCCCTCTTCAAATCTCTTACACCTTTCAGCTTCATTAGGGACTATCTCCCTTCCATAGCGGCTTAATCGGACAAATTTCTTTTCATACTCAGCCACTGACAGCTGCCTCTGCCTCAGGTTAATGAACTCTCTTCTTCTCTCTTCCAGGTATACACTACCCACATATTTCTTCTTAAATTCGGAGAGGAAGAAGTCCCAACTTACTATTTCTGGCTGTACTTCACTGGACACAGTATCCCACCATTCATATGCATCGTCTTGCAGCAAAGATACAGCAGCTTATAGATTTTGCTCTGGAGTGCAGTGGAGTTGTTTTAAAACTCTGCCTGTTCTGTTCAACCAATTTTCGGCTGCAACAAAATCATCTTCTCTCTTGCCAAAGAAATCCACTGCTCCAAACTTTCTCAATTTTTCCAGGTGTGATTTTGGTTGTGGAGGTGGTGGTGGTGGTGGTGCTGGCATTACCCCAGCCATTTGTCTGAAGAATTCGGCCATTTGCTGAAACATGGCCTGTGGAAGCTAAGCAGGCTCTGCTTGAGCTGGCGGAGCAGGTTCTCCCATACCCCCAGTCTCAGCTGCTGCAGGTGGAGCATGACTCTCCACTTCCTCCTCAACTGCCCTGTGAGATGCAGGGTCCATATCCTATTCAAAATAAGAGAGACAAGCAGATCTGCATTAGTGTCACCTCGACTCTTACAAATGCAATGCATGGTATGGACTCAATCTAGGCCCAGAAACGCCTAAACCGTGCTCTGATACCACTAAATGTGACACCCCTTACCCGTGTACAGAATATCCGAGTAAGCAATGTCACACGGTGTATCGGCACACTCTATTTTACCTTAATCAATTTTTGTCATAGTTTTGAATATAGTTTATGAAATATAATTTATTTAAGCCATTTATCAAAATTATTATTTATTTGAGGTTCCGAAAATTTTAAAGAAAATCCGGCAGAGTACCGGCTAAAAATGGAGAAAACAGTTCTTCGGAACCTGTGAAAAACACTTCCAATATTCGTATCTCATCACTCTCAAACTCCAATATCAAAATCTCAACATTTTCAATTTCATTTCTCAATCATTCATCTAATGTGATAATCAAGTACAATTCACAGATAGATATTCACATTTTCCATTCACCAACACAATTTTCATTATTTACATGAACATCAAAATACATTACATAAATCCAAATACATATAAGAAAATAAAAAAATAAAAAAAAATAGTTACAAAATACCAAAATGAAACCAAGTGCCCTAGCAATGCACTGTGGAGGGTGAGGTGACACGGACACTATGCAGAGCTGCAGGATGGACTCACCTAGTCTGCGGTCTACTGGGCTCACGATCAGTATCTCCAGAACCTACGTGTGGCACAAGCAACGCGCTAAGTAATAATGCTTAGTGGTGCAATAATAAAATAAAAGAAAATAGCAGAAAATAAATATGTATTGAATGTATATGTCTTATTTGTTTTGTATTTGTTATATTCATTTATTTCTTTAACTTTGTCCATTTTCATTCATTTGGTTGCCCAAGTAACCTATCTTTGGATGATTGGACCGATAAACGGGTAACCGCATTGGGTATCAAGTACTCGGGCCGTTACACCATCATCACATATGTATCTCCGGTAATGTAACAGCTAACAAGTCAGAATAATATTAGGCACGAGGCCAAGTCTCAACACAATATCAAAATGGCTAAAAGCCATAAAATCACAGAATGGCATAATGCCATGTGCAGTACTGCTAACTGAACCCTATTGGCATGCCAAACTATCCAAACCAATCTTGTTAGGTATGCTAGGGCATTTGATATGTTAAAATTCTTCAATTTGTGAATTTTAAGTTTTGGTGTTACTATTCACTCATTAGTCAACAAAAATGTTGACTTTTGGATAGAAAATAGGTGTATTGGTTTTAACACTCCCAATGTACCACATTTTGCATTTAAAACTTGTTGGAATTAATCACCAAATCCATTTCCAAACTTAGCACTAAGGGGCAGAATTTTCAGTTTTTGTACCATAAATTTAGTGTTCCATTAGGGACTGTTACAGTGGAAATTTGAGGAAATGGTAAATATGAAAGTTGTTCCTTATTTTGTCTAGTTGAATTTCGTTTTTTGAATCACTCCATTTGGAGTTTTGTAGCTCCAGATATGGTCCAAAAACCACAGCTGGCCGGATTGGAAAACTGCAGAATTTACCAAATCTACAGTACAATGAACAGTGAATGTGAGTGCCTTGTTGGACAGGTTCTGGTCATAATTTGGGGCAGGTTTCTTCATGAAAGTTGTTTGTCTATATCCTATCTTGTTTCTGTAAAAATTTCAGGTCAAATGGACCATTTTACAGTGAGTTATAGCCAAATGAACAGTTTGGTCATTCTGCAGAATCTGCTTGCAGGGTATCCGGATTGGGGCCAACTTTTGGTCCACTTGCTTTGGTCTTTTGGGCATGGTTTCTTCAGAAAAATTGTGCCATTATATGTCTAGTTTCATGTCCAATTTTCCAAACACCAATTGAACCTACACAGCCAAAGATATGGCAGTCCAAACAGGCTGGACTTCTAGCCTCCCTGCTGCTGTCACTAGGCAGCCCACCCATTTCAGTTTGGAATGCAATAGTTCACTCCAAATTAAGGTCAACTTACCTCAAATGGTCACTAATTGACCATTAGAAAGTTCTTTAACAATTTCATAAGCAAAGTCCAATTTTTCTCCCAAAACCCTAATTCCCATTATGAGTTTTCACAACATACCTTAATTAACTAACTAATTCTTTATTCTTATAATTACATACTTTAAACATAATCTCTAGTTCACTACAAGTCCATTAAAAACACTCAATCTTGTGCCTTCCTTAGGGCTGCCGAAATTCATGGTATACATACGCATAAATTCCATTCATTTAATTCACAAATCCTTACTTTAAGTCTCTTACATGGAATAAGAGGGATTTAGGTATAGATAGGCACTAACCTCTTGTAGGGCAGAATTTTCCAAGTTTAAACTTCACTTTCCTTCCTTTTCTAAGCTTCCAAACACTTCCCAAGAGGTATAGACAAGTTTTTAGTGAAAGGTGTCTAGGGTTTATAGTGAAATGAAGAGGGAAATGGAGCTTGATGGAGTGTTAATGGAGGTTTAGGTCAAGGCATGGATTTCGGCTGGTTTGGGGAGGAAGAAGGCTGATGGTATTTTTAATTTCTTTGGTCTCATTTATCTCTTTTTATTAGTTAATGAAATAGTTGTTTAATTATAATTGGTGGAAACTTTTAAATGACATCACAATGATGTCATATTTGGCATTTTATTGTATTTTCTTTTCTACTAACTTCAAAATAATTTTTCATCAATATTAATTCATATTTTATGTCATAATAATTATTTACTCAACTGGACAAGTCGGCCAAAAATCACCTCTGAAGGCGAAATGACCAAAATGCCCTCCGTTTGGCTTAACGGGTCAAAATCGTCTGTACTGATTGAAAATTTTTTCTAAATATTTTCTTGGCATTCTAATGCCATAGGAACCTCAATGACCCTTCTCTGGAGTCCCAAAAATTATTTTGTGAATTTTTACCCGGGTCTAGAGCTCCTAGTTGCGAGAACCGCAACTTCCCTTTGGGTTACCCATCAGTTGGGCACCGGCTCATTTGACTTAGTTGTATTTTATTTCTAAAATTTTTACTAAATTTTTCTTATTAATATTTGAGTTAATTATGGTCCCTCACTTTAATTTAAATATTTTTCCGAATGTTCTAATCGTCCGACCGACACGGTCACGAGCGATGAGAATGTACGGAGTTGCTATCGGGAGGGTGTTACAACTGGCACCAGTATCTAAAACCCAAGTTGTAGATGAACTATGAGTATCATTAGAATCTAAATAACAAGATATGGACTTACCTTTCGAAGGTGTATCCTTCTTGTCCTTCAAAGAAACAAGATACTCTGGGCAGTTCCTTTTCCAGTGCCCATCCTTTTGACAGTGGAAACACTTTCCTTCGCCTACATCAGCTTTAGTCTTCCTTTTCTGTTTAGCTATTTTCTTGGAAGGACTAGGAATCTGAGGTTTCTTTTTCTTATTGCCCTTCTTCTTGTTGGACTTTTCAGTAGAAGAATATGCAATCAAAGCTACCTCTTTTCTTTTATTGCCCAGCATATTCTTTTGGGCAATAACCAGCATGTTGAGTAAACCAGCTAAGGTGCATTCCTGTTTAGTCATATGGAAATTTGTCACAAAATTTCTAAAAAACTCAGGAAGGGACTGAAGGATCAAATCCGTCTGTAGTTGGAAATCCATGTTGAAGTCAAGATGTTCCAACTGCTCAATCAGCCGAATCATCTTATGGACATGATCCCCAACATTCTGTCCCTCAAACATCCTCATGCGGAACAGCTGCTTAGATATCCCATACCTAGCATTCCTACTGTGCTCACCATATAACTCTTGTAGGTGAAGGAGGATCTCACTTGCACTCTGCATGTTTTCATGCTGCTTCTGTAACTCATTACTCATGGAAGCAAGCATGTAACACTTAGTTCTCATATCATGCTCCTTCCACTTGTCCAAAGTTTCATGTTCCTCTTGAGTGGCCTCTGGAGGTAAGGGACCAGGAACATTTGAATCTAGAACATATCCTATATGTTCAAGGTTCAGGATAAGTTTCAAATTTCTTAGCCAATCAGAGAGATTAGGTCCTGTCAACCTATTGCGATCAAGTATGCTTGCAAGGATATTGGATGGTGGTGGTTGTTCTATGCTCATTATTATCAGAAAATTAACTATAAAAAATAACCAGATTAATTAGTAAATGTATCATGTAATTAACCAAAATGATTATGGTCTTTTAATCAAATTGGTCCTCCCACTAACTTAGCGAATCCTACACTTCCAAAGTAGAAAACGGAAATCCTAGTTGGATGGATTTCTAGTCGGTGATTGAATTCTTATAATTCTATTGATCATCCTCAGGTACATCCGTTATTGGAATTACAATAAACTATAAGTGAGCAACTCCTTGCCCATCACATCTCATGTGAGGTTCAATCCTTTACCTAGCTTCTAATGCTCAAAATCTCAGGTATATCCATTATTAACTTATCTTGCATTAGTTAAGTTGATCCCATTGAGCCAGTAATTATGCAAATAATTTTAATGTCCTCAGGTACATCCAATATTGGCCACCAAACCATTTACATATTTACAACATCTCATGCTTAACAATTATTCTTAAGAAAATCTCTTAAATTAATTGCTTCTTATGCAACTATTTAAAATTTCTTAAAATAATTGTCCCAATGGAGGGCCTATATTATAATTACTTTAATTATAGCATTTCCAACTTAATAATTTGTTTGGAAGATTTTATAGTCATCCTAATTACTATTAAGGTCTCACTTTGCACATTATCCATTTAGCATACATATATCATAAAATTGCATACATTCCCATACATCTCATGCATTCATGGATAAGCAGTAAATATGGTATGATCATAGACTTTCTAAGGGATTCAATTCTGAGCCACCAAGAATTGAATCAGGGCATTCCTAGGTGCATTTCATTCATTCATTTTACAAGAGTTGCTGAAGGAGTACATAATCAACACTTGATCTTGAATTCCTCCCACTAGTCCCATCAATGCTCTTGACCTCCTTGAACTTCTTGCAATCCAATTAGATAGTAATCCTTGGCATACCAAGGCGAATTTACAAGAACTTAAATAAATGAAATTACAATCTAAAAATTATTACAAACTTAATAATACATGCCCAAAATAAATTAAAATAAATTAATTAATTTACAATCCCCAAGAAACATAAAAAAAATAAATCCAATCATATTGGTCTTTTATAGTCCATGATCATCCATCATGCATATCACTATTTAACAATTAAATAAAACATACATACTTAAATTAAATTGAATATCTCATATTCAACTTAAAAATCCAGATTTGAATATGATTCAAATAAATTTAAAAATTCATATTTGAATCTCATTCAAACAAATTTAAAAATTCAGATTTGAATCACATTCAAACAACCTTAAAAATTTAGATTTGAATCACATTCAAACATTTTTAAAAAATCAGATTTGTATCACATTCAAACATTTTTTAAAAAATCAGATCTGAATATTATTCAATCAACTTTAAAAAATCATATTTAAATATGATTCAAACAACTTTAAAAATTTAGATTTGAATAACATTCAAACAACTTTTAAAATTCAGATTTGAATCACATTCAAACAATTTTTAAAATTCTGTTTTGAATCATAATTTAATTGTATGATTAAAACTACTAATTAAACACTTTAATTAGTCAAAGAATAGGCCTTAGATCATACAACAATTGCAAAATTAAAAGCCAAATCTTGAACCACCCATGGAAGCCAAACCATGCGCACCATTGATGGTGTTTTTCAAGCATGCCGCCACACTTCCATTGCAACCAGCAATGGATAAATCATCTCATGATCAAAACACATAATTAATTATATAATCAACAATCTAAATGGCAAATATAGTGGCTCTGATACCAATTGAAGGAGCGGCAGCATGAAAAACACAAGTTTATACCATTGAATTCAAAAATTTTCACCTAGGGTCATATGCATCATGCAAGATTTATTTTTATCAATTTGATTTCAATTATAAACAACATATTAAAAATCTTTTAATATGTTTTTGGATCTATATTTACCATTTAAGATTTTAAAATTAATCAGATTAATTTTAGAACCCTAGATTAAATTAAGAACGATTACACTAAACTCTTGATGCATTGCAGCGTGTCTGCACCTTTGAGATTCGTCTTCAGAACACCAGATGTTGTCCCTCTAGCTTGTCCACACCAAGAACACCTATGGCAGCCCTTGAATAGCTTCTAAAGCTTTTTCTATTAATTAGAAATTCAAGTTCTGCCTTTTAAGAGATTAAAGATATAAATAGGACACTAGAAATAATTTCTAGTGTTCTTAATTCAAGAGATTGATGGCTAGTCTCTTTGAATTGATGAGAGATGAAGAAGAATAGATGGAGAGCCTCAAAATGGCGTGACAAATGAGGAGTAGCTGCTGGTTGCATTTTTTCTCTTCATAACAACACTTATATAGCTAGGTTAACATATTAAACCCTTGCCACATGTCGCCCTCAGATTGGTTCTAGGTTTAATTGACCCAATCACATTGTGCCAAGTGTCAAACCTATATTTAATCTTAATTTTAATAATCTTACATGATTAAAAGACATTTGGCAAGCTTATGTGTAATGCCATGTGTCACCATCTCATAGCGCCACATGTCACCCTGTGAAATGACCAAAATGTCCCTGTGTCTTAATTTTGAGTTCTCAACCCAAAATAATTATTTCTCTTCTTCTAATCAATTTATATCAAATATAAATTAATTAATTAATCTCTATTAATTAATTTCTCATTAATTAAATTTATATTTAAACACTTTAAATATAAATTTAACTTATACTACACATCCAATAATCTAGATTTAGTTTCAAGTCATCCTAGGGACTTTGCAATCTAATTGCAAACCAAAATGTCACTGGTTCGGCCTACTTATCATGTATAAGTGCCTATTATGTTTGTCATATGGCATGAGACTCACCATTCCATCTTATTTATATCTCATATAAATAACTTGGGAACAAACATGAATACAATCTTTCTTGATAAGTCATGTCCTTATTATGAAGTATCCTCGATTGTGAACCTATTTATGATACTTTGTACTAGAAATACTGTCACTCATATTCTTAACAACTTAAGAATAGAATTTCTCACCAAATATCAATGGACCTTTTCTATTACACATAAATATATTATGTAAATAGAAAAGTGGAAATGCCTTTTATTAATAAAAATATGTACAAGATACATACTAAATGATATGCTATAGGGCATACTACTAACAGATGTAAATAAGATGGATTGGTGAGTCTCATGCCATATAATAAACATGATAGGCACTAATACATGATAAGTAGGCCGAACCAGTGACATTTATGACAAGCACATGGAGTTTAATCTTGTCAATGCATTGTCATAAATCATATCAGTGCATATAATCTTCAGACCTGAGATAGCACAGTTGTCTTGTATATAGGATGTTTGAGTTTGATACTGCTTTCATACTTGTACTATGTAAGGGTACATGGGCATGTGTTGGTTCCTACTAGTTATATATGGAGGTAGGTGTTGATCAAGGTGGAATCTGTTCCTCTAAGTAAATACAGATAAAATCCTATGTTTATTTAATTATTCTTGATGTTTTAAGTTCCTGGCCAGGACAGATAGATTTCATCAGATAAGAGTTTCTGATGAGAAAATCTTTTTAATCAAGAATTGAAATTAAAAGAGAACATAATATTCTTAGCAAATGGAGTTTTACATAAACCATGACTCCAGCTTGAGTTGGGATTTTGTAACAGAAAGATTCTAGTGCATGGTAACATATGATTATAGGTTCATTTAAGGTAAACCTTATTACTAATTGGGTGGCCATGGCATGCTATGCTAGGTGTTAACCATGATCTATGAGGTGCATAAAATGATTTAGAGAAATCATTTATCGTAAGAAAGAGTTCTAATGATATTAAGAGTTGATATCATGTCTCATTGCCAATTAGTGATGAGCCTAGTAAGTCACACACATACATAAGTTATTAATTAATTAAATATGATTTAATTAATTAATTAAATAGGTTTGGTTTGCAATTAGATTGGCATGACTTGAAACCAAAACTAGGTTATTGGATGTAGAGTATAAGTTAAATTTATTTTTAAAGTGTTTAAATATAAATTTAATTATTAAGAAATTAATTAATAAAGATTAATTAATTGATTTATATTTGATATAAATTGATTAGAAGAAGATAAATAATTATTTTGGGTTGAGAACTCAAAATTAAGACACAGGGGCATTTTGGTCATTTCACAGGATGACATGTGGTACCATGAGATGGTGACACATGGCATTACACATAAGTTTGCCAAATGTCTTCTAATCATGTAGGATGATTAAAATCCAAATTAAATATAGGTTTGACACTTGGCACAATGTGATTGGGTCAATTAAACCTAGAACCAATCAAAGGGTGACATGTAGCAAGGGTTTAATGTGTTGACTTAGCTATATAAGTGTTGTTATGAAAAAGAAAAAATACAACTAGCACCTCCTCATCCTTGGTGCCGCCACCCAAGTGTCTCCCTTCTCTTCCTCTTCATCTCTCATCTATTCCAAGAGATTAGCAAGCAATCACTTGAATTAAAAATACTAGAAATTATTTCTAGTGTCCTATTTACATCTTTAATCTCTTAAAAGGTAGAACTTGATTTTCTAAATAATAGAAAAAGCTTTAGAAGCTGTTCAAGGGCTGCCATAGGTGTTCTTGGTGTGGACAAGCTAGAGAGACAACATCCGTGTCACAAGACGAATCTCAAAGGCGCAAATACACTGCAGTGTATCAAGAGGTTAGTGTGTTTGTTCTTGATTTAATCTAGGGTTCTAAAATTAATCTGACTAATTTTAAAATCTTAAATAGAAAATACAGATCCAAAAACATATTAAAAGAGTTTTAATATATTGTTTATCATTGAAATCAAATAGATAAAAATAAATCTTGCATGATGCATGTGACCCTAGGTGAAAATTTTTGAATTCAATGGTATAAACTTGTGTTTTTCATGCTTGTGCTCCTTCAATTGGTATTAGAGCCACTATATTTGCCATTTAGATTGTTTATTATATGATTTAATTGTGTGTTTTGATCATGAGATATAGATCCATTGCTGGTTGCAATGGATATGTGGCAGCATGATTGAAGAACACCAATATGGTGCGCAAGGTTTGTGGCTTCATGGGTGGTACAAGGTTTGGCTTTTTAATTCTATAATTGTTGCATGATCTAAGGCCTTTCCTATGACTAAGTAAAGTGTTTAATTAGTAGTTTTAATCACACAATTAAATTTTGATTCAAATCATAATTTTAAAAATTGTTTGAATGTGATTCAAATATGAATTTTAAAAGTTATTTGAATGTGATTTAAATCTGAATTTTTAAAGTTGTTTGAATCATATTTAAATCTGATTTTTTAAAGTTCTTTGAATAATATTCAGATCTGAATTTTTAAAAATTGTTTGAATGTGATTCAAATCGGATTTTTTAAAAATTGTTTGAATGTGATTCAAATCTGAATTTTTAAATTTGTTTGAATGAGATTCAAATCTGAATTTTTTAAATTTATTTGAATCATATTTAAATCTGGATTTTTAAATTGAATATGAGATATTCAATTTGATTTAAGTATGTATGTTTTATTTAATTGTTAAATAGTGATATGCATGATGGATGATCATGGACTATAAAAGACCAATGTGATTGGATTTATTCTTTTATGTTTCTTTGGGATTGTAATTTAAATTAATTTATTTTTGGGCATGTATTATTAAGGTTGTAATAATTTTGGGTTGTAATTTCATTTATTTAAGTTCTTGTAAATTTGCCTTGGTATGCCAAAGATTACTATGTAATTGGATTGCAAGAAGTTCAAGGAGGTCAAGAGCATTGGTGGGACCAGTGGGAGAAATTCAACATCAAGTGTTAATTATGTACTCCTTCACAACTCTTGTAAAATGAATGAATGAAATGCACCTAGGAATGCCCTGATTCAATTCATTGTGTCTAAGAATTGAATCCCTTAGAAAGTCCATGATCATACCATATTTATTTATTATCCATGAATGCATGAGATGTATGTGAATGTATGCAGGATATGATATATGCATGCTAAATGGATAATGTGCAAAGTGAGACCTTAATAGTAATTAGGATGACCACAAAATCTTTCAAACAAATGATTAAGTTAGAAATGTTATAATTAAAGTAATTATAACATGGGCCCCCATTGAGGCAATTATTTTAAGAAATTTTAAATACTTGCATAAGATGCAATTAATTTAAGAGATTTTCTTAAGAATAATTGTTAAGCATGAGATGTTGTAAATATGTAAATGGTTTGGTACCCAATATTGGATGTACTGAGGACATTAAAATTATTTGCATAATTACTGGCTCAATGGGATCAACTTAACTAATGCAAGATAAGTTAATAATGGATGTACCTGAGATTTTGAGCATTAAGGGCTAAGTAAAGGATTGAACCTCACATGAGATGTGATGGGCAAGGAGTTGCTCACTTATAGTTTATTGTAATTCCAACAATGGATGTACCTGAGGATGATCAATAGAATTATAAGAATTCAATCACCCACTAGAAATCCATCCAACTGGGATTTCCATTTTTCTACTTTGGAAGTGTAGGATTCGCTAAGTTAGTGGGAGCACCAATTTGATTAAAAGACCATAATCATTTTGGTTAATTACATGATACATTTACTAATTAATCTGGTTATTTTCTGCAGTTAATTTTCTGATAATAATGAGCACAAAACAACCACCACCATCTAATATCCTTGCAAGCATACTTGATCGCAATAGGTTGACAGGACCTAATCTCTCTGATTGGCTAAGAAATTTGAAACTTGTCCTGAACCTTGAACATATAGGATATGTTCTAGATTCAAATGTTCCTGGTCCCTTACCTCCAGAGGCCACTCAAGAGGAATATGAAACTTTAGATAAGTGGAAGGAGCATGATATGAGAGCTAAGTGTTATATGCTTGCTTCCATGAATAATGAGTTACAAAAGCAGCATGAGAACATGCAGAGTGCGAGTGAGATCCTCCTTCACCTACAAGAGTTGTATGGTGAGCACAGCAGGCATGCTAGGTATGAGATATCAAGGTAGCTGTTCCGCATGAGGATGTCTGAGGGACAGAATGTTGAGGGTCATGTCCATAAGATGATTCGACTGATTGAGCAGTTGGAACATCTTAACTTCAACATGGATTTCCAACTACAGACAGATTTGATCCTTCAGTCCCTTCCTGAGTTTTTTGGGAATTTTGTGACAAATTTCCATATGACTAAACAGGAATGCACCTTAGCTAGTTTACTCAACATGCTAGTTATTGCCCAAAAGAATATGCCGGGCAATGAAGGAAAAGAGGTTGCTTTGATTGCATCTTCTTCTGCTGGAAAGTCCAACAAGAAGAAGATCAATAAGAAAAAGAAACCTCAGATTCCTGGTCCTTCTAAGAAAATAGCTAAACAGAAAGGGAAGACTAAAATTGATGGAGGCAAAGGAAAGTGTTTCCACTGCTAGAAGGATGGGCACTGGAAAAGGAGTTGCCCAGAGTATAGCAATCTAAAAGAATGCAATGCCTTGGTGAAAACCAACTCAAGTTCTAAATATATTTGGCACTTAAGGTCATGTCATGTTGCAAAAGATAGGATTGCAAAATTGGAGAAAATGGGGATTCTATCCTCATTGGGCTCTGAGTCTACTCCAACTTGTGAATCTTGCCTTCAAGGCAAAATGACTAGATCACCCTTTGTTGGACAAGGGCTAAGGGCTGAAAATATTTTGGATCTAATACATAGTGATGTATGTGGTCCATTTAAAGAAATGGCTAGAGGGGGTTTTCATTATTTTATTACCTTTACTGATGATAAATCAAGGTTTGGGTATTTGTATTTGATGAAATACAAACATGAATCCTTTGAAAAGTTCAAAGAATTTAAATCTGAAGTAGAAAATAAAACTGAAAAGAGTATTAAAGCTCTTCGATCAGATCATGGAGGTGAATATTTGAGTACTGAATTTGATGAATACTTGAGAGAGCATGGCATTGTTTCCCAGCTGACTCCTCCAGGAATGCCACAGCTAAATGGTGTATTTGAAAGGAGAAATCGTACCCTATTGGATATGGTATATAGTATAATGAGCTATATTGATATGCCAATCTCCTTTTGGAGATTTGCATTAGAATCAACTTTGTATATTTGAATAGGATTCCATCAAAATTAGTTTCTTCTACACCTTATGAGATATGGCATGGAAGAAAATCAAGTCTTAAGCATGTTAAGATTTGGGGTTGTCCAGCTTATATAAAAAAGCTGAACACTGATAAATTGGAAACCAGATCAGAAAAAGGTCAATTTGTTGGATATCCAAAAGATAGTTTTTGATATTATTTTTATTTACCTACATCACAAAAGGTTATGGTAAGTAGAGATGCTACATTTCTTGAACAACAGTCTGTTTAAGGAGGCAAAGGAAGGCAAATAGAGTTGGAATTGGAGAATTCTAACCAATCAACAGATCAGATGGATATAGATCCATCTAGTCAACCTACACCCGTTAATGAAACATTTACAGCTGTTCCTCGTAGAACAACCAGGGTATCTCACCAACCAGTGAGATATGGTTTCCTTTATAAAGAAAAACAAGAGTTGTCTACTCATGAAGAAGTAAATCATGGAGATAATCCACTTACCTATGAAGAAGCTATATAAGAAATAGACTCTTCAAAATGGATTGATGCTATGAAATCCGAAATTGATTCCATGTATAAGAATCAAGTTTGGGATCTTGTTGACCCACCTGAAGGTATTGTACCTATAGGGAACAAATGGGTTTTCAAGAAGAAAATTGGTTCTGATGGAAAGGTAGAGACCTATAAGGCAAGGCTAGTAGCGAAAGGGTTTCGCCAAAGGCAAGGAATCGACTATGAGGAGACTTTCTCGCCTGTTGCCATACTTAAATCAATTAGGATTCTATTAGCAATAGTTGCATACTATGATTATGAGATTTGGCAGATGGATGTAAAACAGCTTTTCTCAATGGATACATTGAAGAAAACTTTTTTACGGAATAACCTAAGGGTTTTGAATCCCAAGATGGTTCCAAGGTATGCAAGCTAAAGCGATCCATTTATGGGTTGAAGCAAGCTTCGAGGAGTTGGAACATCCGTTTTGATGAAGCCATTAAATCATTTGGTTTTATAAAAAATGAGGATGAGCCATGTGTATATAAAAAGGTTAGTGACGGTGCTATCACTTTCCTTATCTTATATGTGGATGATATACTGTTGATGGGTAATGATACAGGTATGTTGACAACTGTAAAGGTATGGTTGTCAAATACATTCTCCATAAAAGACTTAGGGAGGCAACTTATACTCTTGGGATTCGCATCTATAGAGATAGAGCGAAAAGAATAATTGATTTATCCTAAAGTCTATACTTGGAAAAGGTGTTAAAATGGTTTAACATGCTTGATTCCAAGAGAGGATTGTTGCCAGTGAGACATGGTATCCATCTTTCTAAATAGATGTCTCCAAAGACACCTGAAGAAAGAGATAAAATGGTCAGGATTCCATATGCTTCGGCTATTGGAAGTTTAATGTATGCAATATTGTGTACTAGGCCGGATATCACATATGTTGTTGGTTTGACTAGCAGGTATCAATCTAATCCAGGTTTGGAATACTGGATAGCTATCAAGAATATCCTTACGTACTTGAGAAGAACTAAGGATTTATTCTTGATATATAGAGGTGGAGACTTGCAATTGGATAGTTATACTGATTCTGATTTCCAATCAGATATCGATGATAGAAAGTCTACCTCTGGATATGTGTTCATTTGTAATGGAGGTGCAGTCAGTTGGAAGAGTTCCAAACAGAGCACGACTACAGATTCCACTACAGAAATTTGAGTATATTCTTTGCATCGAATCTTTGCAAAAGAAGCTGTTTGGATAAAGAAGTTCGTGACAGAACTTGTAGTAGTTCCTTCCATTGAGTCAGCAGTTCCACTACACTGTGACAACAATGGAGCACTCATACAGGCTAAGGAACCAAGGTCTCACCAGAAATCCAAACACATAGAAAGGCGCTACCACATTATCAAAGAAATAGTTGGACGAGGCGATGTAGCCATGCAGAAAATAGCATCAGCTGAAAATCCAGCTGATCCATTCACTAAGCCTATGTCACAGACTCAGCTAGATCGACATCTGAGAAGATGGGTCTAAGATATTGTAATGAATGGCTATAGTGCTAGTGGGAGATTGTTAGTAGTATGCCCTAGAGCATTTCATTTAGTATGTATCTAGTACATGTTTTTATTAATAAAAGGCATTTCCACTTTTCTGTTTACATAATATATTTATGTGTAATAGAAAAGGTTCATTGATATTTTGTTAGAAATATTATTCTTAAGTTGTTAAGAATATGAGTGACAGTATTTCTAGTACAAAATATCATAAATAGGTTCACAATCGAGGATAATTTACAATAAGGACATGGCTTATCCAGAAAGATTGTATTCATGTTTGTTCCTAAGTTATTTATATGAGATATAAATAAGACGGAATTGTGAGTCTCATGCCATATGACAAACATGATAGGCACATATAAATGAGAAATAGGCCGAACCAGTGACACTTATGACAAGCACATGGAGTTTACTCTTGTCAATGCATTATCATAAATCATATCAGTGCATATAATCTTTAGACCTGAGATAGCACAGTTATCTTGTATATAGGTGGTTTGAGTTTGATACTGCTTTCATACTTATACTATGTATGGGTATATGGGCATGTGTTGGCTCCTACTAGTTATATATGGAGGTAGGTGTTGATCAAGATGGAATCTGTTCCTCTAAGTAAATAGAGATAAAATCCTATGTTCATTTAATTGTTCTTGATGTTTCAAGTTCTGGCAGACAGATGGATTTAATCAGAAAAGAGTTTCTGATGAGAAAATCTTTTTAATCAAGAATTGGAATTAAAAGAGAACATAATATTCATAGCAAATGGAGTTTGACATAAACCATGACTCCAGCTTGAGTTGGGATTTTGTAACAGAAAGATTCTAGTGCATGGTAACATATGATTATAGGTTCATTTAAGGTAAACCTTATTACTAATTGGGTGGCCATGGCATGCTATGCTAGGTGTTAACCATGGTCTATGAGGTGCATAAAATGATTTAGAGAAATCATTTATGGCAAGAAAGAGTTCTAATGACATTAAGAGTTGGTATCATCTCTAATTGCCAATTAGTGATGAGCCTAGTAAGTCACACACATACACAAGTTATCACCTAATTAAATATGATTTAATTAATTAATTAAAGAGTTTAATTGATTAATTAAATAGGTTTGGTTTGCAATTAGATTGCAAAGTCTCCAGCATGACTTGAAACCAAATCTAGGTTATTAGATGTACAGTATAAGTTATATTTATATTTAAAGTGTTTAAATATGAATTTAATTATTGAGAAATTAATTAATAAAGATTAATTAATTGATTTATATTTGATATAAATTGATTAGAAGAAAAGAAATAATTATTTTGGGTTGAGAACTCAAAATTAAGACACAGGGGCATTTTGGTCATTTCACAGGATGACATGCGGCACCATGAGATGGTGACACATGGTATTACACATAAGTTTGCCAAATGTCTTTTAATCATGTAAGATGATTAAAATCCAGATTAAATATAGGTTTGACACTTGGCACAATGTGATTGGGTCAATTAAACCCAAAACCAATGAAAGGGTGACATGTGGCAAGGGCTTAATGTGTTGACCTAGCTATATAAGTGTTGTTATGAAAAAAAAAAAAAAAAAAAAACACAACCAGCAGCTCCTCATCCTTGGTGCCGCCACCCAAGTGTCTCCCTTCTCTTCCTCTTCATCTCTCATCTATTCCATGTGATTAGCAAGCAATCTCTTGAATTAAAAATACTAGAAATCGTTTTTAGTGTCCTGTTTACATCTTTAATCTCTTAAAAGGCAGAACTTGATTTTCTAAATAATAGAAAAAGCTTTAGAAGCTGTTCAAGGGCTGCCATAGGTATTCTTGGTGTGGACAAGCTAGAGGGATAACATCTGGTGTCCTGAAGATGAATCTCAAAGGCGCAAATACACTGCAGTGCATCAAGAGGTTAGTGTGTTCTTAATTTAATCTAGGGTTCTAAAATTAATCTGATTAATTTTAAAATCTTAAATAGAAAATATAGATCCAAAAACATATTAAAAGGGTTTTAATATGTTGTTTATCATTGAAATCAAATAGATAAAAATAAATCTTGCATGATATATGTGACCCTAGGTGAAAATTTTTGAATTCAATGGTATAAACTTGTGTTTTTCACGCTTCCGCTCCTTCAGAGCCAAAAGGCATTTATCAGAGGTTTGTGCACAACTAGTTTTTAACTGATTTTTTTCTGAATATTTCATATGATTAAATGACATATTTTTCTTATGTATTATGTTTAACAAGCATTGGATTTAATTCAATGATTATTAAAATTGTTATAGTATGTATGAATTTAGCTTTGTGAAATGGTATTTCCACAAGTATTAAGCATTGTTGTGGATTGAATAAATTATGTTTTGAAAAATTGTGATAGAACATGTTTTGAATTGTGATGGGAAATTTGTATGGAAAAATGCAAATTTACGATTTGAATTGTGATGAGCATAAAAATTATTGGATATTGTAATTGACTTTGAATCGAATTGTATTGTGATTTATACTCACTAAAAGGATTGTGATATTGTTTTATATCTCACTATAGATGCTTGACTAGGTTATTACCCGTCTCTCTCATTTGTTGAGAAGACAATGGAGTTAGTTGTGTTTTCATTACCATGGTACATGCACAGGCTTAGATTCTCCTCTTATTAGAGATTAGATCTAAGCTTTTTTTTTTTTATGTTATGGCCCTTTTGGAAGATTCATTATTGTGATGTGTACTGTGCACGATGATTCGACCTCCCCGACCATAGGGAGTTAAAATTCCATTCGACCTCCCCAACCATAGGGAGTTAGAATCACTCCGAAGATGGCCCTTTCGGATTAGTCTTGCATAGTTAGTGAGATAAAGAATGGTTTTTGAGATAAAGAATGGCATTTGAGATAAAGAATGACTTTTGAGATAAAGAATGACTTTTGAGATAAAGAATGGCTTTTGAGATAAAGAATGGTTTTCAAGATAAAGAATGGTTTTTTGAATAGTAAAGAATTGTGATTTCAATTATGATTTATGTATAATTGATTTTATTGGAATTAATCTTTATTTCCAATAAATTGTTGGAATTACCTTAAATGGTTAGTTATGATTTGATAAATTGAATTTCGTGATCAAAGTCATTTTATATAAATGATTTATATTATTGGCAATGAATATTTTGAGTTTTGGAATTTGATGAGTATTCAGGTTTCCAAATTATTTCCTGTAAATTTTGTTAATGTATATGGTACTATATTTTAAATTATAGCTGTGCACCACTGAGTTCACCACTCAGCGATAGCTTTATATGCTGTCGCAGGTGAAAAGAGCATAGAGCAGTTGAGTAAGCTTCTTTAAAGACACAATCAGATCAGCTCCAGGTATATCATAGGTATACCCATGTACATAGGTTTTGATGTATGCATGTAATAATATGTATATAAATTATTTGAGCAGTTATATAAAAACTCTTGTAAAATATTTTGGTATGTAATTAAATGTAAATTATTGTAAATGTAAATTTGAGATTTCATTTACCTGAATAGTTTTGTAATATTAATTTTTGAGTCTTGTAATCAATGAAATGTTTCTTTTATGATAAGGTTGGCTTGAAAATGAATTGATTTGATTATTGAGATTTGAATAATGAGATGAAATGAAGTTTATTTGAGTTGTATTTGAGAAAACATATTAGGAGTATTTTCAGTTGCAAGATTGAAGAACTATTTTCTCAAAATACAACCGGCACTCTGCCGAAATTTTGAAAAAATTTTATAACACCAGATTTTAATCGATGATTTAAATTTCACGAAAATTGTTTTAAAATCCCTTGTAGTATATCTAATGGGTTATCGGTAGGCGAAGTACGGTAAATCATTTGGTGTACTACGGGATCATGTTACATCTTACGGGGGAGTAGGGTGTGACATGTTTTGTAGCATCAGAGCAAAGGTTTTAAAGTAAATTTCGAACTGTGAATTTGAAATCATTTTGTCGGTGACTACAACTGCTCAAATGCTTGATACATATAGTACATTTACATCATAAATATGAAATAATAGAGAGAAATCTCCTTGTGTTGGTTGTACAGGAATAGGAAATCCTATGAAAAGATATGGAAGAGAAGGATGAGACAATAGAACAGTCTGTGATGGCAGAAGTACAAGTTGAGGCCCCAGCTCCACAAACTGTCGAGGGCCCGACTGTACCAATTTTATCGATACAAATTACTGCACAAATGGCCCAGCAAATGGCTACTTTCTTTCAACAAATGGCTGATACTCTGTCAGTTCAAACTCAAGTACAGACCCAACCCCCATAAGGGCAACATGAAAAAGAAAAGAGGGATAAACCTGTGGGTCAGAGGTCGAATAGTAATTTGGGGAAGAGAAAAGAATTTGAGGAAGCTCGAGCTCAGGAATATGACAGAGGCAGATCATTAGGGCAGAGAACACCGAGATCCAGTCGTTGAACAATTAAAAGTTGCTATTCTGCCCATTTCTGCCATGTTTGTGGTAAGCTACATTGAGGTATTTATCGTAAAGCCTTTGAAGCCTGCTACAATTATGGAAAACTTGGACACTTTATTAAATATTGTACTAGAGCACCTCGATCTGCTCTCCGGAGTTCACAGACAGTCAGTCAGAGTCGAGATAGAAATAGAGTTGGTACCCCTCACAACCATAACACAGTGAATCAACTCGAACATAGTAGCGCATCAGTTAGAGCATCCACTATGCTCCAAGGGGAAAGAACAGAAACTTTGGATGTCGCTGCTGGTAAGTTCTTAATTTTTGAAAGAAACAAATAATTATTTTTGTTTGATCCCATTACTACTTAGTTGTATGTTAGTGTTAGAACTATAAGTTCTGTTATTATTCCTTTACATGGGAATAAATTTTGATGCAGTAGTGATTAGTCCTTTGCTATGCTAGGTGTTAACCATGGTCTATGAGGTTCATAAAATGATTTAGAGAAATCATTTATGGTAAGAAAGAGTTCTGATGATATTAAGAGTTGATATCATGTCTCACTGCCAATTAGTGATGAGCCTAGTAAGTCACACACATACACAAGTTATCACCTATTTAAATATGATTTAATTAATTAATTAAAGAGTTTAATTGATTAATTAAATAGGTTTGGTTTGCAATTAGATTGCAAAGTCCCTAGCATGACTTGAAACCAAATCTAGATTATTGGATGTATAATATAAGTTAAATTTATATTTAAAGTGTTTAAATATGAATTTAATTAATGAGAAATTAATTAATAGAGATTAATTAATTAATTTATATTGTAATCCTATCTTCTGCAACATGACATAACCTTAAGTGCCAAATATATTTTGAACTTGAGTTGGTTTTCACCATGGCATTGCATTCTTTTAGATCACTTGCATTCAATTTGTGTTTGTCATTATTATCCAAATAATAAAGACCATCATTCATATAACCCGAACCAACATATTTATTTCCAAAATAAATATTGCAAACATCATCAGTGAACTGAAATTCATAGCCATTTCTAGTCAAACTAGATATAGAAATGATGTTCTTAAAAGCATCAGGTACATATAAAATATTATCCAAACACAAAACATGTCCAAACATGTAAAAAGATTTAGATCCTATGGCTAAAGCTTCAACAGTTGAGCCATTGCCAATTCGGACTCTAATATCTTGAGAACGCAAGCTGCTACTATTTGCTAGTTCCTGCATATCATTAGAAATGTGAGAACTGGCACCAGTATCTAAAACCCAAGCTGTAAATGAACTATGAGTATCATCAGAATCTAAATAACAAGATATGGACATACCTTCCGAAGGTGTATCCTTCTTGTCCTTCAGAGAAGCAAGATACTGCAGGCGGTTCCTTTTCCAATGCCCATCCTTTTGGCGTGGAAACACTTTCCTTACCTCCATCGACTTTAGTCTTCCTTTCTGTTTAGCTATTTTCTTGGAAGGACCAGGAATCTGAGGTTTCTTTTTCTTATTGCCCTTCTTCTTGTTGGACTTTTCAGTAGAAGAACATGCAACCAAAGCTACCTCTTTTCCTTTATTGCCTGGCATATTCTTTTGGGCAATAACCAGCATGTTGAGTAAACCAGCTAAGGTGCATTCTTGTTTAGTCATATGGAAATTTGTCACAAAATTCCCAAAAGACTCGGGAAGGATGAAGGATCAAATCCGTCTGTAGTTGGAAATCCATGTTGAAGTCAAGATGTTCCAAGCGCTCAATCAGCGAATCATCTTGTGGACATGATCCCCAACATTACATCCCTCGGACATCCTCATACGGAATAGGTCTAGATATCTCATACCTAGCATTCTGCTTGCTCACCATACAACTCTTGTAGGTGAAGGAGGATCTCACTCGCACTCTGCATGTTCTCATGTTGCTTCTGTAACTCATTACTCATGGAAGCAAGCATGTAACACTTAGCTCTCATATCATGCTCCTTCCACTTGTCCAAAGTTTCATGTTCCTCTTGTGTGGCCTCTGGAGGTAAGGGACCAGGAACATTTGAATCTAGAACATATCCTATATGTTCAAGGTTCAGGACAAGTTTCAAATTTCTTAGCCAATCAGACAGATTAGGTCCTGTCAACCTATTGTGATCAAGTATGCTTGCAAGGATATTGGATGGTGGTGGTTGTTTTATGCTCATTTTTATCAGAAAATTAACTGCAGAAAATAACCAGATTAATTAGTAAATATATCATGTAATTAACCAAAATGATTATGGTCTTTTAATTAAATTGGTCCTCCCACTAACTTAGCGAATCCTACACTTCCAAAGTAGAAAACGGAAATCCTAGTTGGATGGATTTCTAGTGGGTGATTGAATTCTTATAATTCTATTGATCATCCTCAGGTACATCCATTATTGGAATTACAATAAACTATAAGTGAGCAACTCTTTGCCCATCACATCTCATGTGAGGTTCAATCCTTTACCTAGCCCCTAATGCTCAAAATCTCAGGTACATCCATTATTGACTTATCTTGCATTAGTTAAGTTGATCCCATTGAGCCAGTAATTATGCAAATAATTTTAATGTCCTCAGGTACATCCAATATTGGCCACTAAACCATTTACATATTTACAACATCTCATGCTTAACAATTATTCTTAAGAAAATCTCTTAAATAAATTGCATCTTATGCAACTATTTAAAATTTCTTAAAATAATTGCCCCAATGGAGGGCCTATGTTATAATTACTTTAATTATAGCATTTCCAACTTAATCATTTGTTTGGAAGATTTTATGGTCATTCTATTTACTATTAAAGTCTCACTTTGCACATTATCCATTTAGCATGCATATATCATATAATTGCATACATTCCCATACATCTCATGCATTAATGGAGAAGCAGTAAATATGGTACGATCATGGACTTTCTAAGGGATTCAATTCTGAGCCACCAAGAATTGAATCAGGGCATTCCTAGGTGCATTTCATTCATTCATTTTACAAGAGTTGCTGAAGGAGTACATAATCAACACTTGATCTTGAATTCCTCCCACTGGTCCCACCAATGCTCTTGACCTCCTTGAACTTCTTGCAATCCAATATTACATAGTAATCCTTGGCATACCAAGGCGAATTTACAAGAACTTAAATAAATGAAATTACAACCCAAAAATTATTACAAACTTAATAATACATGCCCAAAATAAATTAAAATAAATTAATTAATTTACAATCCCAAAGAAACATAAAAGAAATAAATCCAATCACATTGGTCTTTTATAGTCCATGATCATCCATCATGCATATCACTATTTAACAATTAAATAAAACATACATACTTAAATTAAATTGAATAGCTCATATTCAACTTAAAAATCCAGATTTGAATATGATTCAAATAAATTTAAAAATTCAGATTTGAATCTCATTCAAACAAATTTAAAAATTTAGATTTGAATCACATTCAAACAACTTCAAAAATTCAGATTTGAATCACATTCAAACATTTTTTTAAAAATCAGATCTGAATTTTATTCAATCAAATTTAAAAAATCAGATTTAAATATGATTCAAACAACTTTAAAAATTCAGATTTGAATCACATTCAAACAACTTTTAAAATTCAGATTTGAATCACATTCAAACAATTTTTAAAATTCTGATTTGAATCATAATTTAATTGTGTGATTAAAAACTACTAATTAAACACTTTAATTAGTCAAAGAATAGGCCTTAGATCATACAACAATTCCAGAATTAAAAGCCAAACCTTAAACCACCCATGGAAGCCAAACCATGCGCACCATTGATGGTGTTTTTTTCAAGTATGCCGCCAACTTGCTTTGCAACCAGCAATGAACTCTTGATCTCATGATCAAACACACAATTAAATCATATAATCAACAATCTAAATGGCAAATATAGTGGCTCTGATACCAATTGAAGGAACAGAAGCGTGAAAAACACAAGTTTATACCATTGAATTCAAAAATTTTCACCTAGGGTCACATGCATCATGCAAGATTTATTTTTATCTATTTGATTTCAATGATAAACAACATATTAAAACTCTTTTAATATGTTTTTGGATCTTTATTTGCCATTTAAGATTTTAAAATTAATCAGATTAATTTTTGAACCCTAGATAAAATCAAGAACGATTACACTAACCTCTTGATGCACTGCAGCGTGTCTGCGCCTTTGAGATTCGTCTTCAGGACACCAGATGTTGTCCCTCTAGCTTGTCCACACCAAGAACACCTATGGCAGCCCTTGAACAGCTTCTAAAGCTTTTTCTATTAATTAGAAATTCAAGTTTTGCCTTTTAAGAGATTAAAGATGTAAACAGGACACTAGAAACAATTTCTAGCGTTCTTAATTCAAGAGATTGATGGCTAATCTCTTTGAATTGATGAGAGATGAAGAAGAAGAGATAAAAACCCTCAAAGTGGTGTGACAAAGGAGTGTGGCTGCTGGTTGTGTTTTATTTTCTCATAACAACACTTAAATAGCTAGGTTAACACATTAAACCCTTACCACATGTCACCCTCTGATTAGCTCTAGGTTTAAGTGACCCAATCACATTGTGCCAAGTGTCAAACCTATATTTAATCTTGATTTTAATCATCTTACATGATTAAAAAACATTTGGCAAGCTTATGTGTTATGCCATGTGTCACCATCTCATGGTGCCACGTGTCACACTGCAAAATGACCAAAATTTCCCTGTGTCTTAATTTTGAGTTCTTAACCCAAAATAATTATTTTCTTCTTCTAATTAATTTATATCAAATATAAATTAATTAATTAATCTCTATTAATTAATTTCTCATTAATTAAATTCATATTTAAACACTTTAAATATAAATTTAACTTATATTATACATCCAATAATCTAGATTTGGTTTCAAGTCATGCTAGGGACTTTGCAATCTAATTGCAAACCAAACCTATTTAATTAATCAATTTAAACTCTTTAATTAATTAATTAAATCATATTTAATAAGGTGATAACTTGTGTATGTGTGTGACTTACTAGGCTCATAACTAATTGGCAATGAGACATGATATCAACTCTTAATATCATCAGAACTCTTTCTTACCATAAATGATTTCTCTAAATCATTTTATGAACCTCATAGACCATGGTTAACACCTAACATAGCATGCCATAGCCACCCAATTAGTAATAAGGTTTACCTTAAATGAACCTATAATCACATGTTACCATGCACTAGAATCTCTCTGTTACAAAATACCAACTCAAGCTGGAGTCATGGTTTATGTCAAACTCCATTTGCTATGAATATTATGTTCTCTTTTAATTCCAATTCTTGATTAAAAAGATTTTCTCATCAGAAACTCTTTTCTGATTAAATCCATCTGTCCTGGCCAGGAACTTGAAACATCAAGAACAATTAAATGAACATAGGATTTTATCTCTATTTACTTAGAGGAACAGATTCCATCTTGATCAACACCTACCTCCATATATAACTAGTAGGAGCCAACACATGCCCATATACCCATACACAGTACAAGTATGAAAGCGAGATCAAACTCAAACTACCTATATACAAGATAAGCTGTGCTATCTCGTGTCTAAAGATTATATGCACTGATATGATTTATGACAAAACATTGACAAGAGTAAACTCCATGTGCTTGTCATAAGTGTCACTGGTTCGGCCTACTTATCATTTATAAGTGCCTATCATGTTTGTTATATGGCATGAGACTCACCATTCCATCTTATTTATATCTCATATAAATAACTTGGGAACAAACATGAATAAAATCTTTCTGGATAAGTCATGTCCTCATTATGAAGTATCCTCGATTGTGAACCTATTTATGATACTTCGTGCTAGAAATATTGTCACTCATATTCTTAACAACTTAAGAATAATATTTCTAACAAAATATCAATGGACCTTTTCTATTACACATAAATATATTATGTAAACGGAAAAGTGGAAATGCCTTTTATTAATAAAAATATGTACAAGATACATACTAAATGATATGCTCTAGGGCATACTACTAACAATCTCCCACTAGCACTAGAGCCATTCATTACAATATCTTAGACCTATCTTCTCAAGATGTTGGTCTAACTGAGGCTGTGACATAGGCTTAGTGAATGGATCAGCTGGATTTTCAGCTGATGCTATTTTTTGCATGGCTACATCGCCTCGCCCAACTTTTTCTCTGATAATGTGGTAGTGCCATTCTATGTGTTTGGATTTTGGGTGAGACCTTAGTTCCTTAGCCTGTATGACTGCTCCATTATTGTCACAGTGTAGTGGAACTGCTAACTCAATGGAAGGAACTACTATAAGTTCTATCACGAACTTCTTTATCCAAACAGCTTCCTTTGCAGCATCTGATGCAGCAATATACTCAGCCTCTGTAGTGGAATCTGCAGTCGTGCTCTATTTGAACTCTTCCAACTGACTGCACCTCCATTACAAATGAACACATATCCAGAGGTAGACTTTCTATCATCGATATCTGATTGGAAATCAGAATCAGTATAACCATCCAATTGCAAGTCTCCACCTCCATAAATCAAGAATAAATCCTTAGTTCTTCTCAAGTACTTAAGGATATTCTTGTGACTATCGATGTTCCAAACCTGGATTGGATTGATACCTGCTAGTCAAACTAACAGCATATGCGATATCCGGCCTAGTACACAACATTGCATGCATTAAACTTCCAATAGCCGAAGCTTATGGAATCCTGGCCATCTTATCTCTTTCTTCAGGTGTCTTTGGAGACATCTCTTTAGAAAGATGGATACCATGTCTCACTGGTAACAATCCTCTCTTGGAATCAAGCATGTTAAACCTCTTTAACACCTTTTCCAAGTATAGACTTTGGGATAAACCAATTATTCTTTTCGCTCTATCTCTATTGATGCGAATCCCAAGAATATAGGTTGCCTCCCCTAAGTCTTTCATGGAGAATATATTTGACAACCATACCTTTATAGTCGTCAACATACCTGTGTCATTACCCATCAACAGTATGTCATCCACATATAAGACAAGGAAAGTGATAGCACTGTCACTAACCTTCTTATATACACATGGCTCATCCTCATTTTTGATAAAACCAAAGGATTTAATGGCTTTATCAAAACGAATGTTCCAACTCCTCGAAGCTTGTTTCAACCCATAAATGGATCGCTTTAGCTTGCATACCTTGGAACCATCTTGGGATTCAAATCCCTTAAGTTGTTCCATGAAAATGTTTTCTTCAATGTATCCATTGAGAAAAGCTGTTTTGACATCCATCTGCCAAATCTCATAATCATAGTACACAGCTATTGCTAATAAAATCCTAATTGATTTAAGCATGGCAACAGGCGAGAAAGTCTCCTCATAGTCGATTCCTTGCCTTTGGCGAAACCCTTTCGCTACTAGCCTTACCTTATAGGTCTCTACCTTTCCATCAGAACCAATTTTCTTCTTGAAAACCCATTTGTTCCCTATAGGTATAATACCTTCAGGTGGGTCAACAAGATCCCAAACTTGATTCTTATACATGGAATCAATCTCGGATTTCATAGCATCAATCCATTTTGAAGAGTGCAGATTCGATATAGCTTCTTCATAGGTAAGTGGATCATCTCCATGATCTACTTCTTCATGAGTAGACAACTCTTGTTCTTCTTCATGAAGAAAACCATATCTCAAGTGGGTGAGATACCAGTTGTTCTACGAGGAACAGTGTAGATGTTTCATCAACGGGTATTGGTTGACTAGATGGATCTATATCCATCTCGATGCATTGGTTGGTCAGAATTCTCCAATTCTAACTCTATTTGCCTTCCTTTGCCTCCTTCTTGAACAAACTGTTGTTCAAGAAATGTGGCATCTCTACTTATCAAAACCTTTTGTGAAGTAGGCAAATAAAAATAATATCCAAAACTATCTTTTGGATATCCAACAAATCGACCTTTTTCGGATCTGGTCTCCAATTTATCAGTGTTCAGCTTTTTGATATAAGTTGGACAACCCCAAATCTTAACATGGTTAAGACTTGGTTTTCTTCCATGCCATATCTCATAAGGTGTGGAAGAAACTGATTTTGATGGAATCCTATTCAGAATATACAAAGCTGATTCTAATGCAAATCCCCAAAAGAAGATTGGCATATCAGTATAGCTCATCATACTACGTACCATATCCAATAGGGTACGATTTCTCCTTTCAGATACACCATTTAGCTGTGGCGTTCCTGGAGGAGTCAGCTGAGAAACAATGCCATGCTCTCTCAAGTATTCATCAAATTCAGTACTCAAATATTCACCTCCACGATCTGATCGAAGAACTTTTAATATTCTTTCCTGTTTGATTTTCTACTTCAGATTTAAATTCTTTGAACTTTTCAAAAGATTCATGTTTGTATTTCATCAAATACAAATACCCAAACCTTGATTTATCATCAGTAAAGGTAATAAAATAATGAAAACCCCCTCTAGCCATTTCTTTAAATGGACCACATACATCACTATGTATTAGCTCCAAAATTTTTCAGCTCTTAGCCCCTGTCCAACAAAGGGTGATCTAGTCATTTTGCCCTGAAGGTAAGATTCACAAGTTGGAGTAGGCTCAGAGTCCAATAAGGATAGAATCCCCATTTTCTCCAATTTTGTAATCCTATCTTCTGCAACATGACATAACCTTAAGTGCCAAATATATTTTGAACTTGAGTTGTTTTTCACCACGGCATTGCTTTCATTTAGATTGCTATACTCTGGCCAGTGGAAACACTTTCTTACTGGTAATGGAAACACTTTCTTATTGGCAATGGAAACACTTTCCTGTTGGCAGTGGAAACACTTTCCTTTGCCTTCATCAGCTTTAGTCTTCCTTTTCTGTTTAGCTATTTTCTTGGACGGACCAGGAATCTGATGTTTCTTTTTCCTATTGCCCTTCTTCTTGTTGGACTTTCCAGCAGAAGAAGATGCAACCAAAGCTACCTCTTTTCCTTTATTGCCTGGCAAATTTTTTTGGGCAATAACCAGCATGTTGAGTAAACCAGCTAAGGTGCATTCCTGTTTAGTCATATGGAATTTTGTCACAAAATTCCCAAAAGACTCATGAAGGGACTGAAGGATCAAATCCGTCTGTAGTTGGAAATCCATGTTGAAGTCAAGATATTCCAACTGCTCAATCAGCCGAATCATCTTGTGGACATGATCCCCAACATTCTATTCCTCAGACATCCTCATGCGGAACAGCTGCCTAGATATCTCATACCTAGCATTCCTGCTGTGCTCACCATACAACTCTTGCAGGTGAAGGAGGATCTCACTCGCACTCTGCATGTTCTCATGTTGCTTCTGTAACTCATTACTCATGGTAGCAAACATGTAACACTTAGCTCTCATATCATGCTCCTTCCACTTGTCCAAAGTATCATGTTCCTCTTGTGTGGCCTCTGGAGGTAAGGGACCAGGAACATTTGAATCTAGAACATATCCTATATGTTCAAGGTTCAGGACAAGTTTCAAATTTCTTAGCCAATCAGACAGATTAGGTCCTGTCAACCTATTGTGATCAAGTATGCTTGCAAGGATATTGGATGGTGGTGGTTGTTTTGTGCTCATTTTTATCAGAAAATTAAATGCAGAAAATGACCAGATTAATTAGTAAATGTATCATGTAATTAACCAAAATGATTATGGTCTTTTAATCAAATTGGTCCTCCTACTAACTTAGCGAATCCTACACTTCCAAAGTAGGAAACGGAAATCCTAGTTGGATGGATTTCTAGTGGGTGATTGAATTCTTATAATTCTATTGATCATCCTCAGGTACATCCATTATTGGAATTACAATAAACTATAAGTGAGCAACTCCTTTCCCATCACATCTCATGTGAGGTTCAATCCTTTACCTAGCCCCTAATGCTCAAAATCTCAGGTACATCCATTATTGACTTATCTTGCATTAGTTAAGTTGATCCCATTGAGCCAGTAATTATGCAAATAATTTTAATGTCCTCAGGTACATCCAATATTGGCCACTAAACCATTTACATATTTACAACATCTCATGCTTAAAAATTATTCTTAAGAAAATCTCTTAAATAAATTGCATCTTATGCAACTATTTAAAATTTCTTAAAATAATTGCCCCAATGGAGGGCCTATGTTATAATTACTTTAATTATAGCATTTCCAACTTAATCATTTGTTTGGAAGATTTTATGGTCATTCTAATTACTATTAAGGTCTTACTTTGTACATTATCCGTTTAGCATGCATATATCATATAATTGCATACATTCCCATACATCTCATGCATTCATGGATAAGCAGTAAATATGGTATGATCATGGACTTTCTAAGGGATTCAATTCTGAGCCACCAAGAATTGAATCAGGGCATTCCTAGGTGCATTTCATTCATTCATTTTACAAGAGTTGCTGAAGGAGTACATAATCAACACTTGATCTTGAATTCCTCCCACCGGTCCCACCAATGCTCTTGACCTCCTTGAACTTCTTACAATCCAATATTACATAGTAATCCTTGGCATACCAAGGCGAATTTACAAGAACTTAAATAAATGAAATTACAACCCAAAAATTATTACAAACTTAATAATACATGCCCAAAATAAATTAAAATAAATTAATTAATTTACAATCCCAAAGAAACATAAAAGAAATAAATCCAATCACATTGGTCTTTTATAGTCCATGATCATCCATCATGCGTATCACTATTTAACAATTAAATAAAACATACATACTTAAATTAAATTGAATATCTCATATTCAACTTAAAAATTCAGATTTGAATATGATTCAAATAAATTTAAAAATTCAGATTTGAATCTCATTCAAACAAATTTAAAAATTCAGATTTGAATCACATTCAAACAACTTTAAAAATTCAGATTCGAATCACATTCAAACATTTTTTAAAAAATCAGATTTGAATCACATTCAAATATTTTTTAAAAAATCAGATCTGAATTTTATTCAATCAATTTTAAAAAATCAGATTTAAATATGATTCAAACAACTTTAAAAATTCAGATTTGAATCACATTCAAACAACTTTTAAAATTCAGATTTGAATCACATTCAAACAATTTTTAAAATTCTGATTTGAATCATAATTTAATTGTGTGATAAAAATTCTAATTAAACAATTTAATTAGACATAAAATGGATCTTAGATCATACAACAATTGCACATTCACCATCCATTTACCTTTGAACACCATTGTGATGCATCAACCAGGCACACCATGGTGTTCATCATTTGTGCCGCCACGTTGACTTTGCAACCAGCAATAAACTTTTGATCTCATGATCAAATACACAATTAAATCATATAAACATCAATCTAAATGGCAAATATAGTGGCTCTGATACCAATTGAAGGAACGGAAGCGTGAAAAACACAAGTTTATACCATTGAATTCAAAAATTTTCACCTAGGGTCACATGCATCATGCAAGATTTATTTTTATCTATTTGATTTCAATGATAAACAACATATTAAAACTCTTTTAATATGTTTTTAGATCTGTATTTGCCATTTAAGATTTTAAAATTAATCAGATTAATTTTAGAACCCTAGATTAAATCAAGAACGATTACACTAACCTCTTGATGCACTGCAGCGTGTCTGCGCCTTTGAGATTCGTCTTCAGGACACCAGATGTTGTCCCTCTAGCTTGTCCAAGAACACCTATGGCAGCCCTTGAATAGCTTTTAAAGCTTTTTCTATTAATTAGAAATTCAAGTTCTGCCTTTTAAGAGATTAGAGATGTAAACAGGACACTAGACACAATTTCTAGTGTTCTTAATTCAAGAGATTGATGGCTAATCTCTTTGAATTGATGAGAGATGAAGAAGAATAGATGAAAAACCTCAAAGTGGTGTGACAAAGGAGAGGAGTGGCTGCTGGTTGTGTTTTATTTTTCTCATAACAACACTTAAATAGCTAGGTTAACACATTAAACCCTTGCCACATTAAACCCTTTGATTAGCTCTAGGTTTAAGTGACCCAACCACATTATGCCAAGTGTCAAACCTATATTTAATATTGATTTTAATCATCTTACATGATTAAAAAACATTTGGTAAGCTTATGTGTAATCCCATGTGTCACCATCTCATGGTGCCACGTGTCACCATCTCATGGTGCCACGTGTCACACAGTGAAATGACCAAAATGCCCCTGTGTCTTAATTTTGAGTTCTTAACCCAAAATAATTATTTTCTTCTTCTAATTAATTTATATCAAATATAAATTAATTAATTAATCTCTATTAATTAATTTCTCATTAATTAAATTGATATTTAAACACTTTAAATATAAATTTAACTTATATTATACATCCAATAATCTAGATTTGGTTTCAAGTCATGCTAGGGACATTGCAATCTAATTGCAAACCAAACCTATTTAATTAATCAATTAAACTCTTTAATTAATTAATTAAATCATATTTAAATAGGTGATAACTTGTGTATATGTGTGACTTACTACGCTCATCACTAATTGGCAATGAGACATGATATCAACTCTTAATATCATCAGAACTCTTTCTTACCATAAATGATTTCTCTAAATCATTTTATGAACCTCATAGACCATGGTTAACACCTAGCATAGCATGCCATGGCCACCCAATTAGTAATAAGGTTTACCTTAAATGAACCTATAATCATATGTTACGATGCACTAGAATCTCTCTGTTACAAAATCCCAACTCAAGCTGGAGTCATGGTTTATGTCAAACTCCATTTGCTATGAATATTATGTTCTCTTTTAATTCCAGTTCTTGATTAAAAAGATTTTCTAATATTTAACTCTTGATGAATAAATCTATCTGTCCTGGTCAGGAACTTGAAACATCAAGAACAATTAAATGAACATAGGATTTTATCTCTATTTACTTAGAGGAACAGATTCCATCTTGATCAACACCTACCTCCATAAATAACTAGTAGGAGCCAACACATGCCCATATACCCATACACAGTACAAGTATGAAAGCAGTATCAAACTCAAACTACCTATATACAAGATAACTGTGCTATCTCAGGTCTAAAGATTATATGCACTAATATGATTTATGACAAAACATTGACAAGAGTAAACTCCATGTGCTTGTCATAAGTGTCACTGGTTCGGCCTACTTATCATTTATAAGTGCCTATCATGTTTGTTATATGGCATGAGACTCACCATTCCATCTTATTTATATCTCATATAAATAACTTGGGAACAAACATGAATGCAATCTTTCTGGATAAGTCATGTCCTTATTATGAAGTATCCTCGATTGTGAACCTATTTATGATACTTCGTGCTAGAAATATTGTCACTCATATTCTTAACAACTTAAGAATAATATTTCTAACAAAATATCAATGGACCTTTTCTATTACACATAAATATATTATGTAAACGGAAAAGTGGAAATGCCTTTTATTAATAAAAATATGTACAAGATACATACTAAATGATATGCTCTAGGGCATACTACTAACATCCTTTAAGATAAGGAATGTGATAATAAGTGAAATTAGTTCTGGAAGAGTTTATCAGCGAAAAGTATTTTCTAACACACCATAAATTATAAAGTTAAACGGCAAGCCTACTTAATGTAAGGCAAGAGGACGTAAAAGTAAATTGTAGTAATAGAATTTCTTTAGATGAGGGCAAAGATGTTACTGTTAGTAATTGTTGGTGCATATTGTAATCAGAATCGATTTAGGATATTAGTGGATTCGAGAAAGATAAGATGTTAGAAAACCTAGTCCATGAGGTTATAACGTAGTGACTATGTAATGTTCTCGATGTTTGTATTGTAAGCTGCAGATTACAGCACCGACACGAGATTATTGTGTAGAGCTACATGCTTCCTTGTGGTACAATAAAATAAGAATATTTGTAAGTAATCTATAAATTGATACAGTTACGCCCGAATAGAGTGCTATTACTAGAAATAAATGTGAAAATTTTAGTCAGAAATTTAAAACTTCAGAACTAGCCTGTCAAAAGACTACACATGTAAGGTAGCTGGAGTTAGTAACTCGGTTACAATAATATGAACTACCTGTACCACAGTAATTGATATAAGTTTAGAGATATCAGTACGACTTATCATCCTCAGACGGATGGACATTCGAAATAAGTAATTCAGGTAAATTCTGAAAATTATTGAGTTTCTATAAATAATGAAATGAAATGATAATAATAACCTGTCAAATGTAATAAGCCCTCGAGAATATATTGAGAACTTGAGTCCTTGAATCCGAAGGGAGATGGGACAGATACCTCCCACTAACAGAATTTGTATAAAATAATAAGTGTCAAGCTAGCATACAAATGGCATCCTATGAAACATTGTAAGGGAATGGATAACTATGGATTTTGTGATGAGACTTCCGAGGACACAGAATAGTCATGATGCAGTATGGGTCATAGTTGATAGACTAACCAAGTCTACTCACTTTTTGCCAATCCAGATGGACTATAGTTGGAGAGATTGGCCAGATTGTATATAAATGAGATTGTAAAACTGCAAAGAGTGCCAGTATCGATTGTATCAGACAGAGATCCTAGGTTCACTTCTAGATTCTGGGGTAGTCTTCAGAGAGCCCTAGGAACTCGATTGAACTTCAGCACGGCATTCCACCCACAGACAGATGGCCAGTATGAGAGAGTAATTCAGATATTGGAGGATATCCTACGGGCATGTGCAATTGATTTTGAAGGTAATTGGGATATACACTTGCCTTTGATTGAGTTTGCTTATAACAACAACTATCAATCAAGCATTGGGATGCCTCCATATGAAGGTTTATATGGCAGAAAGTGCAGAATTCCCCTATGTTGGGATGAAGTAGGTGAAAGAAAGTTGATTAGGCTAGAAATTGTTCAGCAGATAGAGGAAAAGATCAGATTGATCAGAGATCGACTCAAGGTTGCATCAGACCGTCAGAAGTCCTATGTTGATTTGAAGAGAAGAGTTATTGAATATGCAGTGGGTAATAAGGTATTCCTTAAAGTTTCTCCTTGGAAGAGGACATGAGGAGACATCACCCACAGCTATTCAGAAACTGATGCCAGGTAAAATTTCAAGATGATATTTATTTTAAGGGGGGGAGAATTGTAACACCCCTATGTTCGGTAGTGCGTTTTACTGTTCCAGTGACAGTGTCTATCCGGATAGCTAGGATGCCTAGAACTATACTTAGATATGGGTGAGGAGACATAAAATAATGAATGAAATACAGGAAAGGAAAATACAAGAAAAACAAAAGAAAAATAATAGCAATGAAATGAAACTAAGTTAAACGAGCCAGCACTGCAGCGATGGGTGACTGCATGGGGAAGTTACTGCGCAGGCAATAGCCGACCCCAGGACTGCAGGGAACCCTTGGAATTTAGTTTTGAGACATAATTAAAGACTTTTTGAAGTATAAATGTCGTTAGAAATTGTTAGTAGTATGCCCTAGAGCATATCATTTAGTATGTATCTTGTACATATTTTTAATAATAAAAGGCATTTCCACTTTTCCGTTTACATAATATATTTATGTGTAATAGAAAAGGTCCATTGATATTTTGTTAGAAATATTATTCTTAAGTTGTTAAGAATATGAGTGACAATATTTCTAGCACAAAGTATCATAAATAGGTTCACAATCGAGGATACTTCATAATAAGGACATGACTTATCCAGAAAGATTGTATTCATGTTTGTTCCCAAGTTATTTATATGAGATATAAATAAGATGGAATGGTGAGTCTCATGCCATATAACAAACATGATAGGCACTTATAAATGATAAGTAGGCCGAACCAGTGACACTTATGACAAGCACATGGAGTTTACTCTTGTCAATGTTTTGTCATAAATCATATCAGTGCATATAATCTTTAGACCTGAGATAGCACAGTTATCTTGTATATAGGTAGTTTGAGTTTGATATCGCTTTCATACTTGTACTATGTATGGGTATATGGGCATGTGTTGGCTCTGCTAGTTATATATGGAGGTAGGTGTTGATCAAGAAGGAATCTGCCTCTAAGTAAATAGAGTTAAAATCCTATGTTCATTTAATTGTTCTTGATGTTTCAAGTTCTGCCAGACAGATAGATTTATTCGTAAAAGAGTTTCGATGAGAAAAATCTTTTAATCAAGAACTGGAATTAAAAGAGAACATAATATTCATAGCAAATGGAGTTTGACATAAACCATGACTCAAATTGAGTTGGGATTTTGTAACAGAGAGATTCTAGTGCATGGTAACATATGATTATAGGTTCATTTAAGGTAAATCTTATTACTAATTGGGTGGCCATGGCATGCTATGCTAGGTGTTAACCATGGTCTATGAGGTTCATAAAATGATTTAGAGAAATCATTTATGGTAAGAAAGAGTTCTGATGATATTAAGAGTTGATATCATGTCTCATTGCCAATTAGTGATGAGCCTAGTAAGTCACACACATACACAAGTTATCACCTATTTAAATATGATTTAATTAATTAATTAAAGAGTTTAATTGATTAATTAAATAGATTTGGTTTGCAATAAAATTGCAAAGTCCCTAGCATGACTTGAAACCAAATCTAGATTATTGGATGTGTAGTATAAATTAAATTTATATTTAAAGTGTTTAAATATGAATTTAATTGATGAGAAATTAATTAATAGAAGATTAATTAATTAATTTATATTTGATATAAATTAATTAGAAGAAGAAAATAATTATTTTGGGTTAAGAACTCAAAATTAAGACACAGGGGCATTTTGGTCATTTCACAGTGTGACACGTGGCACCATGAGATGGTGACACATGTCATAACACATAAGATTGCCAAATATTTTTTAATCATGTAAGATGATTAAAATCAAGATTAAATATAGGTTTGACACTTGGCACAATGTGATTGGGTCACTTAAACCTAGAGCTAATCAAAAGGTGACATGTGGCTAGGGTTTAATGTGTTAACCTAGCTATTTAAGTGTGGTTATGAATGGAAAACATAACCAGCAGCCTCTCCTCTCATATGTCACGCCACTTTGAGCCTCTCCAGCTATTTCTCTTCATCTCTCATCAATTCAAAGAGATTAGCCATCAATCTCTTGAATTAAGAACACTAGAAATTGTTTCTAGTGTCCTGTTTGCATCTCTAATCTCTTAAAAGGCAGAACTTGAATTTCTAATTAATAGAAAAGGCTTTAGAAGCTGTTCAAGGGCTGCCATAGGTGTTCTTGGTGTGGACAAGCTAGAGGGACAACATTTGGTGTCCTCAAGACGATCTCAAAGGCGCAGACACTGCAGACATCAAGAGGTTAGTGTAATCGTTCTTGATTTAATCTAGGTTCTAAAATTAATCTGATTAATTTTAAAATCTTAAATGGCAAATACAGATCCAAAAACATATTAAAAGAGTTTTAATATGTTGTTTATCATTGAAATCAAATAGATAAAAATAAATCTTGCATGGTGCATGTGACCCTAGGCGAAAATTTTTGAATTCAATGGTATAATCTTGTGTTTTTCACGCCTGCCTTCAATTGGTATCGAGCCACTATATTTGCCATTTAGATTGTTGATTATATAATTTAATTGTGTGTTTGATCATGAGATCAAGAGATTCATTGCTGGTTGGATCATGAGATGTGGCGTCACACATGGAGAAGCCACCATTGGTGGCGGCAACAATGGTTCCATGGGTGATTCAAGGTTTGGCTTTTAATTCTGCAATTGTTGTATGATCTAAGGCCTATTCTTTGACTAATTAAAGTGTTTAATTAGTTGTTTTAATCACACAATTAAATTATGATTCAAATCAGAATTTTAAAAAATGTTTGAATGTGATTCAAATCTGAATTTTAAAAGTTGTTTGAATGAGATTCAAATCTGAATTTTTAAAGTTGTTTGAATCATATTTAAATCTGATTTTTTAAAATTGATTCAATAAAATTCAGATCTGATTTTTTAAAAAATATTTGAATGTGATTCAAATCTGATTTTTTTAAAAAATGTTTGAATGTGA